>NW_026526654.1:5259733-5859733 GCF_024362965.1 Panthera pardus
CCAGCTTTCTTTTGACTTCCAGTAGCATGATAAATAGTTCTCCGCCCCCTCACTCTCAATCTGAAGGTGTCCTCAGGTCTAAAATGAGTCTCTTGTAGACAGCAAATAGATGGGTCTTGTTTTTTTTTTATCCATTCTGATACCCTATGTCTTTTGGTTGGTGCATTTAGTCCATTTACATTCAGTGTTATTATAGAAAGATATGGGTTTAGAGTCATTGTGATGTCCATAGGTTTCATGCTTGTAGCGATGTCTCTGGTACTTTGTCTCACAGGATCTCCCTTAGGATCTCTTCTAGAGCTGGTTTAGTGGTGACGAATTCCTTCAGTTTTTGTTTGTGTGGGAAGACCTTTATGTCTCCTTCTATTCTAAATGACAGACTTGCTGGATAAAGGATTCTCGGCTGCATATTTTTCTGTTCATCATATTGAAGATCTCCTGCCATTCCTTTCTGGCCTGTCAAGTTTCAGTAGAGAGATCTGTCACGAGTCTTTCTTTTTTTTTTAAAGTTTATTTTATTTTTGAGACAGAGAGAGACAGAGCATGAACGGGGGAGGGTCAGAGAGAGAGGGAGACACAGAATCGGAAGCAGGCTCCAGGTTCTGAGCTGTCAGCACAGAGCCCACTGCGGGGCTCAAACTCACAGATGGCGAGATCATGACCTGAGCCGAAGTTGGCCACTTAACCAACTGAGCCACCCAGGCACACCGAGATCAGTCACCAGTCTTATAGGTCTCCCTTTATATGTTAGAGCACATTTATCTCTAGCTGCTTTCAGAATTTTCTCTTTATCCTTGTATTTTGCCAGTTTCACTATGATATGTTGTGCAGAAGATCGATTCAAGTTATGTCTGAAGGGAGTTCTCTGTGTCTCTTGGATTTCAATGCCTTTTTCCTTCCCCAGATCAGGGAAGTTCTCAGCTATTATTTCTTCAAATACACCTTCAGCACCTTTCCTCTCTCTTCCTCCTCTGGAATACCAATTATGCGTATATTATTTCTCTTTAGTGCATCACTTAGTTCTTTAATTTTCCCCTCATACTCCTGGATTTTTTTATCTCTCTTTTCCTCAGCTTCTTCTTTTTCCATAATTTTATCTTTCAGTTCATCTATTCTCTCCTCTGCCTCTTCAATCTGAGCTGTGGTTGTCTCCATTTTATTTTGCAGCTCATTGATAGCATTTTTTAGCTCCTCCTGGCTGTTCCTTAGTCCCTAGATCTCTGTAGCAATAGCTTCTCTGCTGTTCTTTATACTGTTTTCAAGCCTAGTGATTAATTTTATGACTATTATACAAAATTCACTTTCTGTTATATTGTTTAAATCGTTTTTGATCAGTTCATTAGCTGTCATTATTTCTGGGACTTTTTTTGAGGGGAATTCTTCATTTCGTCATTTTGGATAGTCCCTGGAGTGGTGCAGGACTGTGGAGCACTTCCCCTGTGCTGTCTTGAATAACTTGCGTTGGTTGGCGGGGCCACAGTCAGACCTGATGTCTGCCCCCAGCCCACAGCTGGGGCCACAGTCAGACTGGTCTATGCCTTCTCTTCCCCTCTCCTAGGGGCAGAATTCACTGTGGAGTGGCATGGCCTGTCTGGGCTACTTGCACACTGCCAGACTTGTGGTGCTGGGGATCTGGCATATTAGCTGGGGTGGGTAGGCAAGGTGCACGGGGGCAGGAGGGGCAGGCTCAGCTCACTTTTCCTTTGGAGATCCACTTCGGGAGGGGCCCTGTGGCACCAGGAGGGAGTCAGGCCCACTGGAGTGATGGATCCGCAGAAGCACAGCATTGGGTGTTTGGGAGGTGCAAGCAAGTTCCCTGACAGGAACTGGTTCCATTTGGGATTTTGGCTGGGGAATGGGTGAGGGAGATGGTGCTGTTGAGCACCTTTGCTCACCCGCCAAGCTGAGCTCTGTCATCAGGGGCTCAACGACTCTCCCTCCCGCTGTCCTCCACCCCTACTGCTCTCGGAGCAGAGCTATTAGCTTATAACCTTCCAGATGTCAAGTCCCGCTTGCTGTCAGAACACACTCTGTCAGGCCCCTCCGCTTTTGCAAGCCAGACTAAGGGGCTCTGCTTGGCCAGCGGGCTGCCTCTCCACCCAGGCTCCCTCCCCCAGTCCGTGTAGCACGCACCGCCTCGCCACCCTTCCTACCCTCTTCCGTGGTCCTCTCGTTTGGGCTTGGCTCTGGAGACTCCATTCTGCTAGTCTTCTGGTGGTTTTCTGGGTTATTTAGGCAGGTGTAGGTGGAATGTAAGTGATCAGCAGGACGCTTGGTGAGCCCAGCGTCCTCCTACGCCGCCATCTTCCCAGAATCCCAAGAACTAGTATTTATTCTCATTGATATAATGATATAATTTATATAATAAATGCACTCATTTATTCATTCAATTATTTATTAAATGAATCTTTACTGAACACCTTCTCGGGATGGAGTCAGCGCAAGTCCCAGCGCCTGCTACCCCTGGGCCACAGTCTGACCTGTTCTATTTTTTAAAACTTTATATCATTTACTTATGCTCCAATCTTTATTATTTCCTTTCTGCTGTTGGTTTTAGGTTTTGTTTGTTGTTCATTCTCTAGCTCATTTAGATGTAAGGTTTGTTTGTTTGAGATTTTTCTAATTTCTTGAGGTTGGGTGATATTTCTCTAAATTTTCCTCTTAGAACTGCCTTTGGTGCATCTCAGAGGTTTTGGACCATTGTGTTTATATTTTTATGTGTTTCCATGTACTTTTTAATTTATTCTTTGATTTCCAAATTGGCCCATTCATTATTTAGTAGCATGTTTTGTAATCTTCACGTATTTATCACTCTTTCTCTTTGTGTGAAGTCTTTCACAGTTTTTCTCTTGTGGTTGTCTTCTAGCTTCATAACATTCTGGTTTAAAAAGATGCATGGTATGGCTTCAATCTTCTTGAATTTGTTGAGATATTTTATAGGATATGTGATCTATTCTTGAAAATGCCTTGTGTGCACCTGAAAATAATATGCATTGTGCTCTTTTAGTATGGAATGTTCTGAATATATATGTTAATTTTTTCTATTCCAGTGTGTCATTTAAAGCCATTACTTCTTGGTTGATTTTTTTTTATTTTAGATGATCTGTCCATTGTTGTAACTGAAGTGTTAAATTCCCCTACTGTCATTTTATTATCAATTAGTTATTTTTATTTGTTATTAACTGCTTTCTGTATTTAGATGCTTCACTTTTGGATGCAAAAATATTTACAATTGTAAGTATCTCCTTGTTGGATTGTCTATTTTATTTTATGTAGTGACCTTTTTTTTTTTTTCTTACAGTCTGTTTTAAAGTCTATTATGTCATACATGCATTGCTACTCTGGCCTTCTTTTGACATACATTTGCATCATAGATATTTCTTCATCCAATGACCTTCAATTCACAGGTGTCTTAGGTCTAAACGTCATCTCTTGTAGGCATCATATATATGGGTCTTCTTTTCTTAACCATTTTGTAACTCTATAATTCTGTGTTTTTTGATTGGAGAATTTAGTCCATTTATATTAAAGTAATTATGTATTTATTGTTATTTTTGTATGTTTTGTTGTTCTTGAAGATTTTCTCTGATCTATTCTTGTCTCTTTCACGTTTTGCTGATGTTTTATGATATACATGGATTCCTTTGTCCTTAATATTTGCATATTGATAAGTATCTATTGAAATATGGTTGCCATTAGGATTGTATAGAATCACTTCTGCATATAGCAGTCTATATTACGTTGATATTCACTTAAATTTGAACACAATGTTTACCCCTCCTCCACATTTCAGGTATATGTTGTTATATTTTATGTCCTTTTATTTTGTGAGTTCATTGATTAATTTTTTAGAGAAATGTTTATTTTTACTGATTTTTTTTTTGTTTCCTACCTATATACTTTCACTTTTGGTCTCTCCTGTCCACTGGTAGAGACACTTTTCGTATTTCCTTCAGGACTGGTTTAATGGTCATGAAGTCCCTTAGTATTTGTTTATATGGAAAACTATTCATCTATACTTCTATTTTCTATAATGGCCTTACTGGATAGAGTATTCTTGGTTGTACATTTTGGCCATTGAACATTTTGAATATATTATTTCACTCCCTTGTGACTTGGAAAATTTATTTTGAAAAATATCCCACTAGCATGATGGGTTTTCCCTTGAAAGTTACTGTTTTCCTTTGTGTTGTTGCTTTAAATTTATTCCTTTATCACTGTATTTTGCCAGTTTAATTATGGTATGTCTTATTATGGGTCTGCTTTTGTTGATTTTGATGGAAGTACTCTGTGCCTCCTGGATCTGGATATGTGTTTCTTTCCTCAGATTAGGGATGTTTTCAGTTATTATTACTTCATATAAAATTTCTGCCCTCTTGGGGCACCTGGGTGGCTCAGTCAATTGAGATCTGACTTCTACTCAGGTCATGATCTAATAGTTCGTGGGTTCGAGCCCCACATCAGGCTCTGTGCTGATAGCTTAGAGCCTGGAGCCTGTTTCAGATTCTGTGTCTCCCTCTCTCTGTTCCTACCCTTTTCATGCTCTGTCTCTCTCTGTCTCAAGAATAAATAAACATTTTTTTTTAATTTCTGCCCTCTTTTCTCTCTTCTCTCCTTCTGGGATTCCCATAATACAAATGTCATTATATTTGATGAAGTCACTGAATTACCTAAGTCTATTCTACTGGTCGTGGATCTTGTCAATGGTTTGGAATGGCTGGTCATGGTGGCTGAGTACTGCAAGGTGAGAACAGGGTACCCAGAGGCTGTGCAGTCACTCAAGGCTTTACCAAAATTTTCCCTTAGCCTATGGCCAAATCTAGCAGGATGGGAGGAGAGAACCCTCAGGAGAACTCTTGGATGTGGCACAGTGTTAGCACAAAGGTAGCAAGTGTCTATGAAACTCATCTATCTGCAGATAGACAAATATTTATGGTAAGGGATGATGGAGCAAAATGGCACCTGCCTATTCCCTCCATTTTGTAGAAGTCCCTCAACAGACTCTGCATCCAGTAGAAAATATGTTGCTCCTGTTTGTCCTCAGTGTTGTGTAAGCTGTTGTTTTTATGTTGCCTCTCAGAGAAGGCTGCTGTCTCATCAAGAATGGAGACTCAGCTATTACTTGCTTTCCAGGCTCACCTAGTGTTGAGTCAGCTGACATTTGAAATTCCAGGCTCCAAGTACCACTTGTTACCCAAACACAATTCAGCCCTTCCAGTTTTCAAAACCAAACTTTGTGGGAATTAGTCTTTCCCGTGTGAGCTTCCTGGTGCAAGAGCCAATTTCCCTGCTCTCTTAATGCATTCATTCCCCTACCTCTTGCAGGCAACTTCCCTCCACCTTTTTGACTTTCCTAACCTTTCAGATGAAGCTTGTTCTCTGTATTTAGTTGTGGAGTTTCTTCTTCTAGGTTTGGGACACTTTTCAGTTTATTGATTTATATGTGGATGGTATCTATTTGTAAATGTGGGACAGAGTGGGTTTCAGTTCCTCCTACCCAGTTATCTTCCTAAAACAATCCAAAATATATTTTTTAAGACTGTAGTAGGATACTAAGAAAGACACTACATAATGATAAAGAAAACAATACAATAAGAGGATGTAATAATTGCAAATATCTATGTACCTAACATGTGTGTACCAAGGTACATAAAGAAATTGTTAATACTCATAAATAAAGAAAATTACAGTAATAAAATAATAGTGGAGGACATTAAGAGCTAACTTACATCAATGCAAAAACAAAATCAACAGGGAAAAAGTGGCTTTGAATGAGACATTGGAACAGATGGACCTAACAGGTGTATGTAGAATATTCCATCCAAAAGAAGAGAACACACACTCTTTAAGTACATATAGAACATTTTCCATAATATATCATATGTTAGTCCACAAAATAAGTCTCAATAATTTTAATAAGATTGGAATTATATCAGGAAACATTTCCAAAACAGTGATATGAAACTAGATTGCAAGCACAAGAAAAAAATCTGGAAAATATAATAAATATATTAAAGCTTAATAACATGCATTAAACAATGAATGGATCATCCAAGAATTCAAAATCAAAGTAAAAATTCTTGGATACTAAATAAATTAAAAAACACAGATATCCAAACTATTTTTGTTACAGCAAAAGCTGTTGTAAGAGGCATGATTGTAGAAATATAGGCATACTTCAAGAAACTTAGAAAAATCTCAAATATACAACCTAACACTATACACCTACAGGAACTAGAAAAATAAGAATAAGCAAAGTACAACCCAGTAGAAGTTAGAACTTGATAAAAATTAAGTATAAATAAATTAAAGCTAAAATAACACAACTATACAAAAAAACACACACACACACACACACACAAACACACACAACAGAACAGGTAAGTAACAGGAGTGTAGTTTTTTGGAAAGATTAAATTAATAAAACTTTAGTGAGACTCACTAGAAAAAAGAGAGAAGTGTCAAAGAAATAAAATCAGAAATAAAGTAGAATAGGGGCGCCTGTGTGGGTCAGATCGGTTGAGTGTCCAACTTCAGGTCAGGTCATGATCTCGCAGTCTGTGAGTTTGAGCCCCACGTCAGGCTCTGTGCTGACAGCTCAGAGCCTGGAGCCTGCTTCAGATTCTGTGTCTCCCTCTCTCTGCCCCTCCCCCACTCATGCTCTCTGTCAAAAACAAATAAACATTAACAAAATTAAAAAAAAAGAAATATAGTAGAATAAATTAGGAGAAATAACTGACAATACATAAATACAAAGGAGTATGACAATTTTATGAAAAATTGTATGCCAACAAATTGGACAAGGTAAAATAAATAGATAAATTAATAGAAATGGATTCCTGCTGAAAGTGAATCAGGAAGGAATTGAAAATTTGAACAGACCAATTATCAGCAATGAAACTAAATCAATAACCAATACACTCTCAATAAACAAATGTCCAGTACCTGGTGAATTAAGAGTGGAATGCTATAAAACATTTAAGGAACAGTTAATACTTATTCTTCTCAAACAATTATGAAAGTTTAAAAAGAAAGTAAAACTTCCAAATTCATTCTACAAAGACAGCATTTCCTGATTTAAAAAAACAAAAAAAACAAAAAAAAACATGAAACTACAAAACTGCAGGCCAATCTCTCTGGTGACCATAGATGCATAGATGCAAAAATTCTCAAGAAAATATTAGGAAATTGAATCTTTAAAAAAAATTAGTGTTCATTTTTGAGAAAGAGAGCTTGAATGGGTGAGGGATAGAGAAAGAGGAATACATTGAATCCAAAGCAGGCTCCAGGCTCTGAGCTATCAGCACAGAGTCAAACATGGGACTGGAATCCATGGATCATGAGATCATGACCTGAGCTGAAATCAAATGCTTAACTGACTGAGCCACCCAGGTGTCCCAGCAAACTGAATCTAACAGCACATTAATAAAAAACCTCATTCACCAAAACCAAGTGAGATGTATTCCTCAGATGTAAGCATGGTATAATGTTTACAAATCAATAAATGTGATACATTACATTAAGAAGAGAAAGAAAAATCCTATGGTCATCTCAATATGTGCATGAAAGCATTATTCAAACTACAAAACTGATTTATGAAAGAAACTCTCAAGAAAGTAGGTTTAGGGGCACCTGGGTGGTTCAGTCAATTAAGCTCTCAAATTCAGCTCAGGCCATGATCTCTTGGTTTGTGAGTTCAAACTTGGGGTTTTCTCTCTCCCTCTCTCTGCTCCTCCCCCATTTATCCTGAATGAATGAATGCATGTATGAATCAATGAATAAATAAATAAATAAATAAATAAATAAATAAATAAATAAAGTTTAAAAAGAAAGTAGGTATAGAGGGAACATTCCTCAACATATTATGAAAAAGCCACAACTAACATCATACTCAATGGTGAAAATCTGACAGCTTTTTCTCTAAGACCGGGAAAATGATAAGGATATTCTGTCTGGTTACTTTCATTCAATGTAGCTCAGGAGGTACTAGCTGCAGCAATAAAGCAAGAAAAATGAATAAAAGCCATCCAAACTCATAAAAATGAAGTACAAATGTTACTCTTTGCAAAGGACATGATACTACATATAAAAATCCCTAAAGTCTCCAGCAAAAATCTCTACGAGAACAGATTTAGTAAATTTTCAGGATAAAAGTCAATATACAAAAATGATTGCCTTATTATTCATTAATAATAAAGTAGCAGAAACAGAAATGAGAAAATACTCCCGTTTACATTTGCAGCAAAAATAATAGAATACCTGGGAATAAACTTAACAAAGCAGGTGAAAGACCTGTACTATAAAACTGTATTTCCCTGGTGAAGAGTGACATTGTGCATCTTTTCATGTGTCTGTTGGTCATCTGGATATCTTCTTTGGAAAAGTGTCTATTCATGTCTTCTGCCCATTTCTTCACTGGATGACTTTATTTTTCGGGTGTGGAGTTTGGTGAGTTCTTTATAGATTTTAGACACTAGCACTTTATCCGCTATGTCATTTGCAAATATCTTTTCCCTTTCTGTCTGTTGCCTTTAGTTTTGTTGGTTGATTCCTTTGCAGTGCAGAAGCTTTTTATCTTCATGAGGTCCCAATAGTTCATTTTTGCTTTTAATTCCCTTGTCTTTGGAGAAGTGTCAAGTAAGAAATTGCTGTGGCTGAGGTCAAAGAGGGTATTTCCTGCTTTTTTCCTCCAGGGTTTTGATGGTTTCCTGTCTCACATTCAGGTCCTTCATCGATTTTGAGTTTATTTTTTGTGAATAGTGTAAGAAAGTGGTCTAATTTCATTCTTCTGCATGTTGCTGTACAGTTCCCCAGCACCATTTGTTAAAGAGATTTTTTCCACTGAATACTCTTTCCTGCTTTGTCAAAGATTAGTTGGCCATACAAATCAAAACTACAATGAGATATCACCTCATGCCAGTCAGAGTGGCTAAAATGAACAAATCAGGAGACTATAGATGCTGGAGAGGATGTGGGGAAGGGGGAAGCCTCTTGCACTGCTGGTGGGAATGCAAACTGGTGCAGCCACTCTGAAAAACAATGTGGAAGTTCCTCAAAAAATTAAAAATAGAACTACCCTATGACCCAGCAACAGCACTGCTAGGAATCTACCCAAAGGATACAGGAGTGCTGATGCATAGGGGCACATGTACCAGAATGTTTATAGCAGCACTTTCAACAATAGCCAAATCATGGAAACAGCCTAAATGTCCATCAACTGACAAATGGATAAAGAAGATGCAGTTTATATATACAATTAAATACTACTTAACAATGAGAAAGAATGAAATCTGGCCTTTTGCAGCAACGTGGATGGAACTGGAGGGTATTATGCTAAGTGAAATAACCCAGGCAGATAAAGACAGATACAATATGTTTTCACTCATATATGGATCTTGAGAAACTTAACAGAAGACAATGAGGGAGGGGAAGGGAAAATAAAGTTATAGAGAGGGAGGGAGGCAATCCATAAGAGACACATAAGGACTGAGAACAAACTATAGGTAGATGGGAGGTGAGGGAGAAGGGAAAGTGGGTAATGGGCATGGAGGAGGGCACTTGTTGGGATGAACACTGGGTGTTGTATGGAAACCATTTTGACAGTAAATTGTATTAAAAAAATAAAAATTCAAAGTAAAAAATAAGTAAGTAAATAAATAATAAAACTAAAATATTGGTGAAAGAAATTGAAGATGACACAAATAAAATAAATTTCATGCTCATATATCGGAAGAATCAATGTTGTTAGAATGTCTACACTACTCAAATCATTCTACATATTTAATGCAACCCTTTTGCATTAGGGAACCATCAACTTAATATAGACTGATATATGCATAATATGTTGTGTATGAATGTAAGGTAACTTCAAATCAAAAGCCTGTAATAGATATGAAAAAATACACAGAAATAACAACAATATATATATATATATATATATATATATATATATATATATGGTATTGTATATAATATATATAAATTCATATAATATTTATATAAATACATATATTTATACATTATACATTATACATTATTGATTATATATATGTATATATATGTACAGAAATACAACAAATAATACTAAAATTTTTACAGAACCACAAAAGACCCCAAAATAGCTAGTTCCATACTGTTTTAATTGATACAGCTTTGTAATATAATTTTAAGTCCAGAATCATGATGCTTCCTTCTTTGCTTTTCTTTTCAAGATTGCTTTGGGTATTTGGGGTCTTTTGTGATTCCAAACAAATTTAGGGTTGTTTGTTCTAGCTCTGTGTAAAATTCTGGAGGCATTTTTTATATGGATTGCATTAAATATGTAGATTGCTTTTGGTATTATAGATATTTTAGCAATATTTGTTCTTCCAATCCAAAACCATGGAATGTTTCTCCAGTTATTTTTGTGTTCTTCAATTTCTTTCATCAGCATTTTATAGCAGTCAGGGTACAGATCTTTTACTTCTTTAGTTAGGTTTTTTCCTGGGTATCTATTGAGTTTTGATGCAACTGTAAATTAGATTGATTGATTTCTCTTTCTGGTACTTCATTATTAGAATATAGAAATGCAATAAATTTCTGAACACTGATTTTGTATCCTGAAACATTACTGAATCTATGTATTAGTTGTAGCAGTTTTTTGATGGAGTCTTTGGATTAATTATATAGAGAATCATGTCATCTGCAAATAGTGAAAGTTTGACTTTTTCCTTGCTGATTTGGATGCCTTTTATTTATTTGGATTTTTTTCATTGCTGAGACTCAGACTCCCCTATTATGATAAATAACAGTGTTGAGAGTGGAAACCCTGTCATGTTCCTAACCCTAGTGGAAAAGCTCTCAGTTTTCCCCCATTTACTATAAGTTTTTTTTTTTTAATATAGACTTTATTATGTTGAAGTATGTCTCCTGTAAACTTACTTTGTTAAAGATTTTTACATGAAGGGATGTTGTACTTTATAAAACGCTTTTCTGCATCTATTGAAAGGATAATATGACCCTTATTCCTTTTTTAATTAATTTAATGTATCACATTGATAGATTTGAAAAAATAAACCACCTTTGCAATTCAGGAATAAATCCCACTTGATACTTATGAATGATTCCTTTAATACACTGTTGGCTTCAATTTGTTAGTAGATTTTTTTAAAAGTTATTTATTTATTTATTTATTTATTTATTTATTTATTTATCTTGACAGAGAGAGAGAGAGAGAGAAAGAAAGAGGGGGAAAGGAGGGACAGATAGAGAAGGAGAAAGAGAGAATCCCAAGCAGGCTCTTCACTCTTAGCACAGAGCCTGATTAAACTTAAAAATCATGAGATCATAACTGGAGCCAAAATCGAGAGTTGGATGCTTAATTTATTGAGCATCTCATGTACCCCTTGATTTTCTAGCATTTTAGTGAAAAATGTTGCATCTATGTTCATCAGGGATATTGACCTGTAGTTCCCTTTTTTGGGAAGTCTTTACTGGTTGTGGTATCAGAGTAAAGATAGCCTCATAGAATGAATTTGGAAGTTTTCCTTCCTTTGTATTTTTTGGAGTAGATTGAGAATAACAGTATTAATTCTTTAATTGTTTGGTACAGTTCTGATGTAAAGCCATCTGGTCCTGGCCTTTTGTTTGCCTTTTTTGATTACTGATTCAATTTCTTTGGTTGTCAGCCTGTTCCAGTTTCCTATTTATTCCTGTTTTGGTAGTTTATATTTTTTTCTAGGAATTTATCCATTTTGTGGATGTGGTCCATTTTTTGGCATATAGTTGTTCATAATATTCTCTTATAATTCTTTGCATTTCTGTGGCATTGGTTATTTATACTATCTTATTAGCAATATTATTCACTTGCATCTTTTTTTTTCTTTTTCTATAGGTCTGGATAGGTATTTATCAATTTTATTAACATTTTCAAAATAAACAACTGCTGGTTTCATTGATGTCTCCTATTGTTTCTTTTTGTTTTTTCTTTTATTTTGTTTTTGTTTTTTGTTTTTCTTTATATTTTTGCTTTAGTTTTTATATCATTTATTTCTGTTCTAATATTTATTATTTCCCTTATACTGGCTTTAAGCTTTGTTTGTTCTTTTACTTGCTCCAATAAGTGTAATGTTGTATTTGAGAATTTTCTTGCTTCTTGACTTTGGACTGTATTGCTATTTACTTCCCTCTTTTGCCTGCTTTTGCTGCATCTCACAGGTAGGTATTGGACCACAGTATTTCCATTTTAATTTGTTCCCATGTATTTTTTCACTTCAACTTTGATTTCCTGGTTGACCCATTAATTGTTTATTAGCATGTTGTTTAATCTTCATGTATTTTTGGTCTTTCTATTTTTTTTTATTGTGGTTGATTTCAAGTTCCATAGCCTTGTGTTGAGAAAATACTCATGTTTTGACCTCAATGTTTTTTTACATGCTGAGGCCTGATTGCTGACTTAACATGTGATCTATTCTGGAGAACGCCCAATGTATACTTGAAAAGAATGTTTCTTTTTTTTTTTTCTGAAAATGTTTGTTAAGTCCATCTAGTCCAGTGTGCTTTTGAAGTCAATATTTTATTGTTGATATTTTGTATAGATGATCTCCCCATTGATGTTTTTGGGGAGTTAATGTCCTTATTATTGTATTATTATCAGCTAGTTTATTGCCCTTCGTCACCTCTTGTTACAGATTTTGTTTAAAATCTAATTTCTCTGCTATCATTATTGCTACTCTGGCGTTCTTTTGGTGGTCATTTGCAAGATACATGTTTCTCCATCCTCTCACTTTATTTTTTTTAATGAAATTTATTCTCAAATTGGTGTCAATAAAACACCGAGTGGTCATCCAAACAGGTGCCCTCTTTAATGCCCATCAGCCACTTTCCCCTCCTTCCCAACCTCCATCAAACCTCAGTTAATTCTCAGTTTTTAAGAGACTCTTATGAAAAAAAAGTAACTTTTTTTCCCCTTCCCCTCATCCATGGTCTTCTGTTAACTTTCTCAGGATACACATAAGAGTGAAAACATATGGTATCTGTTTTTCTCAGTATGATTTATTACATAGCATAACACTCTCCAGTTCCATCCACGTTGCTACAAAGGGCCATATTTCATTCTTTCTCATTGCCAAGTAGTATTACATTGTATATATAAACCACAACTTCTTTATCCATTCATCAGTTGATGGAAATTTAGGCTTTTTCCATAATTTGGCTATTGTTGAAAGTGCTGCTATAAACATTGGAGTACAAGTGTCCCTATGCATCAGCACTCCTGTATCCCCTGGGTAAATTCCTAGCAGTGCTATCTCTGGGTCATAGGGTAGATTGATTTTTAATGTTTTGAGGAACATCCACACTGTTTTCCAGAGCAGCTGCACCAGTTTGCATTCCCACCAACAGTGTAAGAGGGTTCCCGTTTCTCTACATCCTCGCCAACATCTGTAGTCTTTTGATTTGTTCATTTTAGCCACTCTGACTGGCGTGAGGTGGTATCTGAGGGTGTTTTTGATTTGTATTTCCCTGATGAGGAGCGACGTTGAGCATCTTTTCATGTTCCTGTCGGCCATCTGGATGTCTTCTTTAGAGAAGTAAGTGTCTATTCATGTTTTCTGCCCATTTCTTCACTGGGTTATTTGTTTTTCGGGTGTGGAGTTTGGTGAGTTCTTTATACATTTTGGACACTAGCCCTTTGTCTAATATGTCATTTGCAAATATCTTTTCCCATTCTGTCGATTGCCCTTTAGTTTTGTTGATTGTTTCCTTTGCAGTGCAGAAGCATTTTATCTTGATGAGGTCCCAATACTTCATTTTTGCTTTTAATTCTCTTGCCTTTGGGGATGTGTCAAGTAAGAAATTGCTGCAGCTGAAGTCAGTTTTTTCCTACTTTCTCCTCTAGGGTTTTGATGGTTTCCTGTCTCACATTCAGGTCCTTCATCCATTGTGAGTTTATTTTTGTGAATGGTGTAAGAATTGGTCCAGTTTACTTCTGTTGCTGTCCAGTTCTCCCAGCACCGTTTATTTTTTATTTTATTTAACATTTGTTCATTTTTTTAATATAGAGAGGCAGAGTGTGAGTGGCAGAGGGGCAGGGAGAGAGGGAGACACAGAATCCAAAACAGGCTTCAGGCTGAGAACTGACAGCACAGAGCCCGACACGGAGCTTGAACTCATGGACCATGAGATCATGACCTGAGCCAAAGTTGGACGCCTAACCAATTAAGCCACCCATGCACCCCTCCCAGCACCATTTCTTACAGAGACTGTTTTTTCTCCATTGGATATTCTTTGCTGCTTTGTCAAAGATTAGTTGGCCATACCTTTGTGGGTCCAATTTTGGAATCTCTATTCTATTCCATTGGTCTATGTGTCTGTTTTTTGTGTCTTGATGATACCATGCTGTCTTGATGATTACAGCTTTGTAATAGAGGCTAAAGTCTGGGATTGTGATGCCTCCTGCTTTGGTCTTCTTCAATATTACTTTGGCTCTTCGGGGTCTTTTGTGGTTTCATATAAATTTTAGGTTTGCTTGTTCTACTTTGAGAAGAATGCTGGTTCAAGGTTGATTGGGATTGCATTGAATGTGTAGATAGCTTTGGGTAGTATTGACTTTTTAACAATATTTATTTTTCCAATCCATGAGCATGGGATGTTTTTCCATTTCTTTGTATCTTCTTCAATTTCCTTCATAAGCTTTCTATAGTTTTTAGCATACAGATAATTAAAATCCTTGGTTCAGTTTGTTCCTAGGTATTTTATGATTCTTGATGCCATTATGAATGGGATCAGTTTTGGGGTGCCTGGGTGGCTTGGTCGGTTAAGCGTCCGACTTCAGCTCAGGTCATGATCTCATGGCCCGTGAGTTTGAGCCCCACATTGGGCTCTGTGCTGACTGCTCAGAGCCTGCAGCCTGTTTCAGATTCTGTGTGTCTCCCTCTGTCTCTGCCCCTCCCCTGTTCATGCTCTGTCTCTCTCTGTCTCAAAAGTAAATGAACGTTGAAAAAAAATTTAAAAAAATGAATGGGATCAATTTCTTTATTTGTATTTCTGTTGCTTCTTTATCTGGAAATGCAAAGGATTACTTTACATTAGTTTTGTACCCTGCAACTTTGTTTAATTCATGTTTCTGTTCTAGCTGAATTTTAGTGGAGTCTATCGTGTTGTCCGTGTATAATATGTCATCTGAAAAAAGTGAAAGCTAGACTTCATCTTTGCCAATTTTGATACTTTCGATTTCCTTTTGTTGTCTGCTGATGCTAGAACTTCCAAATTATGTTAAATAAGAGTGGTGAGAGTGGACATGCCTGTCGTGTTCCTGATCTCAGGGGAAAGCTCTGTTTTTCCCCATTAAGATGATATTAGCTGTGGGCTTTTCATAAATTGCTTTTATGATGTTTAAGTATGTTCCTTCTATCCTGACTTTCTCGTGGATTTTTTATTGAGAAAGGATGCTGAATTTTGTCAATTTTTTTTTCTGCATTGATAGACAGGATCATATGGTTCTTATCTTTTCTTTTATTAATGTGATGTATCACATTGATTGATTTGTGAACGTTGAATCAGCCCTGAAGCCAAGGAATAAATCCCACTTGATCATGGTGAATAATTCTTTTTATATGCTGTTGAATTCGATTTGCTTGTATCTTGTTGAGAATTTTTGCATCCATATTCATCAGGGATATTGGCCTGTAGTTCTCTTTTTTGCTGGGCCTCTGTCTGGTTTGGGAATCAAAGTAATGCTGGCTTCATGTAATTAGTCTGGCAGTTTTTCTTCCCTTTCTAATTTTTGGAACAGCTTGAGAAGGATAGGTATTATCTCTGCTTTAAATGTCTGGTAGAATTCCCCAGGGAAGCCAAGTGGTCCTAGACTCTTATTTGTTGGGAGATTTTTGATAATTTATTCAATTAATTCACTGGTTATGGGTTTGTTCAAGTTTTCTGTTTCTTCCTGTTTGAGTTTTAATAGTGTGTGGTGCTTAGGAATTTGTCCATTTCTTCCAGGTTGTCCAGTTTGTTGGCATATAGATTTTCATAGTATTCCCTGCTAATTGCTTGTATTTCTGAGGGATTGGTTGTGATAATTCTATTTCATTCATGGTTTTATCTATTTCGGTCCTCTCCCTTTTCTTTTTGAGAAGCCTCGCTAGAGGTTTATCAATTTCCTTTATTTAAAAAAAACACAGTTCTTACTTTCATTGATCTGTTCTACAGTTTTTTTAGATTCTATATTGTTTATTTCTGCTCCGATCTTTATAATTTCTCTTCTTCTGCTGGGTTTGCAGTGTCTTTGCTGTCCTTCTCTTTCCTTTATGTGTGCTGTTAAATTTTATATTTGGGATTTTTCCTGTTTCTTAAGATAGGCCTGGATTGCAATGTATTTTCCTCTCAAGACTGCCTTCGCTGCATCCCAAAGTATTTGTATTGTTGTATTTCCATTTTCATTTGTTTCCATATATATATCTATATATTTTTAATTTCTTCTCTAATTTCCTGGTTGACCACTTCATTTTTTAGTAGGATGGTCTTTAACAACCATGCTTTTGGAGTTTTTCCTGACTTTTTCCTTTGGTTGATTTCAAGTTTCATTGTGGTCTGAAAGTGTGCAAGGTATGATTTCAATTATTTTATACTTATTAAGGGCTGTTTTGTGACCCAGTATGTGATCTATCTTGGAGAATATTCCATGTGCATTCAAGAGGAAAGTATCTTCTGTTGCTTTGGGATGCAGAGTTCTAAATATATCTGTCAAGTCCATCTGATCCAATGTATCATTCAGGGCCCTTGTTTCTTTATTGATCCTGTGTATAGATGGCCTATCCATTGATGTAAGTGGGTTATTAAATTTCCCTGCAAGTAACACATTCTTATCAATAAGATTGCTTATGTTTGTGATTAAATGTTTTGTATATTTGGTGGCTCCCGTATTTGGCACATAGACATTTATAATTGTTAGCTCTTCCTCATGGATAGACCTGTAATTATTATATAATGCCCTTCTTCATCTCTTGTTATAGCCTTTAGTGTAAAGTCTAGTTTGTCTGATATATGTGTGGCCACTCCATCTTTCTTTTGACTTCCAGTAGCATGATAGATGGTTCTCCATCCCGTCACGTTCAATCTGAAGGTGTCTTCAGGTCTAAAATGAGTCTCTTGTAGATAACAACTATATCAGTCTTTTTTTTTTTAAAATCCATTCCAATACCCTATGTCTTTTGGTTGGAGCATTTAGTCCATTTACATTCAGTGTTATTATAGAAAGATATGGGTTTAGAGTCATTGTGATATCTGTAGGTTTCATACTTGTAATGATGTCTCTGCTATTTTGTGGTCCTTGCCACATTTCACTCACAAAGTACCCTTAGGATCTCTTGTAGGGCTGGTTTAGTGGTTATGAATTCCTTCAGTCTTTGTTTGTTTGGGAAAACCTTTATCTTCCCTTCTATTATGAATGACAAACTTGCTGGATAAAGGGTTCTTATCTGCATATTTTTTCTGTTCATCACATTGAAGATTTCCGGCCATTCCTTTCTGGCCTGCCAAGTTTCAGTAGATAGGGCAGCTACCACCCTTATGTGCTACCTTTGTAAGTTAGGGCCCGTTTATCCCTAGCTGTTTTCAGAATTCTCTATTTATCCTTGTATTTTGCCAGTTTCACTATGTTATCTTGTGCAGAAGATCAATTCATGTCTGAAGGGAGTTCTGTCTGCCTTTTGGATTCCAATGCCTGTTTCCTTCCCCAGATCAGGGAAGTTCTCAGGTATGTTTTGTTCAAGTATACCTTCAGCCCCTTTCTCTCTCTCTTTTTTGTCTGGAATTCCTATGATAGGGATATTGTTCTGTTTGAGTGTATCACTTAGTTCTCTAATTCTCCCCTCATACTCCTGGATTTTTTTAGCTCTCTTTTTCTCAGCTTCCTCTTTTTCCATAATTTTATCTTCTAATTCATCTATCATCAACTCTGCCTCTTAAATCTGTGCTATGGGCACCTCCATTTTATTTTGCACCTCATTTATAGCATTTTTAAGTTCCTCATGACTATTTCTTAGTCCCTTGATCTCTGTAGCAATAGATTCTCTGTTGTCCTCTATGCTTTTTTGAAGCCCAGTGATTAATTTTATGACTATTATTCTAAATTCTTATTCTGTTATATTGCTTAAATTGGTTTTGATCAATTCGTTAGCTGTCACTACTTCTTGGAGTTTCTTTTGAGAATTCTTCCATTTTGTCATTTTGGGTAATCCCTGTGGTATTTCCAAATTGAAGGGCACTTCCCCTGTGCTGTCTGGAGAAACTTGTGTTGGTGGGCAGGGCCACAGTGAGACCCGATGTCTTCCCCCAGCCCACAGCTGGGGCCACAGTCAAACTAGTTTGTACCTTATCTTCTCCTCTCCTATGGGCAGGACTCACTGTGGAGTGGTGTGGACCCTATCTGGGCTGCTTGAACACTACCAGGCTTGTGATGCTGCTTCTATGGGATCTGCCAAAGGCATATTAGCCAGGGTGTATCCACAAGGTGCACAGGGGTGGGAGGGGTAGGCTTAACTAGCTTTGCCATGTGTGGTCTCCTGAGGGAGGGGCCCTGCAGCACTGGGAGGGAAGCAGACCCATCGGTGAGATGGATCCACAGAAGCACAGTGTTGGACCTTTGTGAGGTGCGAGCAAGTTTTGTGATGGGAACTGGTTCCCTTTGGCATTTCTGGGTAATGGGAGAGAGTAATGGTGTTTGCCAGTGCCTTTGTTCCCCTGCTGAGCTCTGTCCTTCAGGGACTCAACCCGTCTCCCTCCCAGCATCCTTTCACCCTTCCCACTCTCGAGAGCAGAGCTGTTGACTTTTAACATTCCAGATGTTAAGTCCCACTAGCTGTCAGAACTCACAGAGTTTCACCCCTCTGCTTTTGCAAGCCAGAGTTCAGGGGCTCTGCCTTGCCCAGTCGGCTGCCCCTGCACCTCCCTGGCTCCCTCCCGCCAGTCCGTGTAGCACACACCGCCTCTCCACCCTTCCTACCCTCTTCCATGGACCTCTTTTCTATGCTTCCCTGGGAGAGTCCATTCTGTTAGTCTTCTGGCAGTTTTCTGGGTTATTTAGGCAGATGTGGGTGGAATCTAAGCAATCAGCAGGACGAGGTGAGCCCAGCGTCCTTCTAGGCCACCATCTTCCCATCCTCTCACTTTCAATCCTCAGGTATCTTTTGGTCTAAAATGAGTTTCTTATAGGAAGCTTATAGATCTCTCTCTCTCTCTCTCTCTCTCTCTCTGTCACACACACACTCTCTCCATTTTGACATCCCATATCTTTGGATTGGAGCATTTAGTTTATATACATTCAGGACAATTTTCATAGATACATATTTATTATCTCATTACTTAATTTGTTACTGTCTTGGAGATTTTCTATGTTCCTGTCTTGTTTTTGTCTTTTTTTTTTTTTTTTTGGTCTTTCCTTTCCACTCAAAGCACCCCTTTAATATTTCATGTAGGTCTGGTTTAAAGGTCACAAACTCTTTTAATTTTTGTTTCTTTGTTGGTTGTTTGTTTTGTTTTTGACTGGGAAACTCTTTTTCTTTCCATTCTGTATAATAGCCTTTCTGGACAGAGTATTCTTGGTTACAGATTTTTTCCCATTTGCCCATTGATATATCATGCCACTCCCTTCTAGCTTGCCAAGTTTCTGTTTAGAAATCTCCAGTTAGCCTTTTTGGTCTTCATTTGTAAATTAATGGCTTATTTTCTCTTAGTACTTTTAAGAATTCTTCTTTATCAGTATATTTTGCAAACGTGATTACAATATGGCTTGGTGTTTTGCTTCTTTTATTGATTTTGATGGGAGTCTCTGTGCCTCCTGGATTTGAATGTCTGTTTCCTTCCTTGGATTAGGGAAGTTTTTACTTATGACTTCCTCAAATAACTTTTTTCCCCCTTTTCTTTCTCTTTTTCTTCTATGTCTCTTAAAATACAAATGTTACATTTGATGTAGTCACTTAGTTCACTAAGTCTGTTCTTGTGTTCCATTCTTCTTCTTTCTCTCTTTTGTTCAGCTTCATTATTTTCCATTATTTTATAATCTATATCCTTTATTTTTTCATCTGCTTTTCCCATCCTGTGTTCATTGAATCCAGTCAGGTTTGAATCTCATTTATTGCAGTTTTTGTTTCTCACTGATTTTTTTTTTAACTCTGCAGTAAGGGCCTCCTTGAAATCTTCCATTCTTTTCTCAAGCCCAGCTAGCATCCTTAGTATTGTTGCTTTAAATTTTCCACTAGGCACATTGCTTATATCTCTTTCTATTATATCCATGGATGTGAAATGTTCTTGTTCTTTCTTAAGAGATAAATTTCACTGTCTTGGCATTTTGTCTAGGTCTTTATGTTCTTATGTGTGTTAGGAAAGCCTGTTATATTTTGTTCTCATGAAAATAATGGGTTTATGAAGAAGAGGTCATATAGTGTCCCAGGCTTGGCACTTCAGGGAGTGTCTCTGATGTGTGCTGGGTGTACTATGCTGGTGTGTTTTGGCTGCTCTGTCTTTCAGTCCAGCAATCTACAGAGGCCCTCCTTGCCTACAGTGCACAGTGTTTTCTCTTTGGCTAGAGTGTGTTGAGTTTTAACTAGGTGTTCTCTGGTCTGCTTGTTAAATGAGATATAATGTTACTTCCAATAAAATTGAAGCCTTGCAGAATTCTCTGGTTGGGAGACTTTGTGTGGGTGTGGTTTCTAATGGTCTTCTGCAGAAGTGGCCCACCTGTCCTTCTGAGGAAATTTGAACATGAAAGGCACTATTGGCAGAGTACAGAGGTATGGGATCTGGTGTAAGCTGATTATGCAGTGTGTGTCAGAGTTGTGGTACCAAGGTTATCTTGAGATGTGGGTGAGAGAAATGTTTCCAGTCATCTGCTTTGTTCCCAGAGTGGGTTCTTCATGCTTATCACTCTCAGGAAAGCACCCCACGGAAAGCAAACATCCTGTGTGTCCAAGGCACCCCCAAATCACTCCCTTCATGCTGTCTTCCTCCAGGCTGTTGTCCTGCCTTTTCTCCAGGAGTACTGCAACACTCCCCATGCTTTATCCCAGCAAAGCCAACTGACTTCAAAACTCCAGGATCTAGGGATTTGGTGTGTGGAGGGGCCTGTGCAGACCTCCTGGGGAGGCTCTCACCGACCTGAGACTACACTGAACCTTGACCAAGAAGGGAAGTCTCACCAGAATTCAGGGACATGGGACTCGGACTAAGCAGTCTAGGCAGCCAGAGTGGGAGTTGCACTGCCCCTATAAGGTGGTTTTACATTTATGCTGAGGGATGGGGGAGAAAAATGGCACTGGAAAGCTTTGTTGTCCCTCGAGAGGAGTCTCTGTGAATGTTACCTTTCACAGATGTGTTCCAAGAAGATCCAATAATGTCCACGTGTGTGTCTCAGGCTTTCTTCAGATCACAACTGCTTCCAGGTTGTCTGCCTTCTCTCCAGAAGCAGGGCCATACCCTCATGGCTTTATCTCAGTCAAGGCTGCTGAACCTTAAAACTCCAGTCATTAAGCCCCATTGGTTGCAAAAACTTGCAAAAGTTAACTTCTCTAATTTTTTCAGCCAATGACTGGGAAGTGTTCTCATTATGTGTTCTGTATGATCATGTCTCTCTCATCTTTCTTTAGATCAAGCCCCCCCCCCCTTCTGTAGCACTATGATTCATATCTCCCCCAAACTTTTTTTGCACTTCCTACCTTCATCAATGTGGTCTCTTCTCTCCCCCTAGCTGTGGGGTTTGTTCTGTCAGTCCGAAGGTTTATTTCTTGGATATTCAGAATGATTTGATAATTATCTAGTTGTGTTCAAGGGACAAGACAAGGCTAGGGTCTTCCTGCTACACTACTTAGTTTCCCCAATATCACTGAATTTTATAACTCCTGGAGTTAGAACCCACCAAATTTTAAAGCTTTTGGAGTTAAGCTTTGTTGATTTTCAAAACCAGACATCATGGGAATGAATTTTACCTGTGAAGGTCCCAGTTTCCAGGGGCTTCAGGTGTGGGTCTTATTCTTTCACATCTCTATGCTTGTGATGTCACTTTTGTTTTTGGTTAGTTGGGCTTGAGTTTAATTTACAACCACATCTCTTCCTCTTTTACACTCTTCAATTGGCCTTCTCTCTCTCTCTTTTTTAAGTTTATGTTTTATTTATTTTGACAGACAAAGAAAGCATTTGGGAGAGTGGCAGAGAAAAAAGGAGGAGACATAATCCCAAGCAGGTTCCACATTGTCAGCACATAGCCTGTTGAGGGGCTCAAACTCATGAACTGTGAGTTCATGACAGGAGCCAAAAAACAAGAGTAGGGCATTTAACTGACCAAGCCACCCAGGCAATCCCATCTGGCCTTCTCTATTTAATTAACTGTGGATGATCTATTTTGATAGTCTTCAGATTGTTTTCAGAGTTCATTGGATAGGTGCATTTGTTGCCTCATTATGTCTGTGGGTTTCTCCTAATCTGTCATCTTCCATCAAATCTCTCTAGGAATGTTTAAACTTGAAATAGAAACAAGCTTAAAAACCATAGTAATGCATGTTAATTTAATATTCACTGGTTAAGATAAATCTATAGACAAGTATAGACTACTGTAATACTATAACAGTGGTGTGAAATTCATTTTTAAATTTACTATAAAATTTAATTAAAAAAAGTAATAATAAGAAGAATAACTGAAAGCATGTTATTGGATACACAATATAAAAATATGTAAATTGTGACATCAATAATATAAAGTGTAGAAATGAGTCAAATTATAGTTTTAATTTGCAATTAAAGTAAGTTGCTATCAACTTAAAACAGATAGTTATAACTATATAAAGTTTTACTTAAGTTTTATGATAACCATGAAGAAAGTATCTCTAGAACATACACAATATAACAAGAAAACAAATCAGTGCATCATTTCCCAGAATCAACAAATTATAAAAGAAGGCAGCAAGAGAGAAAAAGAGAGACAAATTATCTAAAAGACAGATGAAAAACACTTAAAAAATGACAATAACAATTTCATAGATATTAATGATTATTTTAAACCAAATAGATTAAACTCTCCAATGAAAAGGCAGAATGACTCAAAGTATTAAAATAAAAAATAAAATAGGATATGCTGTCTACAAGACACACATAGGCTGAAATTAAGTGATGGCAAAAGATATTTGTACAAATGATAACCAAAGGAGAGCAATGATGTGTATTTATACTAGACATAATAAACTTTATTTGAAGAAACTGACATGAAATGAAAAAAAGGTCATTATGTAATAATAATAAGTTCATGAGGAAGATATAAACATTATAAATATGTTTGCACCTAAAATAGGAGCATCTAATGTATAAGTAAACATTGACTTGAAGGAGAAATAAATAACAAAACAAGTAATAGGAAAATTAAGTATCTCATTTTTAATAATGGATAGAAGAACCAAGAGAAAAATTAGTAAGGAAACAGAAGATTTTAACATACTATAGGAAAAAAAAATAAGCCTAGTAGATGTATACAAGTAATTATTCCCAAAAGCAGTAGAACATACATTTCTCATAAGTGTTTATGGAACACTTTAAAGGATATATCATGTTTTAAGTGACAAGAAAAACAACATTCTTTAAAACTATGAGAATATTGAAATCATACCAAGTATATTTTCCAAACACGGTGATGTAGCTAGATCAATAACAGACAGGAAACAAAAAATATATATATATACAAATAAAATAACACACTTCTGAACAAGTGAGTCAAAGAAGAAATCAAAATTGAAGTTAGTAAATGACAACAACAAAAAAAAACAAAAACAAGGAAAACATGAGACACCAAAAGTTACATGATGCAACAATAGCAGTACAAAGATGGAATTTTATTAATCTTACATTAAAAAAATATTTCAAATAAGCTAAACTTACAGCTGAAAGGTTTAGAAAAGTAGAAAAAAATAAGGCCAAAGCTATAGAAAGAAGGGGACAATATGATTAAAGCAGAAAAGAACAAAATGAAAACTGAAATACAATAGAAAAACATTAATGAAACTAAAAGTTGGCTTTTTGAAAAGATAAACAAAATTGGAAAGCCCTTAGTTAAACTAGGTATGAAAAAGATGACTCCAATTATTAAAATTATAAATGAAAGACACTACAACTGATGCCACAGTGATACAAAGAATTTTAAGAGATTACTATAAATGATTACAAGCCAACATATAGGGTAATTTAAAAGAAATGGATACATTTCTGGAAACAAGAAATCTACCAAGAATCAAGAGAAAGTGGAAAATTTTCACAGGCTAATAACGAGTGAGAAGATTGGCCCAATAATTTAAAATCTCCCAACAAAACAAAGCCCAGAACCAGATGGCTTCACTGGTCACTTTTCCCAAGTATTTAAAGAAGAATTAATAGCAGTCCATCTCAAAGTTTTCTAAGAAATAGAATAAAGGGGACACTTCCAAATTTAGATTAAAAGTTCATCATTAATCACATATAAAAGCCAAACAAAGACACTACAACAAAAGAAAACTACAGATCAATATTCTTGATTAATATAGACATAAGAATCCTCAACAAAACACTAGCAAACTCAATGTAACAGTACGTTAAAAGGAACATACACCATGAACAGCTCACTTGGGATATTTACTACTGCAGTGCATGAATGGTTCAACATATCCAAGTCAATTAATTCCATCAGTTAAGAACCCAAATCAACCAATTAACATATGTTAAACGAATAAAGAATAAAAATAATTACATCATCTCAATAAATGCAGAAAAATTATTTGACAAAATTCAATACCCTTTCATGATAAAAACTCATCAATTTAGGAATAGAAAAAAAAAATATCTCACCAAAATATAGGTGATATGTAAAAAGTCCACAGTGAACATCATACTTAATGGTGAAAAACTTTTCCTTTAATATCAGGAACTACTCTCCCTGTCAAATAATAATAATAATTTTTTAAAAAGGGGCACCTGGGTGGCTCAGTTGGTTAAGCTTCTGACTTTTGATTTTGGCTCAGGTCATGATCTCACAGTCGTGACCTTGAACCCTGAATGGTACTTTGTGCTGGGCATAGAACCTGCTTGATTCTCTTTCTCCCACTCTCTCTGCCCGTCCCCAACTCACACCCTGTCTCTGTCTCTCTCAAAATGAATGAATGAATGAATAAATAAAAATAAAATAAATAAAATAAGATCAGGAACTAGGAAAAGAAAATGCTCACTCTCACTACCTCTATTCAATATAGGTCTGCAAGTTTTAGACCAGGCAGTTAGTCAAGAAATGGAATAAATAATAGGGGCGCCTGGGTGGCTTGGCCGGTTAAGCATCCGACTTTGGCTCAGGTCATGATCTCACGGTCTGTGAGTTCGAGCCCCGCATCAGGCTCTGTGCTGACAGCTCAGAGGCTGGAGCCTGTTTCAGATTCTGTGTCTCCCTCTCTCTCTGCCCCTCCCCTGTTCATGCTCTGTCTCTGTCTCAAAAATAAATAAACGTTAAAAAAAAGAAACAGAATAATACTCATTCGAATCAGAAGAGAAGTTATTTCTGGTTGTAACTGACAATATATTATATGTGCAAAGCTTTAAAAAACATTAAAAATGAAATAGAGTAAAAAAATAAGCAAATTTTCAGATTGAAATATCAAAACTTAAAACTCTGTTTCTAAAACTAACAAGTTATACAAAAAGGAAATTAAGGAGGAGGGGCCAACATGATGGAGAAGTAGGAGAATCCGACGTTCCCTCATCTCTCAAAGTAGTGTTGAGACCAAAGGAGTTTGAACTGTAAGAGTCCAAAAAGCAAAGTGACAGAGTCACTTCCAAGGACCCACTGGGACAACCTGACAGGCCACCTATGGGTGGGTGATTGTGAACTGAGAGAGATCAAACAAATGGAGGGGAGGGACTCCTTCTACAGAGAGACAAAGGGAAGAGAAAGAGAGGCTGGGGAATATAGGACTGTATCTGGACAAGAGAAAAACCAATGACCAATAAGGAGAAAGATCGAATCTCTAACTGCAGTGCTTTCTCTGGACTCAGCCTGGCTGCCCTGTTCACATACCTGGAGAGGTGGGGAGCCAGCCCCAGTCTCAGTAACTAGCTCAGAGGTGCAGTCCACAGTAGGAGAAAGCGATCCCCTCCCTGGAGTGTTGTGGGAAGAAGGTATATATCAGCTCAAAGGAGTGAAACTTCCTGAACCGGGGCAGACAGAGTGGTAACCTTAAAGACATCAGAGTTGAAGTCCCAGCGGAGCGCCAGCGACACATGGGAGTCAGCAGAGTGGGATAAGCCACACATTCTCTGTACTGTGAGGCTGTGGGGCATCTCTTACTCAGAACCAGGATGCACGGAGTGGGAATCTCTAAGACATCAGGGTTTAAATCCAAGCCAAGCACCAGGGAGGCATGGGAGTCAGAAGAGGGGGGCAAATTGCCTCGTTTACACCCATGGCACAGTGAGGACAGCTTGAACAGAGTGGTTTAGGACACCTGGTCTACGGAGGAGAGACAGGGTTGTCACCATTTTTCTCCCCATCACCAACAAGGTGGGGTGTCAGGGAATGGACAAAGGACCCACAGTGGAGGCAGTACCCACCTACACCAAACCATGCCCCTCCACACTTGGTAACTGCATATCTTCAAGAGCAGGATTGACACTGAGAAATTAGACAGCCCCTTCTCCAGACCAGCGCTGTTACATAGCCTGACTTAATTCTTGGACAATTCTTATTGTATAGATACATTCTTCCTTACTTTTCTCCTTATCTCTTCCCTCCTCTTGTCTGGTTACTCGGATTGTTGTTGTTGTTGTTGTTGTTTTTTAATTTTTATTTATTTATTTATTTTTTTAATATATGAAATTTACTGTCAAATTGGTTTCCATACAACACCCAGTGCTCATCCCAAAAGGTGCCCTCCTCAATACCCATCACCCACCCTCCCCTCCCTCCCACCCCCCCATCAACCCTCAGTTTGTTCTCAGTTTTTAACAGTCTCTTAGGCTTTGGCTCTCTCCCACTCTAACCTCTTTTTTTTTTTTCCTTCCCCTCCCCCATGGGTTTCTGTTACGTTTCTCAGGATCCACATAAGAGTGAAACCATATGGTATCTGTCTTTCTCTGTATGCCTTATTTCACTTAGCATCACACTCTCCAGTTCCATCCACGTTGCTACAAAAGGCCATATTTCATTCTTTCTCATTGCCACATAGTATTCCATTGTGTATATAAACCACAATTTCTTTATCCATTCATCAGTTGATGGACATTTAGGCTCTTTCCATAATTTGGCTATTGTTGAGAGTGCTGCTATAAACATTGGGGTACAAGTGCCCCTATGCATCAGTACTCCTGTATCCCTTGGATAAATTCCTAGCAGTGCTATTGCTGGGTCATAGGGTAGGTCTATCTTTAATTTTCTGAGGAAAATTGCTTTCCAGACTGCTCTCCAGAGCGGCTGCACCAATTTCTGAGCAATTTCTGAGGAATATTGCTTTCCACATTGCTTTCCAGAGCGGCTGCACCAATTTGCATTCCCACCAACAGTGCAAGAGGGTTCCCATTTCTCCACATCCTCTCCAGCATCTATAGTCTCCTGATTTGTTCATTTTGGCCACTTTGACTGGCGTGAGGTGATATCTGAGTGTGGTTTTGATTTGTATTTCCCTGATATGGAGCGACGTTGAACATCTTTTCATGTGCCTGTTGGCCATCTGGATGTCTTCTTTAGAGAAGCGTCTATTCATGTTTCTGCCCATTTCTTCACTGGGTTATTTGTTTTTCGGGTGTAGAGTTTGGTGAGCTCTTTATAGATGTTGGATACTAGCCCTTTGTCCGATATGTCATTTGCAAATATCTTTTCCCATTCCGTTGGTTGCCTTTTAGTTTTGTTGGTTGTTTCCTTTGCTGTGCAGAAGCTTTTTATCTTCATAAGGTCCCAGCAATTCACTTTTGCTTTTAATTCCCTTGCCTTTGGGGATGTGTCGAGTAAGAGATTGCTACAGCTGAGGTCAGAGAGGTCTTTTCCTGCTTTCTCCTCTAGGGTTTTGATGGTTTCCTGTCTCACATTCAGGTCCTTTATCCATTTTGAGTTTATTTTTGTGAATGGTGTGAGAAAATGGTCTAGTTTCAACTTTCTGCATGTGGCTGTCCAGTTCTCCCAGCACCATTTGTTAAAGAGACTGTCTTTTTTCCATTGGATGTTCTTTCCTGCTTTGTCAAAGATGAGTTGGCCATACATTTGTGGGTCTAGTTCTGGGGTTTCTATTCTATTCCATTGGTCTATGTGTCTGTTTTTGTGCCAATACCATGCTGTCTTGATGATGACAGCTTTGTAGTAGAGGCTAAAGTCTGGGATTGTGATGCCTCCTGCTTTGGTCTTCTTCTTCAAAATTACTTTGGCTATTCGGGGCCTTTTGTGGTTCCATATGAATTTTAGGATGGCTTGTTCTAGTTTCGAGAAGAATGCTGGTGCAATTGTGATTGGGATTGCATTGAATGTGTAGATAGCTTTGGGCAGTATTGACATTTTGACAATATTTATTCTTCCAATCCATGAGCAGGGAATGTCTTTCCATTTCTTTAAATCTTCTTCAATTACCTTCATAAGCTTTCTATAGTTTCAGCATACAGATCTTTTACATCTTTGGTTAGATTCATTCCTAGGTATTTTATGCTTCTTGGTGCAATTGTGAATGGGATCAGTTTCTTTATTTGTCTTTCTGTTGCTTCATTGTTAGTGTATAAGAATGCAACTGATTTCTGTACATTGATTTTGTATCCTGCAACCTTGCTGAATTCATGTATCAGTTCTAGCAGACTTTTGGTGGAGTCTATCGGATTTTCCATGTATAATATCATGACATCTGCAAAAAGCGAAAGCTTGACTTCATCTTTGCCAATTTTGATGCCTTTGATTTCCTTTTGTTGTCTGATTGCTGATGCTAGAACTTCCAGCACTATGTTAAACAACAGCGGTGAGAGTGGGCATCCCTGTCGTGTTCCTGATCTCAAGGAAAAAGCTCAGTTTTTCCCGTTGAGGATGATGTTAGCTGTGGGCTTTTCATAAATGGCTTTTATGATCTTTAAGTGTGTTCCTTCTATCCCGACTTTCTCAAGGGTTTTTATTAAGAAAGGGTGCTGGATTTTGTCAAAGGCCTTTTCTGCATCGATTGACAGGATCATATGGTTCCTCTCTTTTTTTTTTTTTTGTTAATGTGATGTATCACATTGATCGATTTGCGAATGTTGAAACAGCCCCGCATCCCAGGAATGAATCCCACTTGATCATGATGAATAATTCTTTTTATATGCCGTTGAATTCGATTTGCTAGTATCTTATTGAGAATTTTTGCATCCATATTCATCAGGGATATTGGCCTGTAGTTCTCTTTTTTTACTGGGTCTCTGTCTGGTTTAGGAATCCAAGTAATACTGGCTTCATAGAATGAGTCTGGAAGTTTTCCTTCCCTTTCTATTTCTTGGAATAGCTTGAGAAGGATAGGTATTATCTCTGCTTTAAATGTCTGGTAAAACTCCCCTGAAAAGCCATCTGGTCCTGGACTCTTATTTGTTGGGAGATTTTTGATAACCGATTCAATTTCTTCACTGGTTATGGGTCTGTTCAAGCTTTCTATTTCCTCCTGATGGAGTTTTGGAAGAGTGTGGGTGTTTAGGAATTTGTCCATTTCTTCCAAGTTGTCCAATTTGTTGGCATATAATTTTTCATAGTATTCCCTGATAATTGTTTGTATCTCTGAGGGATTAGTTGTAATAATTCCATTTTCATTCATGATTTTATCTATTTGGGTCATCTCCCTTTCCTTTTTGAGAAGCCTGGCTAGAGGTTTGTCAATTTTGTTTATTTTTTCAAAAAACCAACTCTTGGTTTCGTTGATCTGCTCTACCGTTTTTTTAGATTCTATATTGTTTATTTCTGCTCTGATCTTTATTATTTCTCTTCTTCTGCTGGGTTTAGGCTGCCTTTGCTGTTCTGCTTCTATTTCCTTTAGGTGTGCTGTTAGATTTTGTATTTGGGATGTTTCTTGTTTCTTGAGATAGGCCTGGATTGCAATGTATTTTCCTCTCAGGACTGCCTTCGCTGCGTCCCAAAGCTTTTGGATAGTTGTATTTTCATTTTCGTTTGTTTCCATATATTTTTTAATTTCTTCTCTAATTGCCTGGTTGATCCACTCATTCGTTAGTAGGGTGTTCTTTAACCTCCATGCTTTTGGAGGTTTTCCAGACTTTTTCCTGTGGTTGATTTCAAGCTTCATAGCATTGTGGTCTGAAAGTCTGCATGGTATAATTTCAATTCTTGTAAACCTATGAAGGGCTGTTTTGTGACCCAGTATATGATCTATCTTGGAGAATGTTCCATGTGCACTCGAGAAGAAAGTATATTCTGTTGCTTTGGGATGCAGAGTTCTAAATATATTTGTCAAGTCCATCTGATCCAAGGTATCATTCAGGGCCCTTGTTTATTTATTGATTGTGTGTCTAGATGACCTATCCATTTCTGTAAGTGGGGTGTTAAAGTCCCCTGCAATTACCACATTCTTATCAATAAGGTTGCTTATGTTTATGAGTAATTGTTTTATATATTTGGGGGCTCCTGTATTCGGTGCATAGACATTTATAATTGTTAACTCTTCCTGATGGATAGACCCTATAATTATTATATAATGTCCTTCCTCATCTCTTGTTGCAGCCTTTAATTTAAAGTATAGTTTGTCTGATATAAGTATGGCTACTCCAGATTTCTTTTGGCTTCCAGTAGCATGATCAATAGTTCTCCATCCCCTCACTCTCAATCTAAAGGTGTCCTCAGATCTAAAATGAGTCTCTTGTAGACAGCAAATAGACGGGTCTAGTTTTTTTATCCATTCTGATACCCTATGTCTTTTGGTTGGCACATTTAATCCATTTACATTCAGTGTTATTATAGAAAGATACGGGTTTAGAGTCATTGTGATGTCTGTATGTTTTATGCTTGTAGTGATGTCTCTGGTACTTTGTCTCACAGGGTCCCCCTTAGGATCTCTTGTAGGGCTGGTTTATTGGTGACAAATTCCTTCAGTTTTTGTTTGTTTGGGAAGACCTTTATCTCTCCTTCTATTCTTAATGACAGACTTGCTGGATAAAGGATTCTCGGCTGCATATTTTTTCTCTTTAGCACACTGAAGATATCGTGCCAAGCCTTTCTGGCCTGCCAAGTTTCAAAAGAGAGATCAGTCACGAGTCTTATAGGTCTCCCTTTATATGTGAGGGCACATTTATCCCTTGCTGCTTTCAGAGTTTTCTCTTTATCCTTGTATTTTGTCAGTTTCACTATGATATGTCGTGCAGAAGATCGATTCAAGTTACATCTGAAGGGAGTTCTCTGTGCCTCTTGGATTTCAATGCCTTTTCCTTCCCCAGCTCAGGGAAGTTATCAGCTATAATTTCTTTAAGTACCCCTTCAGCACCTTTTCCTCTCTCTTCCTCCTCTGGGATACCAATTATGCGTATATTATTTCTTTTTAGTGTATCACTTAGTTCTCTAATTTTCCCCTCATACTCCTGGATTTTTTTATCTCTCTTTCTCTCAGCTTCCTCTTTTTCCATAACTTTACCTTCTAGTTCACCTATTCTCTCCTCTGCCTCTTCAATCCGAGCTGTCGTCGTTTCCATTTTGTTTTGCATTTCGTTTAAAGCGCTTTTCAGCTCCTCGTGACTGTTCCTTAGTCCCTTGATCTCTGTAGCAAGAGATTCTATGCTGTCCTCTATACTGTTTTCAAGCCCAGTGATTAATTTTATGACTATTATTCTAAATTCACTTTCTGTTATATTATTTAAATCCTTTTTGATCAGTTCATTAGCTGTTGTTATTTCCTGGAGAATCTTCTGAGGGGAATTCTTCCGTTTGGTCATTTTGGATAGTCCCTGGAGTGGTGAGGACCTGCAGGGCACTTCCCCTGTGCTGTGTTGTATAACTGGAGTTGGTGGGCGGGGCCGCAGTCAGACTTGATGTCTGCCCCCAGCCCACCACTGGGGCCACAGTCAGACTGGTGTGTGCCTTCTCTTCCCCTCTCCTAGGGGCGGGATTCCCTGTGGGTTGGTGTGGCCCATCTGGGCTACTTGCACACTGCCAGGCTTGTGGTGCTGGGGATCTGAGGTATTAGCTGGGGTGGGTAGGCAAGGTGCATGGGGGCCGGAGGGGCAGGCTTAGCTCGCTTCTCCTTAGGTGATCCACTTCAGGAGGGGCCCTGTGGCAGCAAGGTGATCCACTTCAGGAGGGGCCCTGTGGCAGCGAGGGAGTCAGATCCGCTGCCGGAGGTTTGGCTCCGCAGGAGCACAGATTTGGGTGTTTTCGAGGAGTGAGCAAGTTTCCTGGCAGGAACTGGTTCTCTTTGGGATTTTGGCTGGGGGATGGGCGGGGGAGATGGCTCTTGCAAGCGCCTTTGTTCCCCACCAAACTGAGCTCTGTCTTCCAGGGGCGCAGCAGCTCTCCCTCCCTTTGTCCTCCAGCCTTCCCACTTTCTGAGCAGAGCTGTTAACTTATGACCTCCCAGACGCTAAGTCGCACTTGCTGTGGGAACACAGTCCGTCAGGCCCCTCAGCTTTAGCCAGCCAGACTCGGGGGCTCTGCTTGGCCGGCGAGCCACCCCTCCACCCCGGCTCCTTCCTGCCAGTCCGTGGAGCGCGCACCGACTCACCTCCCTTCCTACCCTCTTCCGTGGGCCTCTAGTCTGCGCTTGGCTCCGGAGACTCTGTTCTGCTAATCCTCTGGCGGTTTTCTGGGTTATTTAGGCAGGTGTAGGTGGAATCTAAGTGATCAGCAGGACGCGCGGTGAGCCCAGCGTCCTCCTATTCCGTCATCTTCCCTCTCTCCTCTGTTGGTTTGTTTAAACAGACATATTTAATCCATTCTCTTGATACATGTTCTACACCTCCTTCTTTATTCTCCTTTCTCTTTCTCTGGAATAAGCCATATAGTTTCTCGGTCTGGTCAATTTTTATTTTATTTTATTTTCCCCTGCCCCTGTCATTTCTCTCTTTGTATAGGATAAGGCCTCTTCCATCAGCACTGCATCATCAATGTTGTTTGCTTATAGCTAGTGTTTCTGTTTTTTTTTTTTTTTAATGTTTGTTTCTGTGTGTGTGTGTGTTTGTGTATGCTTTTTTATTTTCTGTTTTTTGTTTGTTTGTTTTCCTATCCAGGGCTACTTCAATGAACAAATCAAAGCACATCTGGTGGAGGGACCAAAACATCACTATGAGTAGGGAGATAAAGTAATCAAAGTCAAAATAACAGAGATCAAGTAACAGTCTCCAAAATCACCTCCTGTAGGGCCAGTCCCTGGACAGTGTATGGACCCTCTTTAATATAGTAGTGCTTGCAGGTGCAAAGCACATAACAAGCTTTTAAAACACATAAGGGACAGACGACTAGCCAAAATTATTAAAAGGAAGAATTTTCCTAAAGAGAAATTCCAGGAAGAAATGACAGCTAAAGAATTGATCAAAACAGATACAAATAATATATCATTAAAGTCCCCTGTAATTACCACATTTGTATCAATAAGATTGCTTATTTTTGTGATGAATCGTTTTATATATTTGGGTTCTCCCAAATTAGGTCCACAAACATTTATAATTGTTAGCTTTTCTTAATGGATAGACCCCGTAATTATGATATAGTTCTCTTCTTCATCTCCTGTTACAACCTTTAAAATCTAGTTTGTCTTATACAAATATGGCTACTCAAGCTTTCTTTTGACTTTCAATAGCATGATATATGGTTCTCCATCCCCTCACTTTCAATCTGAAGGTGTCCTCATGTCTAAAATGGGTCCCTTGTAGACAGCAAATACATGGGTCTTATTTCTTTTATTATTCATTCTGTTACCCTATGTATTTTGATTGAAGCATACAGTCCATTTACATTCAGTGCTATTATTGAAAGATATGAGTTTAGAGTCATTGTGTTATCCGTAGGATAGATTGTGATAAATGCATTTTCATTAGTGATTTTATCTATGGGACCTCTCTTTCTTTTTTAGAAGTCTGGCTAGGGGTTTATCAATTTTGTTTATTTTTGCAACAAAAAAAAACAGCTCTTCATCTCATTGATCTGTTCTTTTTATTTGGATTCTATATTATTTCTGCTGTGATTGTTATTATTTCTCTTCTTCTGTTGGCCTTGGGGTTTCTTTATTAATCTGCTTTTAGTTCCTTTAAGGGTGCTGTTAGCTTTTCTATTTGAGATTTTTCTTGAGATACACCTGGATTGCAATGTACTTTTCTCTTATCACTGCCTTTGCTACCTCCGAAAGGGTTTGGACTGTTGTGCTTTTGTTTTCATTTGTTTCCATATATTTTTTAAATTCTTCTTTAATTGCCTGGTTGACCCATTCATTCTTTAGTTGGATGTCCTTTAACCTCTATACATTTGGAGTTTTGTAAAATTTTCTGTGGTGTTTTCAAATTTCGTAGCATGGGGATCTGAAAATGTGCATGGTATGATCTCAATTCTTTTATATTTATTGTGGGCTGTTTTGTGACCCAGTATGTGATCTATCTTGGAGAATGCTCCATGTGCACTAAAGAATAATGTGTATTCTTCTGCTTTAAGATGAAAAGTTAATATATATGTCAGGTCTATTTGGTTCAGTGTATCATTCAGGGTCATTGTTTCTTGATTGCTTTTCTGTCTAGATGATCTGTCTATTGCTGTAAGTGGAGTTTTAAAGTCCCCTGCAATTACCACATTCTTACCAATAAGATTGCTTATTTTTGTGATTAATTGTTTTATATATTTGGGTTCTCCCAAATTAGGTGCATAAACATTTATAATTGTTAGCTCTTCTTTATGGATATACCCCATAATTATGATATAATACAGCAATGGGCAGATCATCTAGACAGTAAAAGCAATCAAGAAACAAATTATATATATATATATATATATATATATATATATATATATATGTGTGTGTGTGTGTGTGTGTAAATATATACATTTAAATGTAATGGAATATTACCCTACCATCAAAAAATGAAAATTTGCCATTTACAATGACATAGATGGAGCTAAAATGTATTATACTAAGTGAACTAAGTTGATCAGATTAAAAAAATACCATATGATTTTACTCATATGCGGACTTTAAGAAACAAAACAAATAAATGTATGGTAAGGGGGGGGAGAGAAGAGAGGGAAACAAACTACAAGAGGCTGTTAATGATAGAGACCATAATGAGGGTTGATGGAGGGAGGTAAGGAGGGCATGGGCTAGATGAGTTATGGGTACAAGGAGGACACTTGGGATGAGAACTGGGTGTTGAATGTAACAGGTAAATCACTGAATTCTATGCCTGAAACCAGTATTTCACCATAAGTTAATTAAAGTTTAAATTTAATAAAAAGGAGAAAAATTGTGAGACCTAAAACTATCAAACCCCTGGAAGAAAACATAAGAGGAATCTTCATAACACTTATCTTGGGAATTATTCCTTGTATATGACAACAAAAGAAAGAAAGAAAAAAAAAAGATGAGTAAGATCACATCAAATAAGAATGTCTGCACCAAAAGAAAATAATCAGCAAAGTACAGGGCAAGCTACAGAATGGGAGAAAATATTCTTTCAATATGTCTGATGAAACAAATTACAAATATATATTAAAAAAAAAACACTCCTTCAAAAAAAACAAAGAGAAAGAAAGAAAAAGAAAGAAAGAAAGAGAAAATAAAACATAAAATACTCAATAATGGGCAAGGGAGTTTTTAATTATGTTTTTAATGTTTATTTATTTTTTGAGAGAGACAGAGCATGAGCAGGGGAGGGGCAAGAGAGAGAGGGAGACACAGGATCCAAAGCAGGCTTCAGTCTCTGAGCTGTCAGCACAGAGCCTGATGTGGGTCTCAAACTCATGAACCAGGAGATCATGACTTGAGCTGAAGTCAGACACTTAACCACTAGCCACCCACGTGCCCCAAAAGTGGGCAAGGAATTTAATAAACATTTCTCTATGAGGACATAGCAACATTTATATGAAGAGGTATTCAATGTCCTTCCCTGATGCTCATCATAAGGGAAATGCAAATAAAAACCAAGAAATATTACCTCATCCCTGTTATGGTGGCCAGTTTCCAAAATAACAACAACAACAATAACAACAACAACAACAACAGAAAATAACAAATCTTGGTGAGAATTTGGATAAATTGAAACCACTGTATACTGTTGATTGGAATACAAAATGACACAGCTTCCATGTAAAACACTATGGAAATTTCTCAAAACATTAAAAATAAAACTCCCATATGATTACCAATCCTACTTCTGTGTATTTATCCAAAGCAACTTGACATCATGATCTTGTAGAAAAACATGCACTTTCATAATTGTGGAAGGTGGCATTATTCATGGTCGCTAAGAAGTAAAAACAACCTAAATGTATATCAACAGACAAATGGAAAAAGAAAATAAGGAAATTCTTTCATATATGACAATATGTATGAACCTGGAGAACATATGCAAAGTGAAATAATTCATTGACAAAAGAACAAATACTGTATAATTCCAATTATATGCAGTATCTAAAATTGTCTAACCCATATAACAGATAGCAGAATTGTGGTTGTCAGTGGCTGGAGGAAGGGAACATGATGGCTCTTCAACAGATATAAAGTTTTAATTATACAAGATGAACTAGACCTTTGCTGTACAACAGTATGCCTGAAGTTAACAATGTTGTATTTTGCACTTAGAAATTTGTTGACAGTGTAAATCTTATGTGTTCTTATTACAATGAAAGAGACCCTTTTATGAGGGTGAAAAGACAGTTATGGACTTGGAGGAAATATGTGTAAACTACACATCTGACAAAGGACTATAGCAAAAGATATAACAGACTTTTCTTTTCTTAAAGAGAGAAAGAAGGTGCTATTAGGGAAGGGGCAGAGGGAGAGGGAGAGAATGAATCTTAAGCAGGCTCCATGCCCAGTGGGGAGCCCCATGTCAGGCTTTATCTCATGACCATGAAATCATGACCTGAGCTGAAATCAAAAGTCAAACCCTTAACTGACTGAGCTACCCAAGAGACCAATATATAACAGATTTTTAATTCAACAGTAATAATCTAATTAGAAACCAAACAAAAGACATGAACAGGCATTTTACTAAAGAAGATTCATAGATGCAAAAAAACACATGAAAAAATGTGCAACACCATTAGCCATTATACAAATGTAAATTAAAACCACAATATATACTTCACACCTACAAGAAGAACTAAAAGAATTAGTAGTGACAACAAATGATGGAAAAATGGTAGAAAATTCAGATATCTCACACATTTGTTTGAGGAATATATAATGGCATAGCCATTCTGGAATTATCATCCTTCAATTGCACTTTTGAGTATGTATCTTAGACAATAAAGACTTATGTTTACACAAGAAAACCCATAAGTACTCACAGCAGCTTTAATTCTAATGGCCAAAACTAACCTAAATTTTCTTCAACAGGTGAATAGTTAAACTGTGATACATCCATAGCATGGATTACTACTTAGCAATTAAAGTAAATTAGTGACTTATATAATGTACAACTTGAATAGATCTCAAAGGAATAATACTAGATGGGGAAAAAAAGCAAATATCATAGAGTTACACAATATATTACCCAATGCATACAACGTTAATGAAATAACAAAACTACAGAGATGGAAAACAGATTAGTGGGTCAGGGGCTACAGAAGAGGAGAGAATGAGGTAGCTGTTACTATTTAAAAAAAAGTAGCATGAGGGATTCCTGTTCTGGAATTATTTTGTATCTTGCCTATGTTGGTGGTCACACAAATTTATACATGGGGAAAAGTGCATATAGTGTACAAACATAGAAATGAATGGATATAAAACTGGTGAAATGTGAATAAAGTCAGTGGATCACATCAATTCCTGACTGTAATTGGGGGAAAGTGTGTGAAGCATAAATGGGATCATCTGTGTTATTTTTCATAACTGCATGTAAATACATATCTTAAAATTTAATGTTAAAAAACATAGTTAAGGGCTATACATAACACTTGTTATTTTTTCAAGAATGGAAAATAAAAAAATATGATTTTTCCACAGTATGAAGCCTGTGACTTCATAGTGACATAAATGAATCACTATGAGAAGGAAGGAAAAAAAGAAGAAAGAAAAGGAGAGAAGAAAGGAAAGAACAAAGGAAGGAGGAAGGGAGGGAAGGAGGGAGTGAGGAAGGAAGGAAGGAAGGAAGGCAGGCAAAGGGAAGGAGGGAGTGAGGAAGGAAGGAAGGAAGAATGGAAAGGATAGAGGGAGTAAGGAAGAAAGAAGGGAAGAAGGAAGGGAGGAAGAAAGAGATGGAGGGAGGAAGGAAGGAAAACCAAGCTCCTGTATAGGATAATTCCAAATAATTAATGTAGATAGCCCACCCCTCAAAAAAGGTGAACATTAGCCTGCCTCCCACCTTGAATGTGAACTGCACTTAGTGCCTTGTTTTCAAAAAGTAGGACATATAACAGGGAAGGGGGGAGTAACTTTACAGTGGAGAAATCTTACAAGCACTATCAGCCAAGTGACCAAGATTAACATCATTAGTGATAAGTCATGTAGACATCATGTACCCCTAGCATGACATGACAAGAGCACTTTACATCTGCAATCTTCTTTCCCAAAACCTATAATGTTAGTCTAATGAGGAGAAAAACATCAGGCAAAAAATAATTGAGGGATGTGCTAAAAACTCCTGTCAGTACTCCTCAAAATGGTCAAGGTTTTAAAAACAAGGACTGAATCACTCTCACAGCCTAGAGGAGCCTAAGGAGACATGCTGACTAAATATAATGTGATCTCCTTAAAACAAATCTGAAAAAAGATAAGTACATTATGGAAAATGGGTGAAATCTGAATAAAGTATAGATTTTAGTTAATATTAATGTACAAATATTGGTTCTTAGTTTTACTAAAGAACCAATGTTGGTTCCATAGTAATGTATGATGTTAACAATATAGAAAACTGAATGAAGGATGTATGGAAATTCTGTACTATTTGTCAACTGCTCTATATATCTGGAACTGTTCAAAAAATAAAAAGTTTATTTTAAAATATTATTAACGTTTTAAAAGTATCTAGTTTGATGAATCATTAGATTTTCTTTTGAATCAGGGATCTATTTGGATCCATTTGTAAGAGGAAAATATATTAAAAAGTAGCGTGATAGGATTGGGTGGCCAAAAGTACTTGATTGAAGCTCAAATGTGGCCGTATTAGCAGTAACAAAGGTGACTGTAGGGTTAGTAAAGAGAGAATGAGTGTGTGGAAAGAAATAAATTCTCTCCAAACAATTTCCTCATATTCCTTTTTAAAAATTTTTAATGTTTATTTATTTTTGAGAGACAAAGCATGAGCAGGGGAGGGGCAGAGTGAGAGGGAGACACAGAATCTGAAGCAGGCTCCAGGCTGATCTGTCAGCACAGAGCCTGATGTAGGGCTCAAACTCAGGAGCCACCATGAGATCACGACCTGAGTCAAAGTGGGCGACTTAACTGACTGAGCCACCAAGGTACCCCTAGATTCTTTCATTTTAACAAGCTTGAGTGAATTCATTTTTTTCCCACTTTTAATTTAAAGCATATAGTATAGCATTCATTGAGTTAATGAAATGTAAGAATAAACCTACCAGGAATAGGAAACGAAAGGAAAACTGAGGCAAAATCCTAGGCTTTCCAGAGTTTAAAATGTTGCTATTAACTGTAAGAGCATGTTAAGAGACCAGTAACAATACAATGTAGGTAATAAGCCCAAACATATATATCGTAATTAACTAAGAAAAATATGTTGTTATCCACTGTGGGCATAAAAGGAGACTTTCCTAGAGAGGTCAGACTTAAATCTGACCTTGAAGAAAATGGAAAATGTAGCTATGAAGATACGGTAAAGGAGATGATTCTAGAAAGGGGAAATAGTTTTAGAGTGATAGTTCTGGGAATACAAAGTAAGGAGAAAATAAGAGATGTTAGAAAGGAAAAAAAAATCAATAACTTGTTTAATGGTTGTATGGGATTAATGACTAAAAGACAAAGAGAATTATAAATTGGACCTCTGGGAAAATAATAGAAGTGATGACAAAAAAAAACAAAAAAGAATCTAAGCATGTTCTAATAGATAGTTTTGAAAAACTCTATATCATGGGGAGAAGATTGCTACATTTGAATACCACAGCTCTTAATGAGAAACTGGAAGGGCTGTCATGAAGCTGCGGTGTTTGGTCTGAGAAGACATTCCACACTAAACCCCAGGGCACTGAGGAATTAGGCAGATCCCAGCTCTGCTCACAAAGCAACAGGCTGAGGAGAGACAGCTTATCAAGGCCTACAGAGTTACTTGTTTTTTTCCTACTAAAATAGTTTATGTTTTCTTCTTTAACAATACATTCAATATTAATTGGCAATAGGAATTTTGAACATTTTATATTTTCTAAGAAATTTTAATGACTGAACAAAAATTACAAGGTAAGCACCTTGATAGAGGAAGTAACTCAATTTTTCTGGATTGTGAAAATAGGTTTATGCTAACGCATATTTATCAATAGTGTTTGCAAGGCTCAACTTGGGAAATGGATAATTTGCTCAGAAATAGAACAGTGTTATTTGACTGTGACCTGGTACTTTATTTATATCATTTCTCAAGTGGACATAATAATGTCGAGCCCCCTTCTATATATTTCAACAAAATAAAATGCTGGAAAGTGCTTTAAAGCCTATAAGGGATCATAAGTCAAAATAAAGCAATAATTTCTGGTAGAAAAATGTTTGTGCTAAAAACATTTACTTGGTCCATGCACAAAATCTAGTATTCCATCCCTAAGCTGATGATGTATTTAACTCATTTTCACTGAATGCAACATGATGGATCTAAAGAGAAAAGGTGGAATGTGGCAAAGACAGTTCCTTGCATCATATATCTCATGGTTTAAGGGACAAGGCATACGTTAAAATATATAATCATAAACAATGATGAAATTTAGGTTTCAGCCCAGGCTATAATGAATAGAATTTGTAAGGAAATTTTATAATAGAATTTAGCCAAGCTTATGGATACCCAAAAGCTTCAGGAAACAGCACTTGAGCTAGGAATCAGAAACTATGTAACATGGCACTGAAGTCACAGAACCCTGCTTTGCTTTTCTGAGAAGTTAGACAACTTTGAAACATCTAGCCATTCTGAAAATTCAGTTCCTTGCCATCTGATGACTCTATATCAAGCACAGACAACCCACTGGTTACACCAAGACTCACTCCAAGGCAGGAGAAAGTAAGATTCATGATGGCAAGTTTTGTCATTATTATTATTATTACTATTATTATTTTTATCTTAAACTATCTCCATATCTAAAAGCAGGCTAACTCATCAAGTATATCAAACACCTGGTGACAGAAGGCAGGTCTGATTCGCATGTGATCAATTGATTTGAAGGCGATCAACACAGAATGCTGTAATAAAGTATGGATATATGAAAACAGATGCCTATTTCTGGCAGTACCAACCCACAGAGGCTTTCTCATTCTTCACAAGAAGTTTGAGGCTCTTAGTGTGAGCAAAGGGAGAACAGACTTGAATATTTTTGTTGTCATAATTTCTGTATCCAAAAGTCATTACTATTTTTGGTGAGCAAATCAAAATGAAGTATCTGGAAAGAAGCAGTGAATTGAAATCAAATTGCACAAGTATTAGAAAAGTAATCAATGACCTAATATTTGAACACACTGTTTCTAAGGAGAGGGTACTGGGTGGATGCGGGCAACAGATTCTTTTAGTCCTTTTTGTAAATAACAAAGGAAACTTGGATCTCCCTCTTACAGTTGGCATACATACATACATACATACACAGCTTTCAGAAGAGGGGAGTATCCTAACAATTTAGAAATGATATTTTCAAGAATGTCATGAATGAATGTCACAGTTTTCCAAGGAGATAATAGAATAGGATATTGGAGTCTCTTATTTTACTACACGTTTCTTAGGTAGGTTTTTAAATCATGATTTAGTAAATTCTATCAAGCTTTTGTAACTAATGCAAAAGGCATATTATTTTTTAAAATTTAATCTGTTCTAATTGGTGAACTAACTTTAGAAATACTCTGAAATTAATCTTGCCTTACATTAAATTCAGGTAATTATGTTTTTTTAATACACAATTAGGGTCAATTTACTCTTTTTAAAAATAATTTGGAAACTTTTTGCAAGAATACAATTTCTCTTTCTTGTACTATCATCGCCAGGTTTTTGTAATAAGGTTATAGGAGTCCCATACAAAGACTGTTATAGACTCAGCAAGAGTTGTATAGATATTTAGAGTGTTTTATAGATATCTAGAAAGAGGATTAAATAGAGCTAAGATAATCTAAAAAGGATAAAGTTAGTAAACTTGAAGGAAAGGAGGCCTATAGTTTTTCTCTGAGCCCATCAGTGGCATAACAGCTGTAGCTAGAGGTTAAAGACAGTACAAATTCTATAAGAGCAAGAATCCTATAAGCTCATATAGAAATAAAACTTTCTCCCTCATTAATACATAATCTGAATTTACTATAAACCATGTAAATACAATGAGTAGTTTCCCTGGATAGAAAATCAGACCAATTAGATTAAAAACTTAAATAACCATAAATGTGTGTAACACGAAGCACAGGCCTAATGATCAATTTTCTCCTAAATTATAATGTCCCCTAAGTGCCCAGAGCCAAAAGGCTTGACTAAAGTAGAAGTATTTTAAAATTTTGAAAAATCCTTCTATAAATTAAATTAACAGTGATTTTTTTTTTATGGGAAAACAAAATCTATAATTTTTCCTCAAAAATATTATTGGGACATGTGGGTGGCTCAGTCAGTTAAGTGTGGGACTTTGGCTCAGGTCATGATCTCACCGTTGGTGAGTTCAAGTCCCACATCTGGCTCTCTGCTGTCAACACAGAGCCTACATTACATCCTGTGTCCCAGTCTCTGTCTCCATCCTTCCCTCTCTTTGTGCTCACTCTCTCTCTCAAAAATATACTTATATATATATATATATATATATATATATATATGTAATATTTTGTATGTATTTATATAATATATATTTATATTTTTATATTATATATAAATATAATTTATATTAAGGAAATCACTGAGAAGATGAGAATGGAAATAGCATAATTTTCTAAAGTTATGAAAAACTGGAAAATGGGCAGTTGGAAATTGTGACTTATCAACACATCATCATATTTTACAATTGTAAAAAAAAACAACTACATTTATCCAAAGTTTCTTTTAATATATGAAAATAAATCTCATAAAATAAAATTAATGGAATGCATTATAATACATACACTCTGGTTTCTAGAAGTACATTAGGGCATGGATAAGTAATGTAGAAAGAAATATTAAGAACTGATTCAAGTGATCATGGATGATTATTTTCATATTTGCCATTGTTATTACAATATTATTCTTAAACTTTAATAAGAAAATGCTTCATTTCTACGATATTTAAAAAAAATCTCTTCTCTTCCTTTTTTAAATCTCCTCTCTTCCTGTTAGCATTACAGACAGCCTTGAGGAGCGGGAATGAGACAAAACCCACAGATTTCATCCTCCTGGGCTTCTTCCCTGAATTTAAATACATTTCAGCCATGGTCTCCATCATTCTCCTGATCTACATGGCAACCTTCACTGGCAACACTCTTCTGATCCTCCTCATTTGGTTGTACTCCCATCTCCACACACCCATGTACTTCCTGCTCAGTCAGCTCTCCTTAATGGACTTAACTTTGACCTCTAGCATCATCCCCAAGATGGCAGCCAACTTCTTCTCCGGATGGCGGAGCATATCATTCTTGGCTTGTGGGACTCAAATTTTCTTCTCCCTGACTGTGGCCATTGCGGAATGCATCCTTATAACGCTCATGTGTTTTGATCGTTATGTAGCCATATGCGATCCTCTTCGGTACCCAGCCATTATAAATCTTAGGGTATGCTTACAGATGATTGCTATGTCTTGGGTTGGAGGGGCACTTACTTCCTTGGGCCACACGGCTTTTACCTTGCATTTTAATATCTGCAGCCCCAGAGAAATTCCCCACTTCTTCTGTGAAGTTATGGCTGTGCTTAGGATCGTCTGTGAGGATATCTCAGCCTATGAGAAGGCAGTGGTGATAACAAGCATCCTTGTTCTGCTCCTGCCCTTATCTCTCATCTTGTCTTCTTATGTTCTCATCTTCCTTGCTGTACTCCGAGTGAACTCCCCAGAAGGTAGGAACAAGGCTCTGGCCACCTGCTCCTCTCATCTCTGTGTGGTGGGTCTCTATTTTGGTCCAGGTTTGTGCATATACATGAGACCTGGTTCTGCCAAGACTCCAAAGTTAAATCAGGGTCTTTTTCTGTTTGGAACTGTCCTCACCCCTCTCCTAAACCCTCTTGCCTACAGTCTCAGGAACAAGGAAGTTCTAAGTGCACTGAAAAAGTTAATGGGGCGGTGTCAATCCTCCAGGTAAATGGCAGAAATCCCAATATCAGCCGTAGGCAATATAAAGATGTACCAACAAAGGGACATTTTGTCTGTTAAATAATAATCCCTTCAAACCCTGGTAAAGTCAACTAATCTTACTGAGTTTATCTGAAGGAAAAAAAATGTTTATCTTTTCCTCCCTGTATCTAAAAATTTCTGTCCAATTGTTCTAGATGATGTGATGATAAAGAACAAGGGACTGTATACATCAATTCTCTTCATGATTTACAATTGATGGTAATGTGAATTTTATTATTTCCAAAGCATCATATTGATTCCATGAAAGAAAGGCCAGTGTCTGCATATCTAAAATGCAAAATAATCACCTAGAACTTAGGTTGTGCTTCAGGATAATTCCCTGGTAAAGTTAATTAATGAGTCCCATGATAAATCATCAGGAATCAAATAAAGTTACCAGTATTTCTTTTTTCTCCCTAACATAATTTTAATTCTTCTTAATCCTGGAAAAATACAATCTTCAATCTATGTCAGTGCTTCCAAAGAGTGGTTTTCTGACCTTTTGCATTAGAATCATTTGCTGACTTCACAAAATATGCTAATTTTGCACCCATCTCAGATGAACATCATTAGAATCTGTTAAATTGGGCTTAAGAATCTGACTAGCAAACCTTTTAGTGATTTTCATGTTTACCAAAGTTTGTGAGTCACTGATATAATTATTGACCCCCTTTTCTAGACCAGCCTTGCAAAATAATCTTGCAAAATAATCTTTAAGGTGGCTGGCAAAAACTAATGTTATTTCTTAAGATAGTAGAGAATGAACTTTATGTTTGGAATACTTCAGAATTTAAATATTTTGAGCACACAGTAGTTGAGAAAGTAAACAAGACTCATATTTGTTATATAAAATATGAATGATTGAAAATATTTATAACAGAATGAAATTTTAAGTAGGATGCATCATAGTGTTTCTAAAATATTGATATATGTCAAAAATATACTACATAGGTAGAACACTAGGAATTTATTACATGTGTTTCTTTTTAAAATTTAATTAATTAATTTATTTTTATTTATTTTGAGAGAGAGACAGTGCACTCAGGGGAGGGACACGGGGGGGGGGGGAGAGAGAAAGAACCCCAAACAGGCTCCATGCTGACAGTGTGGAGCTGAATGGGGGGCTTAATCCGACAAACCATGAGACCATGGCCTGAGCTGAAATCAGGAGTCAGACACTTAGCTGACTAAGCCACCCAGGCACCCTTGACTTTTTATTTTAGAAGTGACTGAGAGAAATTACAGGAAAACAGTTTTTTAGTGAATAGGAAACACTCAGAAGGAGAACTAACAGCCTAATTATTTTTCTCTTAAATATCTCAGAAGCCATCAACTAGACATTGTATTTCAGAGATTGTATTACAAAGCTGAGTTTGGAAAAACTTAAATTATTTGTGTTAAATTTCAACTGTGCCAACAATATTAAAAAAGGCCCCTCCAGAATTACTAGAGGAATGGCTGAGAGAATATGGTTCAAGAAAGGACCCTGAGAATTTCACTTGAAACTGACTCAAAATACCACTTCTCTAAAAAATAAAATAAAATAAAAACTATCTCTAACTCATCTCAAATTGGAGGAGTGGGTCATTTAATAGGTACTACAATGGTCTGTCACTACCCAGTTGTTCGTGCTATAATATTCTGGTACTCTAAGGGGAATCCACAGATAAGATTGAATTTAGAAGATGATGCTAGGAAGGAAGGGAGAAGTACTTAAATGATGAAATAGTGCTAGCTGAAGAGTTTCTGCTGAATCATATATGTTCATAAAGCATGTTATTTATGTTTGACAGTTTTTACAAAGAGTTCTATTTTTATATGTAACTCATAAATGAACATTTTAACCATGTGAAGTTCACAGCAAATAGTTTTCCAGATGGATGTCTGGAAAGCACTCATCTTGGACTTTAAACTATGTGGTTCTAACACACTATTGTTGGAGGAGCACCTTTACACAAGAGGACTTAATGCTTTAGGGGAAAATAAATAAAGTAGTTAAGTACATGATTATTCAGAGGAATTATGATTCAATTCTAATTAAATCATGGTTCTTTTGTTTCTTCCCATTCTCATATTCATGATTTTAATTTTCTTCTTCCATTTTAACAGATATCCTATATGTGTATATCTGTTGTGGAACAACTCAAATATCTTCTGTAAATAAATAAAATATTTAAAAATCAACCACATTACTAAATATACATGAAAATAAAATTTTGTAACTGAATAAATTGCTTTAATATGGAAACTGAACTCCGTGGGTTTAAGATGTAGGAAAATGAAACTTTTATGAAAAGGACAAGATGACCACAATCTCAGGTGCACAGAGACTCTGAGATACTACAAATGGAAAATAATCATTAAATTGTATCGGGGAGGGGGCAGGATGTATTTGAAGATAAACACTTTTCAAATGGTTCTCTGACTTGAGACAATTAAAAATAGCAGTATCAGTCATATCACCACAAGAAATTAGCTGAGGCTTTCTTGACAAATTAGATATGTAGATTGTAATCACCAATTCTACAACTTGCACATAAAAAGTCAAAGGGATACAAAATTACATATGAAATATCTCGAAAACTAAAATCACTATAGAACATGAGTGATTGGTCAAAGTCTTGTTTTTTTTTTTTTTTCAATTGTTTTTGAGCATGCCTCACTAACTCTAACTTTGAAAGAGAAAATTATCAAGGAAGAGAGCAGTTTTGTGGTGACAAATAACTTTTTGTTGACATACAAACAAACATCAGGGTTTCTTCATAAAATTTCAGGTCAATATGACATCAGAGACTATGGTCATTTTGTTTGAGAAATATTTTTTTTTAATTTTTTTTAATGTTTATTTATTTTTGAGACAGAGAGAGACAGAGCATGAATGGGGGAGGGTCAGAGAGAGGGAGACACAGAATGTGAAACAGGCTCCAGGCTCTGAGCAGTCGGCACAGAGCCCGACGCAGGGCTCGAACTCACGGACCGCGAGATAGTGACCTGAGCTGAAGTCGGCTGCTTAACCGACTGAGCCACCCAGGCGCCCCGAGAAATATTTTTTGAGAACCTACTATATGGCAGGAGTTATTTTAGGCACTGGAGCTAAAGCAGTGGAAAAAAGAAGAGCACTACTCTTATGGAACTTAATTCTAGTTGTGGAATATGAGAAATAATAAATACTCAATACGTAACATGCTGATAAGTGACATGAAGAAAAGAGAAGCAGGGAGGAAAGATAGAGATGGGATGCCTTTATATACAGTATGACCTGGTAAAGCATCTTTGATTAGGGGGCATTTGAACAGAGACTGTAATGAGTAAAGGAGGGACAGTACATTTAGGAAAATATTGTTCAAACAAAAGAACAATTTAAAAACGACTTTGGGTGTAGAAGTGGGCATAGCATGTTCAAGGGACACTGATGAGGCGACACCAGACTCATTGAAAAAGTGATAGGAGACACAGTAAGACAGCATCAGGAGCACATTATCTATGGCCAATTGGAAAAGTATTGCAATATTTAAAGTGAGAGATAGTAGAAGTTTGAACAGAGGTGGAAGAATATCAGTAAGAAGATGTAATCCAATTCTGACCATACCTCAAAGGTATGCATACTGAAAGAATGCAGTTTTAAATCTCTGGACCCAAAAGGGAGACATATTACTTCAGCCTCACAGGTTATTGACAAATCTCCTTTGGTGGCCTTGGGACAGGAAGCACCCATATGCTATGGGTCACTGTCATGGGGTCTGTGCTAGGTAGTCCATATTTGACCCTGCCCTCTCTTGACCGGTATGGACCCCTACTCAGGCTTTATCACCCCAATTCTCTTGTATTCTGACATCCTGTTAAATTTGATCTATGAGAGGCACTGGCAGATCAGAGGGAAGAGTTCAGAGTATTGGTGGCCCCACCTTCACCAGGCTGTGTTTGAGGAGTTGATTGCATTCCTTCACAAAAGGCCATAACCCATTTGGGCAGCGTTCTTGGTTCCCTTTACACCACTCCCTGCCCTTAAAATAAAGGGAAGTAGTGTTACCACTAGTAGCAGCTGCCTGCTTTACTCTTTCTGCTGTTTCCCACACACTGTCCTATTTCTGAACACTATATTTTTTTTAAATATAATTTGTCAGATTGGTTTCTATACAACACCCAATTCTCATCCCAACAAGTTACCTCCTGCATGCCCATCACCCACTTTGCCTTCTCCCACACCCCCCATCAACCCTCAGTTTGTTCTCAGTCCTTAAGAGTCTCTTATCATTTGCCTCCCTCCCTCTCTGTTATTTTTCCCCTTATCCTCCCCCATAGTCTTTTAAATTTCTCAAGATCCACGTATGAGTGAAAAGATATGATATCTGTCTTTCTTTCCTGAATTATTTCACTTAGCATAATACCCTCCAGTTCCATCCACGTTGCTGCAAGTGGCAAGATTTTATTCTTTCTCATTGACAAGTAGTATTCAATTATATATTTAAGCCACATATTCTTTATCTATTCATCAGCTGATGGACATTTAGGCTCTTTCCATAATTTTTCTATTGTTGAAAGTGCTGCTATAAACGTTGTGGTATATGTGCCCCTATGCATCAGGATTCCTGTACCTTTTGGGTAGATTCCTAGCAGTGCTATTGCTGGGTCATAGGGTAGACCTCTTTTTAATTTTTTGAGGAACCTCCAAACTGCTATCCAGAACGGATTCAGCAGTTTTCATTCCCACCAACAGTGCAAGAGGGTTCCCGTTTTTCCACATCCTCTCCAGCATCTATAGTCTCCTGATTAGTTCATTTTAGTCACTCTGACCAGTGTGAGGTGATATCTGAGTGTGGTTTTGATTTGTATTTCCCTACTGATGAGTGATGTTGAGAATCTTTTCATGTGCCTGTTGGCCATCTGGATGTCTTCTTTGGAAAAGTGTCTATTCATGTCTTCTTCCCATTTCTTCACTGGATTATCTGTTTTTCAGGTGGGAGTTTGGTGAGTTCTTCATAGATTTTGAACACTAGCCCTTTACCTGATATGTCTTTTTCAAATATCTTTTCCCATTCCGTAGATGGTCTTTTAGTTCTGTTGATTGCTTCATTTGCAGTGCAGAAGATTTTTATCTTCATGAGGCCCCAATTGTTCATTTCTGCTTTTGATTTCCTTGCCTTTGGAGACGTGTGAATTAAGAAATTGCTGAGGCTGAGGTCAAATAAGTTTTTTCCTGCTTTTCCCTCTAGGGTTTTCATGGTTTCCTGTCTCACATTCAGGTTCTTCATCCATTTTGAGTTTCTTTTTGTAAATGGTGTAAGAAAAGTGGTCTAGTTTCATTCTTCTGCATGTTTCTGTCCAGTTCTCCCAGGACCCAATTTTTAAAGAGACTGCCTTTTTTTTTTTCCATTGGATACGCTTTCTTGCTTTGTGAAAGATTAGTTGGCCATACTTTTGTGGGTCCAATTCTGGAGTCTCTATTCTATTCCATTCTGGAGTCTCTATGCTATTCCATTCTGGAGTCTCTATGCTATTCCATTGGTCTAAGTGTCTGTTTTTGTGCCAATACCATGCTGTCTTGATGATTACAGCTTTGAAATAGAGGCTAAAGTCTGGGGTTGTGATGCCTCCTGCTTTGGTCTTCTTCTTCAATATTACTTTGGCTCTTTGGGGTCTTTTGTGGTTCCATATAAATTTTAGGCTTGTTTGTTCTACTTTGAGAAGAATGCTGGTGCAAGGTTGATTGGGATTGCATTGAATGTGTAGGTAGCTTTGGGTAGTATTGACTTTTTAATGATATTTATTTTTCCAATCCATGAGCATGGGATGTTTTCCATTTCTTTATATCTTCTTAAATTTCCTACATAAGCTTTCTATAGTTTTCAGCAGACAGATCTTTGATATATTTGGTTAGGTTTATTCCTAGGTATTTTATGGTTCTTGGTGCCATTGTGAATGGGATCAGTTTCTTTATTTGTCTCTCTGTTGCTTCATTATTAGTGTATAAGAATGCGACTGATTTCCGTATATTAATTTTGTATCCTGCAACTTTGCTGAATTCATGTATAAGTTCTAGCAGACTTTTGGTGAAGGCAATTGGGTTTTTCATGTATAATATCCTGTCATCTGCAAAAAGTGAAAGCTTGACTCATCAGTGCCAATTTTGATGCCCTTGATTTCCTCTTATCTGATTGCTGATGCTAGAACTTACAAAACTATGTTATACAATAGTGGTTAGAGTGGACATCCCTGTTGTGTTCCTGACATCAGGGGGAAAGCTCTCAGTTTTTCCCTATTTAGGATGATATTAGCTGTGGGTTTTTCATAAATGGCTTCCATGATGTTTAGGTATGTTCCTTCTATCCAGACTTTCTTGAGGGTTTTCATCAAGAAAGGATACTGTATTTTGTCAAATGCTTTTTCTCTATCTATCACAGGACTATATGGTTCTTATCTTTATTTGTATTAATGGTATGTATCACATTGCTTGATTTACGAACATTGAACCAGCCCTGCCTCCCAAGAATGAATCCCACTTGATCATGGTGAATAGTTATTTTCATATGCTGGTGAATTTGATTCCATAGTATCTTGAGAATTTTTGCATACATATTCATCAGGGATAATTGCTTGTAGTTCTCTTTTTTTCGCTGGGTCTCTGTCTGGTTTGGGAATCAAAGTAATGCTGGCTTCAGAGAATGATCTGGAAGTTTTCCTTCCATTTCAATTTTTGCAATAGCTTGAAAAGTATAGGTATTAAGTTGGCTTTAAATGTCTGGTATAATTCCCCAGTGAAGCCATCTGGTCCAGGACTCATGTTTTGGGAAGTTTTTGATGACTGATTCAATCTCTTTACTAGTTATGGGTCTATTCAAATTTTCTATTTCTTCCCATTTGAGTTTTGGTAGTGTATGGGTTTTTAGGAATTTGTCCCTTTCTTCCAAGTTGTCCAGTTTGTTGGTATATATATTTTTTACAGTATTCCTTGATAATTGTTTGTATTTCTGAGGGATTGGTTGTAATAAATCCATTTTCATTCATAATTTTATCAACTTGGGTCCTCTCTCTTTTTGAGAAACCTGGCTAGAGTTTTATCAATTTTGTTTAGTTTTTCAAGAAAAAAAAAAACCTCTTGGTTTCATTGATCTGTTCTACTGTTTTTGTGGATTCTGTATTGTTTATTTCTGCTCTGATATTTATTGTTTCTATTCTTCTGCTGGGTTTGGGGTGTCTTTGCTATTCTGCTTCTAGTTATCTAGGTGTGCTGTTAGATTTTGTATTTGAGATTTTTCTTGTAACTTGAGATAGGTCTGGATTGCAATTTATTTTCCTCTTAGGACAGCCTTTGCTGCATCCCAAAGTGTTTGGGCTGTTGTTTTTTCATTTTCATTTGTTTCAGTATATATTTTAATTTCTTCTCTGTCTCCCTGATTGAACCATTCATTCTTTAATAGGATATACTTTAACCTCCATGCTTTTGGAGGTTTTCCTGACTTTTATCTGTGGTTGATTTCAAGTTTCATTATCATTGTGATCTGAAAGTGCGCATGGTATGATCTCAATTCTTTTATATTATTGAGTGTTCTTTTGTGACCCAGTATTTGATCTATCTTGGAGAATGTTCCATGTGTACTCGAGAAGAATGTATATTCTGCTGCTTTGGGATTTGGGGTTAAAATATATCTGTCAAGTCCATTTGGTCCAATGTATCATTCAGGGCCATTTCTTCTTTACTGATTTTGTGTCTAGATGATCTGTCCGTTATTGTAAGTGAAATATTAAAGTCTCCAGCAAACACCACATTCTTACCAATAAGATTGCTTATGTTTGTGATTATTATTATTATTATTATTATTTTTATTTTTAATTTGGGTGCTCCTGAATCTGGTGCATAGACATTTAAAATTGTTAGCTCTTCCTGATGGACAGATGCTGTAATTATTATTGAATACCCTTCTTCACCTCTTGTTACAGCCTTTAATTTAAAGTCTAGTTTGTCTCATATAAGTATGGCAACTCCAGCTTTCTTTTGACTTCCAGTAGCATGATAGGTAGTTCTCCATTCCCTCACTTTCAACCTGAAGGTGTCCTCATGTCTGAAATAGGTCTCTAACATACAACAAACAGATGGGTCTTTTTTTTTTTTCCATTCTGATACCCTATGTCTTTTGATTGGAGCATTTAATCAATTTAAGTTCAGCATTATTATTGAAATATATGGGTTTAGAGTCATTTTGTTATCTGTAGGTTTCATGCTTGTAGTTATGTCTCTGGTACTTTGTGGTCCTTGCCACATTTCACTCACAGACTCCCCCTTAGGATCTTCTGGAGGGCTGGTTTAGTGGTAGTGAATTCCTTCAGTTTTTGTTTTTTATGGGAAAATTTTATCTCTCATTATATTCTGAATGACCACCTGTGGATAAAGGATTTTTGGCTGCATATTTTTCCTGTTCATCATGTTGAAGATTCCCTGCCATTCCTTTCATCCTACCAAGTTTCATTAAATAGGTCTGCTACTACTCTCATGCTTCTACCTTTGTATGTTAAGGCCCGTTTATCCCTAGCTGCTTTCAGAATTCTCTGTTTATCCTTGTATTTTGCCAGTTTCACTATAATATGTCATGCAGAAGATCGATTCAAGTTATGTCTAAAGGAAGTTCTCTGTGTGTCTTGGATTTCAATATCTGTTTCATTCCCCAGATCGGGGAAGTTCTCAGCTATGATCTGTTCAAGTACACTTTTGGCCCCTTTCTCTCCTTCTTCTGGTATTCTTATGATATGGATATTGTTCCTTTTGATTGCATCACTTAGTTCTCTAATTCTCCCCTCTTGATCCTGGTTTTGTTCTCTCTCTTTTTCTCAACTTCTTCTTTTTCCATAATTTTATCTTCTGATTCACCTAATCTCCCCTCTGCCTTTTCAATCCATGCTGTGGCCACCTCCATTGTATTTTACACCTCATTTGCAACATTTTTTATTTCATCATGACTATTTTTTAGTTCCTCGATCTCTGCAGTAATAGATTCTCTGCTGTTTTTCTATTTCATTTTCAAGCCCAGTGATTAATCTTATGACTCTTATTCTAAATTCTTGTTCAGTTATATTGCTTATATCTTTTTTGATCAATACTTTAGCTGTAACTTCTTCCTGGAATTTCTTTTGAGGGGAATTCTTCTGTGTCATTTTGGCTAGTTTTCTATCCCTTATGAGTTTTAAAAACTTGTTATGTTCTCTGCATCTGTGTGCACTGCTATATTAATGGGAGTCATACACTGTCCAGGGCCTGGCCCACCTGGAGGCGTTTTTTGGAGAGTGTTACTGGCTCTCTGTTGTTGTGATTTTGGTTATTTTATTTCTCTACTTGTAATGATGTTTTGGACCCTCCCGAGGTGTGCTTTGATTTTTCCCTTAAGTAGCCCTGGAAAGGAAAACAAACAGACAAACAAACAGGAAAGAAAGACATGCAAGCACACAGACAAATAACACACACACACACACACGCACAAACAAAAACAATCCAAAAGCACAAAACCAGAAACACCATCTACAAGTAAAAAACAGGGTGGAGGCAGTGCTGATGGAAGAGCACATACAAAGAGAGAAATGATGGTCGGGGACAAAGAAAAAATAAACATTGACCAGGTAGAGAGACTAAATGGCTTAATCTAGAGAGAGAGAAAGGAAAATAAAGGAGGTAGAAAAAAAATAAAAAATAAAATAAAATAACACGAAGAAATAGATACCCACACGGAGAAACTATATGGCTTGATTATTCCAGAGAGAGAGAGAGAAATGAAAGTACAGAAGGAGGAGTAGAACATGTACCAAGAGAATGGGTTAAATATGTCTGCTTAAACAAACCAACAACCAGAATAAATCAGCCTAGAGGAGGGAAGAGTAAGGAAGGGAGAATATATCTAAATAACAAGAATTGTCCTAGAATTAATCTAGGTTATGCAGCAGCACTGGTCTGGATGATGGACCCATCTGTTTCCACAGCATCTATCCTGCTCCAGCAGATATGCAATTACCCAGAGTGTAGGGGCGTGGAATGGTGAAGGCTGGTCCTACATCCACTATGAGCCCCTGGGGACCCATCGCTGAGGATCCCCCCTTGGTAGTATGGGGGGGGGGAGGCAGGAAATTGGCCATCCCCTAGTCTCTTCTCCATGGTCCTGGTGCACTCTGCTCAAGATGTCCTCACTGTGCCCCGGGCACAGACAGGTGATACTTCTCACTCCACTGACTCCCCTGATCCTCCACTTGGCTAGGATTCAACATCCCTCCATGTGCTCTGGCACTGGGGGAACACCTCTCTGTGCAGTCTGATATGTGCTCCCTGCTGGTTTTGTCTGTGCCATAGCACTTCAGGGAGGACGGCCTTTTCCTGCTTCAGACTGTGCTGCTAACCTCACCATCTAGAGGAGACTGGGGGTGGCAGGGGCAGACAGGCTTTGTCCTGTCCCACAGCATTCCAGGGAGGGGACTGCTTTGTCCTACTGTGGACTGTGTCCCTGACCTACCACTGAACCCAGGGCTGTCTCCTCTCTTCCCCGGGTGCAAGAATGGGGCAGCTGGTACCAATCAGAAGAAAGCCCCAGTTAGAGATGGGATCCCTCTCAGTCCCAGTTCAAGATTTATCTCTTGTCCAGATACAGTCTTACATTTCCCTGGCTGCTCTTTCTCTTCCCTTTGTCTCTCTGCAAAAGGGGATCTCTCCCCTCCATACCTACATGGCCTGTTTTATCTCCCTCATTTCACAATCACCCACCTATAGCCATCAAGGATGTAGCAGTTTATCCCTTTTTGACTCAGTCTCTTTTACTCCCAGACTCTTGGGGTTCAAAGTCCTTTGGCTTTAGCACTTCTTTGTTTGAGAGACATGGGAAGTAGAGAACCTACTACTTCTCTACCATGTTGGCCTCTTTAACAACATTATATTTTTATTCTTGCTCTCTTTCTTGTGGTTTCATGGCTTTCTATAGTGTTATACTTGGATTGTGTTTTTTTTCTTTGTGTGTCTATTATAGGGTGGGTTTGTTTTTTTGGTGGTTGCATTTGGGTTCATATAAAAATTTTTATGTGTATAGCAGCCTATATTAAGTTGGTTGCTTAAGTTCAAAGACATTCTAAAAGCACAAAATTTTTTGCTGCCTGTCCCCATTTTATGCATATGATGTCTTATTTTACCCATTTTTATTTTGTCAATGCCATGACTAATTTTTTTCTAGATATAATTCATTTTACTACATTTGTGTTTTTACCTCTATACTGACTTTATAAATGTTAATTTCCTACCTTGACTATGTTTGATTTTTTCTATGACTTTTTTTTTATTTTTATGATTTTCTTATTTCTAATTATGGTCTTTTCTTTCCACTAAAAAGATCACTTTAACATTTTTTTGTAAGACTGGGATACTGTTGATAAACTCCTTTAACTTTAGTTTGTATAGCAACTATTTATCTCTCTTTCTATTGTGAATAATAACCTTGCCAGGTAGAGTATTTTTGGTTGTAGTATTTTTCTTTCAGCACTTTGAATGTATCGTGCCAATATCTTCTTGACTGTAAAGTTTCTTTTGAAAAAAAAAAAGTTCGGTTGATAACCTTATGAGGTTCCATTGTATGTAACCTTTTTTTCTCTTGTTAATTTAAAAATTATCTAATTATTGTAATATTTACCATTTTAATTATTATGTGTCTTGTTGTGGACCTTTTTGGCTTTAACTTGTTAGGGATTCTGTGTTCTTCTGGGCTTGGGTACCTGTTCTCTTCCTCATATTAAGGAAGTTTTCAGCTATTATTTCAAATAGGCTTTCTGTCTCCTCTATTCTCCCTCTGGGATCCTTATAATATGGCTGTTATTATTCTTAATGATGACACTGACTTCCCTTAACCTATTCTCATTTTTTATTATTCTTTTTTGTTCTTTTTGATGTTTGAGTTGTTTGTTTTACATATCTTGTCCTCAAATATTACACATTTGTTCATCTTCTGTTTTTTTTTTTTATTCCCTCTATGCACTTTTACATTTCTCTTATTTGGGGCACCACGGTGGTTCAGTGGGCTAAGCATCTGACTTTGACTCAGGTCATGATCTCATGGATTGTGGGTTCGAACCCCACACCAGCCTCTGAGCTGGAGCCTGGAGTCTGCTTCAGCTCAGAGCCTAGAGTCTGTTTGAGCTTCTGTGTTTCCCTTTCCTTCTGCCTCTGCCTGCTCACATTCTGTCTCTCAAAAATGAATAAACATTAAAACATTTTTTTCAGTTATTGAAATTTTCAGCTTTCAATGGACATTTTTTTTGTATTTTCTATCTCTTTGTTGAAGTTGTTACTGAGTTTGTCCACTCTTTCTTCAATTCCAGTGAGTATCTGTATGACTATTGCAATTTTTAATTGTTTATTTAGCAAGAGAAACTATTCCATAACCCAATATTATTGTTTCATCTTTCAAGAGCACAGTCAGTGACAAACTTCCATGAAACTCAACCCAAAGTAATTCTTAACATTACAAAATCACTTTATACTCTAAGAGATATTAGCCTTATTATCTCCTCAAAAATGTTTCTTAGAATCATAATTTCTGTAGGAATCTGCATATGCCTTCTTTCTTGGTTGGCCACAGCAAACTTACAGAAAGCTGCAATCCCCATGAATCTAATGAATGCCCAACAATATGAAACCATAGATGCTTGGACAGAAGGCTTCACATCTGAAGTTTCATTAAAGCATTGGAAGTCAGAATAATTAATCTCCTCTACATCAGCCTCAATCCCAAGGTCTTTCCTAACTGATACATAAATGGATGTATGATCATTATTTTGAATTCTTTATCAGACATATTGTTTTTTTTCCATTTTATTTAGCTCTTTTACTATCATTTGGTCTTGTTCTTTCCTTTAGGACATATTTGTCTCTTTCCTTATTTCATATAGCTCACTGTGTTTGCTTCTATGTATTATGTATGTCAACTACATCTCCTGGTCTTGCAATTAATAGACTTTTGTAGAAGAGGTCCTGTGGAGCCCTATAGCACAATATCCCCAGTCACCAAAACCAGGTGCTCCATGGATGTCTTCTGTGTGGGCTGTGTGCACCCTTCTAAGGTAGCTAAGCAATGACTGCCTTCAGCCCAGCCAACTGCAAGGATCCACTTTGCCTGCTGTTGGTGCATTTTGCCGAGTTTGTTCTTTTTGCTTTGTGATGTATTTCTAAGGCTACTGCAGGCCAGTTGCGGGGGACTGGCAGTAAGCTTAATTTTCTGCACTTAGCATCTCTATAATATCTCCAGACACATCAACGCACAAAGCATGCTCCTTGAACAGCCAGCTAAGAGACCACGCTGCCAGAACTGCTCATTAATGTAGTTATTTCAGCTCCCCACACACACCAGTTGCAAAAGTCACTTTGGAGAGGTGGAGATCTGGTTGGGAATATCTTCAGAATGTGATGGAGCAGGATCTGTTTTGAAATAATGTCTGCCTTGGTTATATTGGATGGAAGTGGGGGGTCCACCAGGAAATAGAGGGATGGGGCATATGCTATTAGCAAGGTTGATGGAGAGGGTTAATGCCGACCCCCACAAATGTCCAGTTATCTAGACTGAAGGAGGGGAAGATAAAGAACATCCACCAGAACTTGTGTTTCTGGATAAGTTTCTTGCAGATCCCAGCCCTTCTGCCACATTTAGTTATTAGTCAATAAATATGTGTACCCCAAGCATTTTTTGAATGGCTGATTTTGTGCTGTGTCTCAGCTGAGTTACTCAGTATGCTGTCTTTTTTAAAAATTTTTTTTTTTTATTTATTTTTAAGACAGAGAGACAAAGCATGAGTGGAGTTGGGGCAGAGAGAGAGGGAGACACAAAATCTGAAGCAGGCTCCAGGCTCTGAGCTGTCAGCACAGAGCCCTACCCAGGGCTTGAACTCATGAACTGTGGGATCATGACCTGAGCTGAAGTTGGACGCTCAACTGACTGAGCCACCCAGGCGCCCCCAGTATGCTGTCTTTTAAAGGATGTAGACTCTGTTTCCTCTTGCCTTCTAGCTCTCTTGTAGTTAGACCCACTGACCTTTAAAGTGCCTGCAATTTAACTCTGCTTGTTTTCAAAGCCAGATGTTATAGGGACACATCTTCCCAGTGCAGATCTCCAGTGCCATGGGTTCCTGGGATGGGGTCTGATAATCTGGCTTCTTAAGGCTTGTGATGTCCTTCCCAATTATAATTCATTTTGCTGAGTATTTGGTTCTCAACCATGTTTCCACCTGTCCTACCATTTTTGATGTAGACTCATCTATGACTAGCTGTGGAAGACCTGTTCTGCCATTGTTCAGGTGGTTTTCAAAATTAGTCATTGAGATATAGTTGCTGCTTTAGTGTGTAGGTAGGAAGAGGTGATCTCAGGATTCTCTCATTCTGCTATCTTCAAACTCCCTATGTCAGGATTAATTTTATGGAAGAGTCTAAAGAAAATATTAAGATTAATCTACTTAGAATTTTCAAAGGGAAAATGAGGGCATGATGCAAAATAATAACAACACATTACTGGAAAATGATATCCAGATGGAGGAATAAGATGTCTCCGCCCTCATCCTCTCATGGAAACACAAATTTGATAGCCACACATGCACAAAGATCTGTTTTTGACAGTTCCAGAATACAGGTGGGAGATTGCAATGCTCTGGGTGGAGTACAGAAATGAGAAAGTATTCAGTGAAAGGATAGGAAAAACAGTTTCACTGTACCCACATTACCACACCCCAATGCTCATGCAACACATCCCAAAGCTCCTGCTGAGGAAGACAGAGGAAGAGAGGAGAAGAAAGGGGTGGAGTAAAAAAAAATGAATTAAACTTCCAATTTTACTGTAGACCCCAGGATCAGGTCCACCTCACTAAACTTCAGTGCCAGACTAATCCTTAAGGACACAGGCTCTTACAGAGCCAGGTCCCAGCCTGTCCCACAAACTCAGGCTCCAACTTGAACATGAAGACCCAGATGCTAGGCCCAGCATAGCAGATAGGGTGCAAAGCTAGTTCAACAGAATTATGCCATGGGATACCCCTAAGATCTCAGGATTCAAACCCCTCAATGGATACCCATGACAGGAAGGCCTCAGAGGACTTAGGATCCATGTATGACCCAGTACCAAGCCATCCCTAATGAAACAAAATTTTACGCTGGTCCCCACAGATCTGCATTCCAAGTTTATCCCCATGAAACAATACACAAGCCTGATTCCAGTGGACATGAGTACTTATCAACCCCAGCCCCAGCAGAATCAGGCTACACACACCACCCCTTCCATGGAGCCAGAAGCCAGAGCCACCCAAGTAGATATTTTTGTCAGGACCACCCGTAAAGATCCAAGATCCAGGCTTTCATGGACCTAGGCTCAATGCACACTTCAGTGGACTTTAGTGCCAGTAGGCCTCAATGGACTCTAGCATCCAGGTAAATGCCTATGGACTCAGGTTCCAGACAGACCTCTGTGAACCCAGGCTCTAGGCCTCTACATGTTGTACCCAATACCAAATAAGATCACACAGACCAAGGCTCCATGACCTCCATGAGGACCCAAGCCTCAGACTCATTTTATAATGAGGCCTGCCTTAGTGGATCAATACTGTAGGCCTACTCTCATGGACCCAGGTTCTAAGCATGCTCCAATGGGCCCAAGCACCAGGCTTGTCTGCCAGTGGACCCTAGCAGTAGGCATTTGCAAAAAATTAGGGGCCAGACTCTCTGGTGAAGGGTAACATAAGCTCAGTTCTGCAGAATGTCCCATATGCATTTGAGAAGAATGTGTATATTGTTTTTATTGGGTAGAATGTTCTGTATATGTATGTCAGATTTGGTCATTTTATTGTGCTTTGTCCTTTTTTTTTCACTTACATTGTAACTGGTTGTTCTTCCAATATTTAGAGTGGGATATTGAATGTGTCTCTTTGGATTTTGGAGAGAACATGGAATACCACGTTGGGGTGTGTGACTCTGGCCCATTTATCAAGTGATCTGTAAAGCTTCTAGATTTGAATGGAGCCCAAAAGAATGGTTTGCATCAGACCCGGGCTGTTGTAAAAGTTGCTCTACTATTTGGGCTATATGACCCAGCAGATGCAATGGTCATTAAAGTGTTGGTGGAAAACACTGATGTTGTTTGGAGCCTTTAATAGGTCTCTTTAAGTGAGTCATAGTGCAGACCTTTAGGAGTTTGAATCAATTCTCTCTCCTCATCTATGAATAACTACTGCTTTTTGAGAAACAGCTCTTGGTATGCTATTGGACTTCAATACAAATTGAATATTTGACCATGAGATACCAAGTTACTGTACAATCTGAGTTGCCTGTGATGAACTCGGTGTTCTATCTATCTATCAAGCCATTAAGTTGGGCATGTATGCCAATACTCTATTACCAAATAAAAGTGGTTTCATGCAATTGATTCAGATAAACTCTGAAATCACAAGTAAATTTACATGTAGAAATGGTCCAAATGCCCATGATCTCCATTCCTGCTACATTACCTTCTGTTCTCATGGACATTTCTTCCAATCAGTTGACAGAGAAAAAAGATTCAGGCCTAGTTTACAGATGGATCTGCACTATATGCAGGTATCAATCAAAAGTAAATGGCTATGGTACTACAGTCCCCATTAGAGACATCCTTGAAAAACAATGGCAAAGGAAAATCCTCCCATCAAGTAGCAATTTGGGCAGTAAATCTGGTTGTTCACTTTGATAGAAGGGAAAAATGGCAAGATGTGTGATTATATACCAACTCATGGGCTGTGGCCAATGGTTTGGCTGGTTGGTCAAGGACTCAAAGAACATGATTGGAAAATTGGTGACAATGAAATTTTGGAAAGAAGTATGAAGATAAAGCTCTCTGAAAGGGTAAGGAATATAAAAATGTGTCTCTCATGAATGACCACCAAAGTGTAACCTCAGTAGATTTTAACAATATATTAGATAGTAAAACCCTTTCTGTGGGTACCAGTCAGTCTATTTCCTTTAAGCCAAGGTGATGGATCATGTTTTTCAATTACTCCATACCCTTATGATCTTATGAGTACTCATAAGCTACCCTTATCGTCACCCAATGGGCTCATGAACAAAGTTGCCATGGTGGTAAGGACAGGTTGTGCATGACCTCAGAAATATTGACTCCCACTTACCAAGGACACCCTTGTTACAGCCAATATTGAGTGTCCAATCTATCAGAATCAAAGACCAAGTCTGAGTTCCCAAAATGACTCATTACCTTGGATAATCATCCAGCCACTTAGCCAAAGATTAATTACATTGGGCCACTTCTATCATGGAAAGGGCGACATTTTATTCTTAATGAAATATATACGCTGAATACAGATTTGCCTTCCCTGCATGCAATGCCACTGCCAAAAGTATTGTCTATGGACTTACAGAATGCTTTATCCATCTTCACGGTATTCCAAATAGCATTGCTTCTGATCCAGGAACACACTTCACAGCAAGAGAAGAATAGTGTTGGGCCCATGACCATAGAATTCACTGGTCTTACCATATTCCTCACCACCATGAGGCAGCTTGCTTGATAAAACAGTGGAATGGTCTTTTGATGACTCAATTAGTGTCGACTATGTGGCAGTAACTTGAAGGACTAGAGAAGGTGGTCCAGAAGATTGTATATGGTCTGAATCAGCACAGTGGCTGCTCCCCACAGATCTGCATTCCAAGTTTATCCCCATGAAACAAGACACAAGCCTGATTCCAGTGGATATGAGTACTTATCAACCCCAGAAGATTCAGGCTACACACACCACCCCTTCCATAGACCCAGAAGCCAGAGCCACCCAAGTAGATCTTTTTGTCAGGACTGATATTCCATGCTAACATACGGGAGGAATAAATATTATTAAAATGTCTATAATACCCAAATCAGTCCACACATTCAAAGCAATCCTTATCAAAACACCAACAGCATTTTTTGCAGAGTTATAAGTATCCTAAAATTTGTTCAAACCCCAAAAGACTCCAAATAGCCAAAATAACCTGGGGAGGGTTAAGCAAAGTGGTGGCATCACAATTTCAGAATTCAAGGTGTATTACAAAGGGTGGTGAGCACAAAATTATGTTACTGCATACTGCAAAAATTAGAAACATAGATCATGGAACAAAAGAGAAAACCCGGAAGTGAACCCACAACTCTAAGGTCTATTAATCTTCAACAAAATAGGAAAGAATATCCAGTGGGAAAAAGACAGTCTCTTCAACAAATTGTGTTGGGACAACTGGACAGCCACATCCAAATGAATAAAACAAGACCACTTTTTTTTTTTTACACCATACACAAAAATAAGTTCAAAATGGGTTACAGGTCCAAATGTGAGAAAAGAAACCATTAAAATCCTGAAGAAAAACACAGGTAATAACCTGTGTGACCCCTTCAGAGAAACTTCTTTCAAGATATTCCAGAAGCAAGGGACACAAAAACAAATATACATTATTGGGACTACATCAAAATTAAAAACTTCTGCACAGTGAAGGACACAGTCAGGAGATAGTTGCAAATGACTTCTCAGATAAAAGGCTTGTATCCAAAATATATAAAAAAACATATAAAACTTGGGGTGCCTGGGTGGCGCAGTTGGTTAAGTGTCCGACTTCAGCTCAGGTCAAGATCTCACAGTCTGTGAGTTCGAGCTCTGTGTCAGGGTCTGTGTTGAGAGCTCAGAGCCTGGATCCTGTTTTGGATTCTGTGTATCCTTCTCCTTCTCTCTACCCTTTCTCTCTTTCTCTCTCTCTCTCTCTATCTCTATCTCTCTTTCTCACAAAAATTAAAATTAAAAATTTTTTTTAAAAGTATAAAACTCAACACCAATAATAAAATAAATAAAAATTAAAAAAAAAAAAACTCACGCAAATGATCCAATGAAAAACAAATGGGCAAAATACATGGATATATATTTCCCCAAAGAGACAACCAGATGGCCAATAGTTGTATGAATATGGTCAAAATCACTCATCATCAGGGAAATTCAAATCCATCCAAACTACAGAGATATCACCTACACCTGTTAGAATTGCTAAAATCAATGACACAAAAAATAGCAGGTGCTGGTGAAGATGTGGAGAAAAGGGAACCCTCTTACATTTTTGGTGGCAATGCAAACTGGTGCAGCCACTCTGAAAAAATAGTATGAATATTTCTCAAAAAGTTAAAAATAGAGCTACCCGGTGATCCAGCAATTTAACTACTAGGTATTTACCCAAAGAATACAAAAATGCTAATTCAATGAGATACTTTCACCTCAATGTCTATAATATTTTCTACAACTAGCCAGTTTATGGAAAAAGCCCAAATATTCATCAACTGATGAATGGGCCAAGAAGAAATTATTATAATTATATATACTATTTATAATTATATAGTATATATATATATATATAATGTAATGTAATATATTATATATTATATATTATATATAATTACGTAATATAATATATAATTGTATAAATATAATATATATATATTATATAATTACATAATGGAATGTTACTCAGCTTTGAAAAAGAATGAATTCTTGTCGTTTGTGATGATATGGATGGAGCTAGAGTGTTTTCTGTTAAGCAAAATAAGTCAGAGAAACACAAATATCATATGATCTCACTCATATGTTAAATTCAGGAAATAAAACACATGAACAAAGGAGGGGGTAGGGAGAGACAAACATAGAAACAGAGTATAGAGAACAAGTTGATGGTTACCACAATGGAGCTGGTTGGGGGGGGTTGCATTAAAAAGGTGATGAGTATTAAGGAGTGCACTTGTCATGACCACTGGATGCTATATGGGAGTTTGGTTCACTCTATTGTACACCAGAAACTAGTATTACACTGTATGGTAACTAAACAGAATTTAAATAAAAACTTAAAACAGATGTTACATGAAAAAAAAAGACTTAATAAAACAAAATTTGATTAAATCTGATGAAAAAATGATCTGTCATTATGTATATATATATATATATATATATATGCATAAAATACACAAAATGAGCAGTTTTTCCCCCCAAAATAAAATAAAGTAAAATACAATACAATACAATGCAATATTTTGGGTGGAAATAAAATTCCACAATGATAAGTAGGATAATTATGAAAAGAAATCTTACACAGGAAAAGGCAAACATATAGTAAAAGTTGGGAATTAATCATTTATAAAGGTTAGAAAAGAAACATAGTAAAATCAATTATATGTACCAAAAATAGTCAAATGATACACAAAATTAAAATTTGTGAAATATGATATATATATTTTCAAAATTAACAGACCATCAACTTCACATAGACTGCTGTACATATAACATGTTCTATATGAATCCAATGGTAACCACGAATTCAAAACCTCTCTCTCTCTCTCTCTCTCTATATATATATATATGGGAATATATATATATATATGGGAATATATATATATATATGGGAATATATATATATATATATATATGGACAAAATGAAGATTATTGACATACCTGTCAAGAATTACCTTACATCTGGGGCGCCTGGGTGGCTCAGTCGGTTAAGCGGCCGACTTCGGCTCAGGTCATGATCTCGCGGTCCGTGAGTTCGAGCCCCGCGTCGGGCTCTGTGCTGACAGCTCAGAGCCTGAAGCCTGTTTCATATTCTGTGTCTCCCTCTCTCTGACCCTCCCCCGTTCATGCTTTGTCTCTCTCTGTCTCAAAAAAAAAAAAAAAAAAAAAAGTTAAAAAAAATTGAAAAAAAAAAGAATTACCTTACATGTAAAACACTAAAAGTTCCAATCAAAAGACATAGGGTGACTGACTAAATAAAAATTTAAAGGACCCATTTATATGCTGTCTGGCAAACAGACTAAAAGTGAAAAAGTGGAAAAACATACCATCCAACTGAAAAGAAGCTGGGGGTAGCATTAATTGGACAAATATACTTTAAAACAGATGCTGTCAAGATACAAAGAATGACATTACATAATATAAGGAGATCAATTCAACAAGAGGATATAAAAATTGTAAATATCTGTGCACTGAATATAAGCATATAGCAAATATTAACAAACATAAAAGGAGAAATTAACATTAATACAATAGGAGAAAGGGACACTAGTACCTCATTTACATTAATATATACATCAAATAGAAAATCAGCAAGGAACACTAGCCTTGAATGACATATTAGACCAAATTAACTCAACAGATATATGCAGAAATTCCATCCCAAACCAGCATTTACACATTCTTTTCAATAACACATGGAACATTCTCCAGGATAGATAACATGTAAGGTCACAATAGAAATCTCAACATATAAGAGAATTTAAAACATCATCAAGCATCTTTTCCAACTAAAACAGGAAGAAACTAGAAATCAATAACAAAATAAATCTGAAAAAAACACACAAACAAAAAACAAAACAATATGCTACCAAATCAAGAATGGATCAACTAACAAATCAAAGAGACATTTTAAAAAATACATGGAGACAAAAAAAAAAGAAAAAAAAAAAAGAATCCAAAATCTTTGGGATGCTGCAAAAGCAGGTCTAAGAAGGAAGTTTTTTTTTGTTTTGTTTTAATTTTTTTTTTCAACGTTTTTTATTTATTTTTGGGACAGAGAGAGACAGAGCATGAACGGGGGAGGGGCAGAGAGAGAGGGAGACACAGAATCAGAAACACGCTCCAGGCTCCGAGCCATCAGCCCAGAGCCTGACGCGGGGCTCGAACTCACAGACCGCGAGATCGTGACCTGGCTGAAGTCGGACGCTTAACAGACTGCGCCACCCAGGCGCCCCAAGAAGGAAGTTTATAGTGCTACAGGTTTACCTCAAGAAACAAGCAAGTTATCAAATATACAACCTAACTATATTTAAAAGAGCTAGAAAAAAAGAATAACAACCAAACCTCAGCTAATAGAAGGAAAAAAAAATATTATTACAGCAGAAATAAATAAAATAGAAACTGAAAGAAAAAAAATAGAAAGACAATGGAACTAAAAGCTGCACTTGAAAAGATCAACAAAAGTAATAAACATTTAGCCAGACTCATTAGGAAAAATAACAGCACTTAAATAAAACCAGAAATGAAAGAGGAGAAATAACAAACACCACAGAAACATAAAGGGTTAAAGGACAATATTAAGAAAAAATTTATGCCAGGATGGGTGAGATAGGTGAAGGGGATTAAGAGTATACTTATAATCATGAACACTGAGTGATGGATAGAATAGTTGAATCACTACATTGTACACTTGAAACTAATACAACACTGCATGTTAATTATACTGGAATTAAAATTTAAAAAATAAAAGACAAAACTTTAAAAAAGAAAAAAGGAAAAGTGTGTATCGAGAAATTACACAACCCAGCTGAAATGTATAAATGTCTGAGAACATACAATCTTCCAAATCTAAACCAGGAAAATATAGAATATTTGAATGAACCAATTAAGTAATCCCAATAAGCCAAAGTTGAAGACCAGATGGCTTCTTGGTGAATTCTACCAAACATTGAATATATAGTAAATATCTACTTTTTTACACAATTTCAAAAAACAAAATCAGAAGGAAAATTCCAAATTTATTCTGTAAGGACAGATATTGTCTGATACAAACAAAAAGGAAAGACATTACAAAAAAATGGGGGGGAGGAAGGAAACTACTGAATATACTTATGATGAACATAGAGGCAAAAGTTATCAACAAAATAGTAGCAAAATACAATCAAGAATACATTTCAAAAGAATATTCACAACAATCAGGTGGGATTAATACCAGGCATGCAGGCATGATTCAACATTCACAAATCAATGTGATCCTTCACATCAACAAAAGAAAGGATAAAAATTCTATGATCCCCCTCAACCGATGAAAAACAAAACAAAACATTAGTTAGCATATAGTGAAACAATGATTTCAGGAGTAGATATCTTAATGCCCCTTACCCATTTAGCCCATACCCCCTCCCACAACCCCTCCAGCAACCCTCAGCTTGTTCTCCATACTTATGAGTCTCGTCTATTTTGTCCCCCTCCCTGTTTTTATATTATTTTTGTTTCCTTTCCCTTATGTTCATCTGTTTTGTCTCTTAAAGTCCTCATATGAGTGAAATAATATGATTTTTGTCTTTCTCTGACTGACTAATTTCACTTAGCATACTACCCTCCAGTTCCATCCGTGTAGTTGCAAATGGCAAGATTTCATTCTTTTTGATTGCCGAGTAATACTCCATTGCGCATATATATATATATATATATACTCCATTGCATATATATATACTCCATTGCATATATATATATATATATACCAATACTCCATTTCATATATATATATATATATATATATATATATATATATATATAACATCTTCTTTTCATCTTGCAATTTATTAATTTTGTTTTTTTATTTATTTTCAAGTTATTTAACATACAGTGTGGTCTTGGCTTCAGGAGTAGAATCCAGTGATTCTTCTTTTCTTCTTTTACATATGAAACCAGTGCTCATCCCCAAAAGTGCCCTCCTTAACACCCATCACCCAGTTAACCCAACCCCCAACCCACCTCCCTTCTAGCAGCCCTCAGTTTATTCTCTGTATTTAAGAGACTCTTATGGCTTGCTTCCCTCTCTGTTTTTACTCTATTTTTTCTTACCTTCCTCTGTATTCATTTGTTGAGTTTCTGAAATTCCACATACAAGTGACATCATATGATATCTGTCTTTCTCTTAATGACTTATTTAACTTAGCATAATACCCTCTAGTTCCATCCACATTGCTGCAAATGCAAGATTTCATTTTTTTTCAACACTGAGTAGTATCCCACTGTGTGCACCACATCTTCTTATCCACTCATCAGTTGATGGACATTTGGGCTTTTTCCATAATTTGGCTATTTTTCATAGTACTGCTATAAACATTGGGGTGCATGTACCCCTTCGAATCAGCATTTTTGGAACCTTTGGATAAGTACATAGTAGGACAATTCTTGGGTCATAGAGTGGCTCTATTTGTAATTTTTTGAGGAATCTCCATACTGTTTTCCAGAGTGACTGCACCAGTTTGCATTCCCACCACTAGTGCAAAAGGGTTACTCTTTTGCCACAGCCTGGCCAACATCTGTTGTTTCATTTTAACCATTCTGACACGTGTGAGGTGGTATCTTATTGCCATTTTGATTTGTATTTCTATGATGATAGGTGATGTTGAGCATGTTTTCATGTGTCTGTTACCCATCTGGATGTCTTTTCTGGGAAAAAAATGTCTATTTCTGTCTTCTGTGCATTTCTTCACTGGATCATTTATTGTCTGGCTGTTGAGTTTGGTAAGTTCTTTATATATTTTGGATACTAACCCCTTATTCAATCTGTTTTTTGCAAATACCTTCTCCCATTCTATCAGTTGCCTTTTAGTTTTATTGATTATTTTCTTTGCTGTGATTACACTTTTTATCTTGATGAGGTCCCAATAGCTCATTTTTGCTTGTTTCCTTTGCCTCTGGTGATATGTCTAGTAAGAATTTCCTGTGGCCAAGGTCAAAGAGATTGCTACCTGTTTTCTTCTGTAGGATTTTAATGGTTTCTTGTCTCACATTTAGGTCTTTCATCCATTTTTAATTTATTTTTTTGTGTATGGTGTAAGAAAGTGGTCTAGCTCTGTTCATCTGCATGTTGCTGTCCACTTTTCCCAGGACCATTTGATGAAAAGACTGTCTTTTTTCCATTGTCTCCTGCTTTGTCAAAGATTGGTTGGACATGCATCTGAGGGTACATTTCTGGGTTCTCTATTCTGTTCCATTGTTCTGTGTGTCTGCTTTTATGGCAGTACCATATTGTCTTGATGATTACACCTTGGTGAAACAGCTTACACTCCAGAATTGTGATACCTCCAGCTTCGGTTTTCTTTTTCAATGTTACTTTGGCTGTTCAGGGTCTTTTCTGCTTCCACAGAAATTTTATTATTGTTTGTTCTTGCTCTGTGAAGAATGCTTGTGTTATTTTGACAGGTATTGCATTGAATGTGTAGATTGCTTTGGGAAATGTAGATATTTTCATTATATATTTTCTTCTAATCTATGAACATGGAATTTTTTTTTCCATTTCTTTGTGTCTTCTTCTATTTCTTTCATAACCTTTCTATAGTTTTCAGTGTACCTATCTTTTATCTCTTAAGTTAGGTTATTCCTGGGTATCTTATAGTTTTTGTGCCATCATAAATGACAATTCCTTGATTTCCCTTTCTGCTGCTTAATTATTGGCATATAGAAATTCAACCAATGTCTGTACATTGATTTTATTTCCTGAAACTTTAGTGAATTCATGTATCAATTCTAGGATTCTCTTCGTGGAATCTTTCAGGTTTTCCATGTAGGGTATCATAACATCTGTGAAAAGTGAAAGTTTGACTTCTTTCTTGCTAATTTGAATGCCTTTTCTTTCTTTTTGTTGGTGATTGCTGAGTCTAAGACTTCCAGTACTATGTTGAACAACAGTAAAGAGACTGGACATCCCTGCTGTGTTCCTTATCTTAAGGGGAAAAATTTAAGTTTTTCCACCATTGAGGATATTAGGTGTGGGCCTTTCATATATGGCTTTTATGATGTTGAGGTATGTTCCTTCTATCCCTACTTTCTTAAGTTTTTTTTTTCTTTTTTTGGTGGAACGATGCTGTATTTTGTCAAATCCTTTTTATGCATCCATTGAAAGGGTCATATGATTCTTGCCCTTTCTTTTATGGTGTATTGCAATGATTGATTTGGGAATATTGAACAAGCCCTACAGCCCAGAAATAAACCCCACTTGATCACAGTGAATAATTCTTTTAATGTACTGTTGAATTCGGCTTGCTAGTATCTAGTTGAGAATTTTTGCATCTAGGATCATTAGGGATATTGATCTGTAATTCACCTTTTTAGTGGGGTCTTTGTCTGGTTTTGGAATCAAGGTAACAGTGGCTTCATAAAAATGATAGAATTCCCCTGGGAAGCCATCTGGCTTAGGACTCTTACTTGGGGGGACATTTTTGATAAATGGTTCCATTTTTTCACTGGTTATAGGTTTGTTCAAATTTTCTACTTGTTCCTGTTTGAGTTTTGGTAGTGTCTAAGTGTCTAGGAAATTGTGCATTCTTCCATATTGTTTTGTTTGTAGGCATATAATTTTTCATAGTATTCGCTTATAATTGTATTTCTGTGGTGTTGGTTGTGATCTCTCCTCTTTTATTCATTATTTTATCTATTTGGGTCCTTTTCTTTTTGATAAAACTGACTAGGGTTTTATCAATTTTGTTTATTCTTTAAAAAAACAGTTTTTTTTTTATTTCATTGATCTATTCTACTGTATTTTTTGTTTCTACACCATTTATTTCTGATCTAATCTTCCTTATTTCCTTTCTTCTGCTGGCTTTGGCCTTTATTTGTTGTTCATTTTCTAGCCTCTTTAGGTGTAAGGTTAGATTACATATTTGGGATCTTTCTCGCTTCTTGAGATAGGCCTGAATTGCAATGTACTTTACTCTTAGGGTTGTCTTTGGTGCATCCCAAAGGGTTTGGACTGTTGTGTTTTCATTTCCATGGATTCCATGTATTTTTAGTTCTTTTATTTAATTCCAAGTAAGTTAACATATAGTGTAACAATGGTTTCTAGAGTAGAATTTAGTGATTTATCACTCCCATTAAACATGCACTACTCATACCAACAAGTGTCTTCTTTAATGTCCATCACCCATTTATCCCATTCCCCCCACCTGACACCCCTCCAGAAACCTTCAGTTTCTTTTTTGTATGGAAGAGTTTCTTATTGTTTTCCTCCTTCTGTTTTTATTTTTAATTCCCTTCCTCTATCTTCATCTGTTTTGTTTCTTAAATTTCACATACGACTGAAATCAAATGATAGTTACTTCCTTCCACTGACTTACTTCATTTAGTAAAATATACTGTAGTTCCATCCACATTTTTTGTACTGGCAAGATTTTATTATTTTTTATCACCAAGTAACATTCCATTGTATTGTTTGGGGGAGATACCACATCCTTATCCATTCATCAGTTGATGGACATTGGGGTTTTTTGAATACTTTGGCTAATGTTGGGGCACCCAGGTGGTGCAATTGGTTAAACGTTTGACTTCAGCTCAGGGCATGATCTCACAATTAATGATTTTGAGACACACATCAGGGTCTATGCTTATAGTTCAGAACCTGGAACCTACTTCAGATTCTGTCCCTTCTTTGTTCACTCTCTCTCTCTCTCCCTCTCTTTTCTCTCTCAAAAATAAATAAAATCAACATTAAAAATTATTTTTAAAAATAAAATAAATAATTTGGCTATTGTTGCTAGTGATTCTATAAATATCAGCATTTAAGTACAGTTTCAAATCAGCATTTTTGTATCCTTTGGATAAACACCTAGTAGGGCAATTGCTGATCATAGGGTATTTTTTAATTTTTTTTGAGCAACCTCCATATTATTTTCCAAAAGTACTGTACTAGCTTGCATTCCCACCAGCAGTGAAAGAAGTGTTCCCCTTTCTCTGCATCCTCACTAAAAACTAATTCTTGAGTTGTTAATTTTAGGCACTCTGACCAGTGTCATGTGCTATCTTATTGTTATTTTGATTTGTATTTCTCTGATGATATGTGATGATGAGCATTTTTCATGTGTCTGTTAGCCATCTGGATGTCTTCTTTGGAAAAGTGCCTGTTTATGTCTTTTGCTAATTTCTTCCCTAGATTTTTGTTTGTAGTTTGTTTGTTTGGGTGTTGAATTTGATAAGGTCCAGATAGATTTTGGATACTAACCCTTTATCTGATATGCCATTTGCAAATATCTTCTACCATTCTGTCATTTGCCTTTTGGTTTTGTTGATTGTTTCCTTTACCATGTAGAAGGTTTTTTGTTTTTTTTTTTAATTGATGGGGTCCTAATTTTTAATGTTTTCTTTTGTTTCCCTAGCCTCCAGAGACATGTCTAGTAAGGTCTTATGGCTGAAGTCAGAGAGGTTGTTGCCTATTTTCTCCTCTAGGATTAAACGTCTCATGCTTTACATTAAGGTTTTTCTTCCATTTTTATTTTTTTCTACGGTGTAGGAAAGTGGTCCAACTTCATTCATCTGCATGTCCCTGTCCAGTTATCCCAGCAGCATTTGCTAAAGATACTGTCTTTTTTTCCATTTGATATTCTTCCCTGCATTGTCAAATATTATTTGGCCATATATTTGTGAGTCCACTTGTGGGTTCTCTATTCAGCTCCACTGAATTATGTGTCTGTTTCTGTGCCAGTATCATACTGTCTTGATAATTACAACTTTATACTATAACTTGAAGCCAGAATTGTGATGACTCAAACTTTGGCTTTGTTTTTCAACATTAGCTATTCGAGTGTTTTGTGGTTTCATACAAATTTTAGAATTGTGTGTCCCAGCTCTTTGAAGAATGCTGCTGCTATTTTGATATGGATTGCATTGAATGTACAGATTGCTTTAGGTAGTATTGACATTTAGCAACATCTGTTATTCCAGTTCCTGTTCCAGTTCATGAGCATGGAATGTTTTTTACATTTTTTTTCTGTATTCTTCGATTTATTTTATAAATTTTCTATAGTTTACATGTATTTTAATATTTCTTTTTAAATTTCCTGGTTAACCTATTTATCCTTCAGTAGAATGCTCCTTACCTCCATTTATTTGAAGGCATTCAATTTTTTTTCTTGTGGTTGATTTCAAGTTTCATAGAATTTTGATTTGAAAATATGCATGGTATGTTCTTGATATTTTGGTACCTGTTGAGGGCTATTTATGTAAAGCATGTGATCTATTCTGGAGAATGGTCCATGTGCTTTTAAAACGAATGTATATTATGCTGCTTTAAGCTGAAATGTTATGAAAATATCTTTTAAATCCATTTGGTCCAGTGTGTCATTTAAAACCATCGATTCCTTGTTGATTTTATGCTGAGGTGTTCTGTCCATTATAATTGCAGTATTAAAGTATCCTACAGTTGGGGTTCCTGGGTGGCTCAGTCTGTTGAGCATCTGACTTCGGCTCAGGTCATGATCTCCTGGTCCGTGGGTTTGAGCCCTGCGTCGGGCTCTGTGCTGACAGCTCAGAGCCTGGAGCCTGCTTCAGATTCGGTGTCTCCCTCTCTCTCTGACCCTCCCCCGTTCATGCTCTGTCTCTGTCTCAAAAATAAATAAACATAAAAAAAAATTAAAGAAAGTATCCTACAGTAATGATATGTTCAATGAGTTTGTTTATGTTTATGATGAATTTGGGTTCTTTCTAGTTAGAAAAATAAATATTTATGATTGTTAGAGATTCTTGATCTACAGACCCCTTAATTATTTTAACATTTTAAAAAATATTTATTTATATTTGAGAGAGAGGGAGAAAGAGGGTAAGTTGATCCTTTAACCCACTAAGCCACCCAGGTGCCCCAACACCCTTAATTTTAATATAATGCCCTTCTTTAGCTCTTGTTACAATCTTTGTTTTAAAATCTAGTTTGGGGTGCCTGGGTAGCTCAGTCGGTTAAGCTTCTGATTCCTGGTTTCAGCTCAGGTCATGATATCATGGTTTGTGAGTTCGAGCCTGCATCAGACTCCATGCTGATAGTATGGAGTCTGCTTGGGATTCTGTCTCCCTCTCTCTCTGCCCCTCCCCTGCTCATGTACTTTGTCTCTCTCTCTCTCTCTCTCTCTCTCTTCCTTTCTCTCTCAGTAATAAACATTATTTTTAAATAAATGAATAAAATAAAATAAAAAAAATTAAAATAAAATAAAATAAAATAAAATAAATATTTTTCTGGTAGAACTAAAACAACTCTGGCTTTCTTTTGACCTCAATTATCATGACAGATGGTTCTCCATCTCCTCACTTTCAAACTGAAGGTGTCTTTAGGTCTAAAATTAGTCTCTTATAAGTGGGATATAGATAGATCTTGGATTTTTTATCCATTCTGATATTCTATGTCTTTTTATTGGGACACGTATTCCCTTTATATTTAAAGTGATTATTGAAAGATATGAGTTTAGGAGCACCTGGGTTGCTCAGTTGGTTAAGTGTCTGACTTTGGCTCAGATCATGATCTCACAGTTCATGGGTTCAAGCCCCACATTAGGCTCTGTGCTGACAGCTCAGAGCTTGGAGCCTTCTTCAGATTCTATGTCTCCCTCTCTCTGTGTCCCTCCCCCACTCATGTTCTATCTCTCTCTGTCTCAAAAATAAATAAAAGCCTTTGATTAAAAATGAAAGAAAGGAAGAACAAAAGAATGAAAGATACAAGTTTAGTATCATTATGTTACCTATAGAGTTGGTGATTCTGGTGATGTTCTCTGGTCATTTGTAGTATTCGTTGCTTCAGTCTTTCTTCTTTTCTTTTCTTTTCTTTTCTTTTCTTTTCTTTTCTTTTTTTCTTTCTTTCATTTTTCTCAGAACATACCCCTTCAATTTTCTTGCCGGGCTGGTTTAGTTGTCACAAACTCCTTTAGTTTTTGTTTTCTGGGAAAGTCTTTATCTCTCTTATTTTAAACGACAGACTTACTGATTAAAGGATTCTTGGCTTCATATTTCTATTCAACATATTGAATAATTCCTGCCACTCCCTTTTGGCCTGTCAAGTTTCAGTGGAAAGGTCTGCTGCTAAACTTATGTGTCTACCCTTATATGTTAAGGACCTTATGTCCCTAGCTGCTTTCAGTACTCTCTTTTTCTTTGTAAATTGTAAGTTTCACTATGATATACCATGTTGTTGACATGTTTCTGCTAATTGTGAGGGGAGTTCTTTGTGTTTCTTGCACTTGGATGCCTGTTTTCCTTCCTCAGATTAGGGAAGTTCTCAGCTATATATTCAAATAAACCTTCTGCTTTTTTCCCCCACTCTTCTTCTTCCAAAACTCTGATTATATGGATATTGTTTTGTTTCATGGAATCACTTAGCTGTCTAATTGTACCCTTATGACCTAGTAATTTCCTTTCCCTCTTTTTTGTTCAGCTTCATTATTTTTTATAATTTTATCTTCTATATAACCTATTCTCTCCTCTGCTTCTATGGTCTTCACTGTCACTATCTAGTTTACTTTGCATCTCAGCTATAGCATTTTTAAATTAATCATGACTAAATTTTAGGTCTCTGATTCTACAGCAAGGGTTTCTGGTGTCCTTTCAGCTGGTGTCAGGCCCAGCTATTAGAATTATGATACTTGTTCGAATTTATTGTTCAGATATACTGCTTATATCTGCTTTGAGCAAGTCCTGGTTGTGATTTCTTCTTGAAATTTTTGGGGAGAAATCCTTCATCTTGTCATTTGTCTATTTTTTTTTCTCTTTTTCATGTTTTAAAGGTGTATTATGTGTCCTGCACCTGAGTGTAATACAATATTAAAAATGGGTCATACACTACCCAGTGTCTACCACCTTAGGAAGTGCTTCTGGTGTTGTTGTGTGCACACTGCTGTGTGTTTGGCTGCTGTTTTCCAGTGGTCAGACCTCTGCAGAGCTTCTCTTTGCTTGCAGTAGTGGGTGTTTGGATCTTTAAATATGTGTGCTTTGATTTGTTTGTTGAAGTAACCCTTCAGAAAAAAAGGAAGGGGACTCTGATCCTAAAATAATTGAAAAGGAAAGGGAAAAAAATAAACAAAGAACTGAGAATCAAAAAACTCCTCCAAAGAAAAATAAAGGAAGAAATAGGGAAGAAAGTAGAAGAAAATAGAAAAGAAGGAAAAAGAAAGAAATAAAAAATCCTGATTCCAAAAGAGGCAGAGGGAGAAAGGAAAAACAAACAAATAAAAACAGGTAAGAAACCATGAGCCTAATTCCAAAAAAATAAAAGGAGTAGTAAAAAAGAAAAAAAAAATCTCTGTTGGTGACTGGGGGATGGTTGTTGTGTTGGTTTGGAGGGGAAGAAGCCTCATCACCCCATTCTGTCTAACACCCCAGTATTAAGCAGTTGTCAAGCAGGGTTTGGTGTAAGGAGGTCTTGCCTCCACTGGGGGCCGCTGTGCAGCTCTCTGAAATCCTACCCTTTTAGTGTTGAAGGCAAAATGGCACAAACCCAATCTCCCATCCCCAAGTTGGGAAGCTTAACTCCTGCTGTCCAGGCAGCCCTCAGAATAGCAAGGGCAGTCAGCTCACTCTGCACCAAAATTCTCCTGCATTTATTCTTTGGTGCATGGCCAGGATTCAAAATACAAAGTCTTATTCTTTTTTAACTTTTAATTTTTGAGAGACAGGGAGAGACAGAATATGAGAAGGAGAGGGGTAGAGAGAGAGGGAGACACAGAATGCAAAGTAGGCTCCAGATTCTGAGCTGTCAGCACACAGCCCAACGTGGGGCTTGAACTCACAAATTGAGAGATCATGACATGAACCAAAGTCAGATGCTTAACTGACTGAGCCACACAGGCAACCCTTAGAATCCAAAGTCTTAAAAGACTCACCACAGCGTACACTCACTCCCTTTGTCCAGAGTAAAGCATCTCCCCAGTTGATGAAAGGACTTTGGGTGGCAACTGCAGATTTTTTTTTTTTTTTTTTGTCTTTAGCGAGACAATATAGTCTCCTGCAAAAGTACTCCAGGAAGGGAGTACTATTCTCAGAGATCTCTACACCATGTTATGCATGCCAAGGACAGGACCTCCCTCCCCAAGAGCACGCACAACAGCTCAACTCTAGAGAAAGTCGTATGCTGCCAAGACCTCAGAGTTTGATTTCCAAAAGCTGTTTGAAAAAGAAAATAACTGAGATACTCAGTAAGGCTTGCTCCCGTCCGTGGTCCAGATAGGCTTTCTTCTTGTGCTAATTTAGTGCTGCCTTATCTCAACACCTTTGTGTTTCTCTCCCTTTTTTCTCTCCATGGAAAGTGTTCCCTCCCTTCCCTAGTGCCACTGTTTTTCTCTCCCCAATTTACACCCATGCACCTTGCACTTGCAAAGCTGTCTTCCTCCAACTGTGGAGAGTCTTCTGCCACTCCACAGATTATTTCTGGGATGTTCCAAGTAATCTGACCTCAACCTTCTTTTTTACAAATTCCTTTTTTTTCCTCTTTATCTTTGTAATGAGACTTATATATAGTTTTTTTATTTGGTTGGTTGAGGGTTTTTTTTTTATTTGTTTGTTTGTTTTTGTTTTTTTGCTCCTGTTCCTTTACTTTTCTCTCTCTCTTTCTTTCTTTCTTTCTTTCTTTCTGATAAAAGTTTTAGTTTTTTCTTAATTAAGCTTATTACAAAAAAAAAAAAAATCAAAGCACACCTTGTTAAAGGTCCTCCCACTCCAGACTTAAAGCAAGGATTAACTCCATAAATCCATGACCTCTGGGAAGAGCAGCCAAAACACAACAGCAGAGTTCACACAGCATACACCATAAACACTTCCATAAGTGCCAGGCCCTTGATAGTTTATGACCCCTTATCAATATGGCATTACACTTACCATCAGGAAACATAAGCTTTCATAACATGCAAAAGACAAAACCTAGAAAAAATGACAAGACAGAGGAATTTTCCCCCAAAATAAAGATCAAGAAAAAAATCACAGCCAATGAATTATTCAAATATATATCACCAATATATCTGAAAAATAATTTAGGACAATAGTCCTAAGAATACTAGCTGAGATTGAAAGAACCATAGAAGACAACAGAGAAACCCTTGCTGCAAACATGAAAGACTGAAATACTAGTCAGGCCAAAATAAAAATTACTATAACTGAGAAGCAAAACTAATTGAATGTATTCACAATGAGGATGGAAAAAGGACAGGAATGAATAAGTGATATAGAAGATAAAATTATGGAAAACAAAGAAGTTGTAAGAAAAGAAAATAAGACTATTAATTCACTAATATAAATTTAGGGAACTCAGTAATTCCATAAAGCCCAATAATGTCCATTTCATGAGTACCAGAAATAGAAGAGCAGGAAAAAGAATAGGAATGTTTACCTGAACAAATTATAGCTGAAAACCTCCCTAATCATGGGGGAAAAGAGGTTTTCAAGTCCACTAGGACAGAGAACTCCCTGAAACAGGATACTCACAGAAACAGGTCAACACAAAGACATATCATAGTGAAACTTGTAAGAAAGAAAGAGAGAGAGAGAATTCTGAAAACAGCTAGGGGCAAAATCTCCTTAACCTTCAAGGACAGATGTTTAAGTTTGGCAGCAGACTTGTCTACAGACATGTGTCAGGGAAGAAGGGAGTGGCATCATATATTCAACTTGCTAAATGAGACAAATATGCAGCAAAGAATACTTTATCCAGAAAGGCTGTCATTCAGAACAGAAGGAGTGATAAAGATTTCCTAAGACTAGCAGAAATTAATGCAGCTCATGAACATTGAAACAACTCTGAATGAAATTATATCATAATATAAGGGGTCTATCAATCAAAAAGGGATAACAATTGTAAATATTTATGACCTCAATGTGAGACCACCCAAATATATAAATCAATTAATCACAAATATGAACAAACTAATTGATAATAATATTGTAGAAGACTTTAATTCTCCATGTATAACAATGGACAGATCATCTAAGCAGATAATCAACAAGGAAACAAGGGCTCTAAATGTCACACTGGACCAGATGGACTTAGCAGATACATTCAGAACATATCATCCTAAAGTAGCAGAATACACATCTTCTCAAGTGCACATAAAATGTTCTCCAGAATAGATCGCATATTGGTTCATAAATCAGCACTTAATAAGTGCTGATTGATATCATATCATGCATATTTTCAGATCACAATGCTGTGAAATTTGAAATGAGCCACAAGAAAAAAATGGAAAGTCCTCAAATACATTGAAGATAAAGAAAATCCATAGGCTTGGCTAACCAGGAAATTAAAGAAGAAATTTAAAAATAAATAAACAAATTGAAACAAATGAAAATTAAAACGTTGCAGTCCAATTTCATTGGGATGCAGCAAAGGGAGTCATAAAAAGAAAATGCAGGGGCGCCTGGGTGGCTCAGTCGGTTAAGCGGCCGACTTCGGCTCAGGTCATGATCTCGCGGTCTGTGAGTTCGAGCCCCGCGTCAGGCTCTGTGCTGACCGCTCAGAGCCTGGAGCCTGTTTCGGATTCTGTGTCTCCCTCTCTCTCTGACCCTCCCCCATTCATGCTCTCTCTCTCTGTCTCAAAAATAAATAAATGTTAAAAAAAAAAAAAAAGAAAATGCATTTTAATTCAGGCCTATCTCAAGAAGTAAGAAAGTTCCCAAATACACAGCCTAACTATACACCTAAAAGAGCTAGAAAAGGTGCAGCAAATAAAGCCCAAAGCCAGCATAAGAAGGGAAATGATAAAGACTTGAGCAAAAATAAACAATATAGAATAAAAAAAAAAAACAGATCAATGAAACTAAGAGTTTTTTGGGGTGCCTGGGTGGCTCAGCCGGTTGAGCGGCCGACTTTGGTTCAGGTCATGATCTCGCAGTCCGTGAGTTCGAGCCCCGCATCAGGCTCTGTGTTGACGGCTCAGAGCCTGGAGCCTGTTTCAGATTCTGTGTCTCCCTCTCTCTGACCCTCCCCCGTTCATGCTCTGTCTCTCTCTGTCTCAAAAATAAATAAACGTTAAAAAAATTAAAAAAAAGAAACTAAGAGTTTTTTGTTTGAAACAATAGACAATATTGATAAACCCCTAGCCAGACTTCATAAATAAATAAATAATAAATAAATAAATAAATAAATAAATAAGACCCAAATAGATAAAATAATGAATAAAAGAGGAGAGACCACAATGAACACCACAGAAATATAAACAATTATAAGAGACTACTATGAACAATTATATGCCAACAAACTGGACAATCTGGAAGAAATGGACAAATTTCTACCAGATATTTAAAGAAGATCTAATGCCTATTTCCAAACTGTTACAAAAAATAGACATGGATGGAAAACTTCCAAACTCTTCTATGAGGCCAGACTTTCCTTGAATCAAAACTGTGACACAGACCCCACTAAAAAGGAGAATTATAAACCAATAGCAATTATGAACCTGGATGCAAAAATTCTCAATAGGATTTGCAAACCGAATTCAACAGTACACTAAAATTATTATTCATTCACAATCAAGTAGTATTTACTCCTGGGTTGGGGTGGTTCAATACCTGCCAACAATCAATGTGATACACCACATTCATTTAAAAAAAGGATAAGTACCATGTGATCCTGTCAATAGATGCAGAAAAAGCATTTGACAAAATACAGCATCCATTCTTGATACAAACTCGCAACAAAGCAGGGATAAAGGGAACATGCCTCCATCATAAAGGCCATATATGAAAGACCCACATGTAATAGCATCTTCAACGGGGGAAAACTGAGCCTTTCCCCTATGGTCAGGACCAAAACAAGAAGGCCCATGCTCACCATTACTACCTAAAATAGTTCTGAAAGATTTAGCCTCAACAATCAGACAACAAAAAGAACTAAAAGACATCCAGATAAACAAGGAAGAACTCAAACTTCTGTTATTTGTAGATGACATGATGCTCCATGTAGAAAACCAAAAGACTCCACAAAATATTGCTAGAATTGATACATGAATGCAGTAAAGCGACAGTATATAAAATCAACGTACAGAAAACAATTGCATTTCTACACACATATAATGAAGAAAAGGAAAGAGAAATCAAGGAATCATTTCCATTTACAATTGCACCAGAAACCATAAGATCATTTGGATTAAACCTAACCAAATTAGAAGAGCAAATTAGAAGAGCAAATATTGTTAAAATATCTCAATTACCCAAAGCAATTCCTACCAAAATAACATCAACATTTTCTGCAGAAGTATAGCAAGCCATCCTAAAATTTGTAAGGAACCAGAAAAGATCCTGAAAAATAATATTTAAAAAGATGAGCAACGGGGCACCTGAGTGGCTCAGTTGGTTAAGAGTCTGACTTCAGCTCAGGTCATGATCTCACAGTCTGTGATTTCAAGCCCCATGTCAGGCACTGTGCTGACAGCTCAGAACCTGGAGCCTACTTCAGATTCTGTGTCTCCTTCTTTCTCTGCTCCTCCCCCGCTCACGCTCTGTCTCTCCCTTTCTCTCAAAAATAAACATTAAAAAAATAAAATAAAATAAAAATAAAATCAATGCAGGAGGCATCATAGTTCCTGACTCCAGTGTGTATTACAAAGCTATAATTATCAACAGTATTTTACTAGCACAAAAACAGACACGTAAATCAGGAGAACAAAATAGAAAACTCAGAAGTGGACTCACAACTATGTGGTCAACTAATATTCAACAAAGGAGGAAAGAATACTCAATGGGAAAAAATACAGTCTATTCAACAAATAGTGTTGCAGAAAATGGACTGAAACATGCAGAAGAATGAAACTGGGCCACTTTCTTACACCATTTACAAAAATGAATTCAAAATGGATGAATGACCTAAATGTGAGCAAGAAACTATCAAAATCCTTGAGGAGAACACAGGCAGCTGCCTCTTTGATTTCAGCTGCAGCAACTTCTTACTAGACATGTCTCCAAAGTCAAGGGAAACAAAACCAAAAATTAACTATTGGGACATTAGCAAGTTAAAAAGATTCTGCAAAGTGAAGGAAACAATCAACAAAATTAAAAGACAACCTACAGAATGCGAGCAGATATTTGCAAATGACAATGTCAGATAAAGGACTAGTATCCAAAATTATAAACAACATATCAAACTCAACACCCAAAAGTAAATAATCCAGTTAAGTAAGAGGATTAAGATATAAACAGACATTTCTCCAAAGAGGACATACAAATGGCTAACAGAAACATGAAAATATACTCAACATTACTCATCATCATGGAAATACAAATCAAAACCACAATGAGATACAACCTTACACCTCTAAAACTGGCTAAAATTGACAACTCATGAAACAACAGATTTTGGTGAAGATGTGGAGAAAGGGAACTTTCTTACACTGTTGGTGAGAATGCAAACTGGTGCAGCCATTCTTAACACTATGAAGTTTTCTCAAAAAGTTATAAATAAACTACCCAATTACCCAGCAATTGCACTACTAGGCATTTAGTCAAGGGATAAAAAAATTATTCAAAGAGGCACATGCACCCGATGTTTATAGCTTCACTATCAACACTAGTGAAATTATAGAATAAGCCCAAATGCCCATCGACTGATAAATTCATGAAGAACATGTGGTATTGATATACAATGAAATATTACTCAGCCATCCAGAAGAATGAAATCTTGCCTTTTGTGACAACATGGATGGAACCAGAATATATTATGCTAAGTGAAATAAGTCAGAGAAAGACAAATACCGTATGACTTTACTCATATGTGGAATTTGGCAAAAAAAAGAAAAAAAGAATATCAGGGAATAGTAGTAAAATTAAAATAAGATAAAAACAGAGAAAAAGGCAAACTGTAAGAGACTCTTAACTGCAATGAAGAAACTGCAGGCTGCTGGAGTGTGGGGGAGTTGGGCTAAGTGGGTGATGGATATTAAGGATGTCACTTCTTGTGATAAACACTAAATATTATATGTAAGTGATGAATCACTAAATTATAAATGTTAAACTACCTTAAATTTAAATAAAACATTACAAAGTTAAAACAAAAAACAAATAAATCAAATAAATAATGTAAAATATATGAATGTGTGTGTATGAATGCTCATATCATTTCCAATTTTTTTCTTTCCATGGATAATGGTAATTACACAAATCATGTTAAATATATATTGCATATTTTGGTGCCTTTGTTTATAAAGAATAGTTTTCAGGGTTAATGTGATATAACAGCTGTTTTCAGGTCACATTCTTAAAAGTTTTTAACAATTTGGACTCCTACCAGTGGTTTATGAGAATGTACATTTCCCTGAACCTTGATGAGGACTGGATAAAGATCATGAAATAAGGGCATAATCTGTGAAGCCTTCATATACACAGTAGAGTGAATTGGCTTGAATAGAGTTTTAACATTGAACCTTAGTATCATCAACTCAATCATTAATATAGTAAATATTCAGATAACAATCCATTTAGATATATGTAGCCCAGACTACAGAATATAAGTTAAAATGAGGACAGGACCTAGAAATACCTCATTGAGCTGTACATTTCCCTTATAATTTCCATTAGCCCTTAGTCTCCATTGTTTGCTTTGAAAAGTTTTTTGTTAAATACATTGTACATTCAGCTTTCAGAAAAGACCCTGCCCCAGCCTCTCTCTGTATTTAGCTGCAGTGACGAGTCCAGGGATGATTTAGAGGAGAGGCAGAGCTAAGTTAAAATATTTGAGAGATTTGTGGTGGCCTAAGTTAGAAAGTCATCTTGTGAATGGTGGCTATTTTTCTTCAGAGTATAATTGTTAAGATTCAAACGTGATGATACTATTTTATGCAATTAAAGTCTGGGGACAGGATGTTTCCATGACATTCCCTCTTGAGGTCTTCAATTAGCAAAGTATCTGGATTATGTCATATATGACCTGTTTCTGACAAGAGCCCTTAACTTATAGTCACTCCTCCTGTTAACTACAGAATTTGAGGCAACCTGACCTGAGAAGATAAAATGCGTCTCTATCTAACCACACCCTCAATCAAGTCTTAGTCTTAGATCTGACACATGAAAAGAGAACCAAATGCTTCTCACCCAGTGTGCAGCACTGAAGAAACCTGGGAGTCCATGTGGTAATCACAAAAGAGAGTGATGGAAATTGTGAGGTAGCTTACTTTAATACTTACTCTGGCATAAGATACGAGAAGACTTGTCTACAGTTTTCCCGTATTTCTGGAAAAATCATATTAACACTGTAACAGGTGATTTGTATTAGTGATGATAAACGTGAGCTATTAAATATATGTTTGTATTATGTTATGTGTATTAACTCTGATGGGTAAAGCAGGTGGTCAAATCATATTGAAAATGTAGAGACAAGAGCATAGCTCTATAGGTGCTTATGCACAATACCCATGTCATTCATGTTCTGTATAAGAGTTTTTGTTTAATGGTGTTTATATTTATTTTATTTTTTTATCTCTAGGACAATTTGTCCTCATAAGTTAGATAATAGAGACAATTAAATCTATCCTGGATATAAAATCTTATAATAATGATGGTGATTAAAATCATGGACTCCAGAGCCCAATAGAATTGGGTTAAAATTTCAGTCCCATGAGCTGTATACTCAGAAGTCTTGTGCAAAGAGTTAATATTTCTATACTTTGAATTTGAAATCTGTAAACTGGGTGTAGCAAGGGCACCTATCTCTGAGGGTTATCATTAAGACTGAACACAGTACAGTATGTGAAGAGCTGAGTAAACTGCATGGCATAACTAGTATTCAAAAAAGTAAAGCTCATGACTTATTTTCTCTAATCAACAAAATATGTATTGACACAGTGGATCTGTATAGCATCCTTCTACATTTTCCCAACTCACGATTTTGGCTGGTTTGGCACATTGATATGAAATAATTAAAAATAGAATCCATTAAAAATTATACATTAATATTTCAACATAAATCAAAGTAGATAATCATCATGCAATCCAACATGATTTTAAAAAGTTGACTAGTCGGACACCTCAGTGGTCAGTTGGTTAATCGTGTGGCTTTGACTCAGGTCATGATATCATGGTTTGTTAGTTTGAGCCCTTCATTGAGCTATGTGTTGTCAGCACAGAGCTCACTTTGGATTCTCTGTCTCCCTCTACTCTGCCCCTCCCCCGCTCATGCTCTCTCTCCCTCTCTCTCTCAAAAATAATAAATAAATAAATAAATAAATAAATAAATAAATAAAACGTTTTTTAAAGGTTGATGAATCATCATACCAGACAGTTCCTTACAGTTTATACTGTCTAGTCTAACTGTTCTCTTCTGATAGAAAACATGTGGAAAATCATGCTAAATCCAAAGCCATCATGGATAGGGTCATTATTTGATTTGATTTGTCTTTCTGTTTCTCTCTCATTTAAGGTAGGGAGAAGTGAAAGACAAGTATTCCCCCAGTCAATGAACTGTTTTGAAACCAGAAAGAGAGATGGAGTTGTTATCATGGATAACGTATCTGCCTTAGGGTAATCAGGACTGCTTTGAAACTTAACACAGGCAAAGATGATCTCTAAAGAGGTAATAACTGGAAAGCCAACAGCCACCCAGGGTGTGGAGTGCCTAATCCCTCTCCATTATTTTGAGTCCTTGGGAGAAAGGCTACAATACATGCCCATATCTCATGAAGGTTGGTGGATACCGTAACAAATACCTATTCATTGTCAAGTGGGCCAAAAGGTGCCAAGACATGTTGTTTATTTAATCCAAGACAGATGGTACAACAAAGATTTGCTTTCTTCTACATTTTTAATATGACCCTCTCAAGCACCTAGAAGAAACCACAGTATCCTGATAGTATCCTTATCACCTTTGTTTTAAATTCTAGTTCAATTTTGTTACTTATATCTATATTGATTAAATCCCTGACCATGACATCTACTTTCTGTTTTTTTTTTTATTTTTTTTTCTTTTAGATTGAATTTCTCCATCTCCATCCCCATCTCCCTCTCCATCTCCATTTCCGTCCTTTTGTCAAAACAATCTTCCAGTTGATTTTAGACTTTCAGATTCTCCAATTGATTTCTTTCATCTCCAGAATGTTTTGATAACTATCTAGCTGTATTCCATGGATGAGACAGCTTAGGGATCCCTCTACTCCTCTGCCTTCTTAACCTCTCAACATTATTTTTAATTGTACCTACAATTACAGGTGAAACTACAAGAAATAGTGGAATCATTGATTGACTATGCACATATGTACATACCTGTGACTGCTAGGGACATTAGGGCATATTTTGCCATTTATGCAAATTAGACTTAGATTATACTTAATAAAGACATTTAACACTATTGACCAGGTAATGTTCTAGAGCCTCTATGATTATTAATTATTTTAATTTGCATATCACACAGAAAGATGATTCAATTAGACCAACGTCATTAGGCAGGTAAATATGGTGATTTGGTAAAGGCTGCTTCAAATTCTGGTACTGATCCTCTAGAGGCTGTGCTTTCTACTGATCTACAACACTACCTCTGCATCTACAGTTTATAATTCCAGTCAAACCATTTCTAAACAAGATATACTACTTTTTAAAATGAATCACTTTCTTGGGGTACCTGGCTGGCTCAGTCAGTTAAGATTCAAACTCTTGATTTTGGCTCAGGTCATGATCTCATGTTTTGTGAGGTTGAGTCCTGTATTGGACTCTGCACTCACTGTGTGTAGCCTGCTTGGGATTCTCTCTCTTTCTCTGTCTCTTTCCCTGGCCCTTCCCCATGGACGCACTTTCTCTTAAAATATATAAACATTTTTAAATAACAAAATAATAAAGTAAATCACTTCTTATAAGATGGTCCTTGACAATCTCCTTCATCATAATCTTGTGTCCTCCTTTTTTACATAATAATCTAGTCCCTTAAATTACCTTGATGACAGATTCAAACTTCCTGCAGAGTAGGAAATCTTCTGTGAAACTACCAAAAACTATATTTGTGAGTTCTCCTCTTAAATACTGGTTTCATGATTAAATGTTCTGTTCTAGTTTACTTGATCTAAGAAATGCTTGAATTAGGATTAGATCAAGGAGGACTTGGGCAAAAGTGAAAATTCCATATGTGGGAGAGAAAATTTAAACACAGACTACACTCAGTTCTGAAAATGTTTTTCTGTCCTCAGGCTATCAAGGTCTCTTCTTCCCATTTTTTATGAGAATCTTCTTCGTTTTCTATGAAGTTTCCCATGAACGAGTGAAAATGTTGACTTTTCTAAATCTAAAATGATCATAGATCTTCTGTTGAAGTTATATCTGCACAGCACCTCAAGATGGTGAATTATTAAATACTTTAAGAAATGTACAAGATACATTTTCATCAAATTGATTGGCCTTTAGTTGATAGAACATTAAGTGTACTTGTATTCTTATTTGTGATTAGTGATTACCATTTGTAATAGCAGATACAGTGTATAAATCATTGTTTATTAAATAATTCATGAGTGGTAGTTAATGAAAACTTTATATATTGAGAAGTTAATAATACTAAAGAGATCACAACAAGGAAAGAATTCAGCATGAACATATTCAGAGGAGACCTGGGAGTAAGAAAAGTAGACCAGATGTGCAATAACACATCAAATGGAACAGTGTTCTTACCATTGTGTTCTGAGCGATGATGTTTGGCCATGGAGAAAAACAATAAGACTGTCACCACAGATTTTATTCTTTTGGGACTCTGGCCTGAGTTCAGCCACCTTGTGATCCTTATCTTCCTCATTCTTCTGGTCTATCTTATGGCTGTGATAGGCAATGCTGTTCTCATTCTCCTCATCTGGCTGGATTCTCGACTCCACTGTCCTATGTACTTCCTGCTCAGTCAGCTTTCCCTTATTGATGTGGCTCTGATCTCAACTACTGTCCCCAAAATGGCCACAAATTTCTTCTCAGGGAAAAGAACCATATCACAGATTGGTTGTGGATCCCAGATCTTATTCAGCTTAACCTTGGGAATTTCTGAGTGCCTTCTGCTTACCCTCATGTCCTATGACCGCTACATTGCCATCTGCAATCCACTGCGTTATTCAGTCATGATGAGCCATACCATTTGTAAACAGATGGTCATTGGGTCCTGGGTCGGAGGGGCAATAACTTCACTGGTTCATACAGCCTATGTCATGCACTTACCCATCTGTCATCCTCGAGAGATCCCACACTTCTTGTGTGAGGTCATGGCACTCCTGAAGCTCACTTGTGAGGACATTTCAGCCTATGTAAATTCAGTGGTGGTCTCAAGCTTTCTGGTGGTCCTCATCCCTCTGAGTCTTATCCTGGCTTCCTATATCCGTATATTCCTTGCTGTTGTCCACATGAATTCCCCTGAAGGCAAGAACAGGGCCTTGGCCACATGTTTCTCCCATCTCTGTGTGGTCAGCCTCTACTTTGGTCCTGCTGTATTAGTCTACATGAGGCCAGGATCCTTTAAGACCCCCAAAACAAACCAGTCCCTCTTTATGTTTAATGCCATTCTTACCCCTATGCTTAACCCTCTCATCTATAGCCTGAGAAACAAGGATGTAATAGCAGCTATGAAGAGTATAGTCATTAGTAGATGCTTCCTGAAAAAGGTGAAAAACCACCGAGCTTGCTACACCTAATTATAACCATATGTTAGCATATTTCTCTGAATTGTCTTTAAGATCCTTTAGGACTTGACAAATTCAGCCTGGGAATCATGGATATATGAGAGGTCATTTGTTCCAACACCCTTATTGTGTGAAAATAAAAACAAAACTTAAAATAACTTATTGATGTCCTCACAACACCACCCAAAGATTCAGTTCTTCCAACAGAAAATCCTGAAAATACACTGCTTTTCTAAATAACACAGAGCATCATTCTTTCTCATATATGCCCAAGTAATGAAAGTACTCATTTCATTAAACATACCTCTGAATAAGAAGGTGTGTGATGCTCCTAGGAACAGTGACAGAATTCACAAATTCAGGGTTGGATGAGGAAGCATAATTTCTAACAGCAGTGCTCAACTGTTATGGAATTAAAATAATTTAATCTTCCTTGAATTACCAAAGCAGATATCAGATTGGCAAAAGCTTATACACCTGCAACCCAGTAGCCAGCATTTTGTTTCATGAGGAACAAAATATAAACATGCCTCCTTTATGTTGGTCTCAACAAATTTTCAGTTTTCCATTGTATTTCGACTTTGTATCCATTTTACAATGCAAACAGCACAAAACAAGAGGGCAGAACCTGACAATTTGAGAAATTGGAATAAAATGATATTACTTACTTTGTAACATTTATGAGAGGGGTAGAATTAATGTATGTAAATTGGTTAGAACAGTGGAGGCAACAAGAAAGTCTTTTGTTTTGCTTTTAAAGTTTTTAATGTTTATTTATTTTTTAAGAGACAGACCATGAGCAGAGGATGGTCAGGGAGAGAGGGAATCATGGAATCTGATGCAGGCTCCAGGCTCTGAGCTATCAGCACAGAGCCTGATGTGGGGCTCAAACTTACAAACCGCAAGATCGTGACCTGAGCTGAAGTTGGAGGATTAACCAGCTGAGCCATCCAGGGCCCCAAAGTTTTATGTTACACACATACATGCATCTGAAAGCCAGAAAACTCATTTAACACTCAGTATGAAAGCCAGTGAACTAAGCTTTTTCTAAGAGCTTTCTCCTATGCATGGTAATTAAGGTTTTATTTTATAGGTGACAAAGATGTGCCATATTTATTTCAAGTTGGATGCGAAGTAGCTGAGTGTTAAAAACAGCCTTTGGTCAAAGATGAGAACAAAGAACAAAACAAAACAAGACAAATCTTTCTTCTAGTATATAAAATCAATTTAAAATTTTATTCAAGAAAAATATGTGACTTTGCTACTTTAATAATAAAAAAATAAAACCCAAATTTTTTTAAAGTTGCAATTATTGGGGCACCTGGGTGCTATAACTCTTGGTTGGTTGAGTGTCCAACTGTTTAATTTCAGCTCAGGTCATCATCCTGGGGTTGTGGAATTTAGCACTGCATTGGGCCTCCATGCTGAGTGTGGAAACTGCTTAAGATTCTCTCTCTCTCTCTCTCTCTCTCTCTCTCTCTTTCTCTTTTTCTCTCCCTCTCTCTCCTTCTTCCCCTCTCCCCACCCCTAGTCCCTATGCTGTTTAAATACATACATACATACATACATACATTAAATAAATAAATAAATAAATGTTGTAATTATTAAAAATAATTTAAAAAATTAAAAGCTATCAGCCTCTGGCTCCCTCCTATAATCCCTGTATGTAAAAGTTGTAATATTGAATATAAGCACACTTTTAGTGAGGTCAGTGAAAAACAGGGCAGTTGTGGTTTTCTTTAGTCAGTGTAGTACATAGCAGCCATTTTCCTCACTTTCTAATGGGTATCACCTGAACCAAAGTTTTGTTACTCTAGTTTATAATACAGATATATTTTCATAAATTATAGATTTTCATAAATTTGTGGAGTATTTTTTTGGGGGGCAGTTAATTGTTTTGGTTTTAAGAATTTCCTATGCTTAAGGAGAATGCTTTCTTTGTATTTTAAGAAGCACAGTTAACTTTGTTGGCCTCACTTGTTATTACTAATATTTTTGCACACGGCAGCAAACAGGCACAGTCAGCTAAGTCTTCTAGTATATTCTAGAGTGACGTGGAATTACATCCTACTTCATTGGCAACTACTAGAGTAGCAGGAGTTCCTGAGGGTAGGAGCTCTAAGGCCAAAATAATTACAACCACCTATAAAGAAAGACAGAAAACTGAAATAAATACTCCATCAGAAGCACAAGTGTTAAGATTTCCCAAAGATATAATATAGGCAAAATACCAGCATTATGAATTAATAACAAAAATTAAAATGAATCAAGTGAACATATTATGACAAAGATACTAGTTTATATGAAAACACAATATAGTAAAATTAGCAGTAGTATAAATGCAGGTAAAAACTAAATTTTTGACCTGAAGGAATTCTGCCCCAAGTTCCTAGAAGGAACAAAGAAGTAGGAAAAAATAATGAACAGATACAGAAGCAAAATCGATAAAGTGTCTAGCCAGATATGAGAATTCTGGAAAGAAAAAAAATGGAAAACATGATCTATGTTATATCCACAAATTCTAGCAAACTGAATTCAATAGCACATTAAGAAGATTACACATCGTGGGGCGCCTGGATGGCTCAGACGGTTAAGTGTCCAACTTCAGCTCAGGTCATGATCTCACAGTCCGTGAGTTTGAGCCCTGTGTTGGGCTCTGTGCTGACATCTCAGAGCCTGGAGCCTGCTTCAGATTCTCCCTCTCTTTCTGCCCCTCCCCCACTCATGCTCTGTATCTCTCTCTGTCAAAAATAAATAAAAACATTTAAAAAAAAGATTACACATCATGATCAAGTGAGAGTTATTCCTGAACATAAGGATGGTTCAACATATAAATATCAATCAATGTGAAACACCACAGAATAAAGAGGGAGGGATTACATGAATACCTACCTCAGTGAATATACCAAAAAAAAAATTGACAGAATTTTACACTTTCATGATAAAACCGCTCAATAAACTAGGAATAGAAGGAAATGACCTCAATGTAATAAAGGCCTTATATAAAAATCCAATCATGAAACATCATACTCAATGGTGAAAGACTAAGTTTTTTCTCTAAGATTATGAACAAGACAGTGATGCTCACTCTCAACTATTCACCTTCAACATAGTATTGGAAATTTTAGACAGAGCTATTAGTCAAGAAAAATAAACAAACTACTTCCAAACTGGAAAAAAAAAACATGTAAAATTATCTCTGTAGATGACATGAGCTTATATGTAAACAAGCAAACCTATATACTTTTAAAGTTTTATTTAAATTCCAGTTAACATACAATGTAATATTAGTTTCAGGTGTCTAATAAAGTGATTCAACACTTCCATACAAGACCTGGTGTTCATCACAAATGCTGTCCTTAATGCCTATCACAAACTTAATCCATCTCACATCCATTAACCCATAGTTAATTATAGAGAACAAACTGATAATTTGTTAGAACTGGTAGCTCTAAGAGTCTAAACCCTAAAGATTTTTTTTAAGTTTTACAAAAAAATAATTTAAATTCATCAGATTTTCATTATACAAAATCAGTTCACTAGCAATAAGAGACATAGAAAGGACATTAAGAAAGCAATTATATTTACAATGGCCACAAAAAATATAAAATACTTAAGAATAAACCTATCCAAGCAAGTGAAAACTACAAATTTATTGAAAATTAGAAACCATTACTCAAAGAAATTAAAGACACACATAAATGAAAACAACAATACCCTGTGTATACTTAATGTTGTTAAGATATCAAGACCACCCAGAATGACCTATAGATTCAATGCAGTCCCGATCAATACTATCCAAAGTGATCTACAGATTCAATGCAATCCTCAGAATCTCAAAAGCATTTTTAAGACATTTAAAGATGTATCTTAGAATTCACATAGAATTCTAAGGGACATTGAATAGTCAAATCAATCTTTGAAAAGAACAAATTTAAATGACTCAAGATATATTACAAAGTCACAGACATAAATAAAAAAAAAAGTACTATTGAAATAACAGACACATAGGCAAGACTTAAGACTTAATTGAAAGACTTAACTGAAAGGCCAAAAATGTTAAAAATCCTAGAAGAAAACACAGGGAAGTCTTCGTGACATTGCATTTGACAACAACATGAGAATGTAACACCAAAAGTATAAGCAACATAAGGAAAATAGATAAATGGGGCTATATAAACTTACACCTTTTTGTGCCTCCAAAGACACAATGGACTGAGTGAGAAGACAACGTACATAATGGGAGAAAGTATTTGCAAATCATATATCTGATAAAATGTTAAAATCCAAATATATAAGTAACTTATAACAATGTAAAATAACCCAATTAAAATGAATACAAAGCTTGAATAGGCCATTATCCAAATATGATACACCAATGACTAATGGGACTATGAAAAGATGCTCAGCTTACCATTGGAGAAATGAAAATCAAAGCCAGAGTGATTCATCACTTCACAATATTTTAAATTTTACTATTAAAAACAAAAACTCGAAAATAACAAGTGTTGGTGAGGATGTGGAGCAATTTGAAATTTTGTGCACTCTGGTGCAATTGTAAAAAGGTGCAACTGCTGAGGAAAATAGTATTGTGATTCCTCTCTCTCTCTCTCTCTCTCTCTCTATATATATATATATACACACATATATATATGCTAGATGATCCAACAGTCCCACTTCTGGTTATGTATTCAAAAGAACTGAAGAATGATGTCACCAAGATGACTTCTTAATTTCCCTTCCCCCATGAACACACTGAATATACATCTATGCATTGATCAATTTCCTTTAAGAGGTGTCCAATAACTCGTTGATTGACTCTTATACATCAGGGGAAAATATCCAAATCAAAACAGGTATTAAAGGTTGAGACACAATTATCCCATTAACCTCACCCAAAGAACATTGCCTTATAATCAGGAGGGAACTTTCAACATGAAGATTCTTCCTTGCGGTGCTGGGTGGCTCAGTCGGTTGAGCTTCTGACTTTGGCTCAGGTCATGATCTCATGGCCCATGACTTTGAACCCTGTGTCGGGCTCTGTTTTGACAGCCTGCAGCCTGCTTCAGATTCTGTGTCTCCCTCTTTCTCTGTCCCTACCCCACTCATGCTTTCCCCCTCTCTCTCTGTCAAAAATAAATAAACATTAAAAAAACAAACAAAAAAAATCTCCCTAAGGAGAGATTGGTCTGGAGCACACATTTAGCGCTCCAATTTTTGAAACTGCCATGTAGGGATGGAAATAGCTTAGCTGTAATATTCATGGGACTTGCAATCTCAAGTCTCACCAAACAGTAGCAAACAAATAAACAGTTGTTAAATGAGCATGAAAGTACTCTCCCTGGATATAACTACAGGTAAGTGGAGAGGGAGCTGGCAAAAATGCCCATCTCACAGTTTATCTCCAGAAAGTCTTTGTATGATTTCCCAGGTACTGTCTGAAGGTAGAGCTTCTAGAACAGCTAAGGGCTCATAGTTATCCTCCTGGGAGTTCTCCCCCCGACACCCCCCCCCCCACACACAAAACAAAACAAAACAAAAACAAAACAAAACAACAACAACAACAAAACACTGGACAATTCCCCTGAATTTCCTCTCTCGGTCACCTCAGCAATAAAACCTATTCTCTAGCTTCTATCTGGAAGGAGCTCATCTGGACATCTAGCATCCCAAATTTTGTTGCTGCCAAACAAGGAAAAACCCTCAAATCATGTAGGTCTGGGAGCTGACATGACTTAGATTTCACAAGTCCTCCTGGACTACATAAAACAAACGCAGTTTTATTTGAGGGAACAACCATTCCTGGAGGCTATTCTTTCTGGCTTAGCTCAGATTTGGTAGGCAAACAACAACAACAACACAATAACAACAACAAAAAGAAAACAAACAAACAACAACAACAACAAAACTCCCAATTTCTCCCTGGGGGGGGGCGGTCTATACAATGTATCTAATGTTCTCACCTCCCAGGGCTTTCTGAATGTCAGAATTATAAATCAACTGTGTTGGGGAGCTGAAGAGCCAGGTAACTAGTAGTCCCCTGGGAGCCTAAATAGACATATTGTTATTTGCCATGTGTCTGGGACAACCAAACAGTAGTTTGGTATAAGTCTTGGTAAAACCTCCTCCACTGGGAGCCATTAATAACAAATATGACCGGTTTAAAAATCACAAAGTTTAGTCCAAAGACCCCACTAGAAAGGAGAGTTACAGACCAATCTCCCTGATGAATCTGGATTCAAAAATTTTAAGCAAGATACTAGAAAACTGGATCCAACAATATATTAAAATAATTATTCAGCATCACTAAGTGGGATTTATTCCTAGGATACAGTGGTCGTTCAATATCCAAAATCAATCATCATGATACATCACATTAATGAATGAAAGTATAAGAACCTTATGATCTTTTCGATAGATGAAAAAAAGCATACGACAAAATACAGCATCTATTCTTGATAAAAACCCTCAAGAAAGTAGGTATAGAAGGATCATACCTCAAGATAGTAAAAGCCACATATGAAAGACCTACAATTAATATCATCCTCAGCGGGGAAAATGGAGAGCTTTCCCTGTAAGGTCAGGAACACGACAGGGATGTCCACTCTCACCACTCTTGTTCAACATAGTCCTGGAAGTCCTAGCCTCAGCAATCAGATGACAAACGTAAATAGGAAGCACCCAAATCACCAAGGATGAAGTCAGACATTCATTCTTTGCAGATGACAGGATACTCTAGGTGAAAAACCTGAAAAACTCCACCAAAAAAAAGGTAGAACTTATACATGAATTCAGCAAAATCAACATAAAGAAATCAGTTGCATTTCTCTATACTCATAATGAAACAGTAGAAAGAGAAATAAAGGAATCAGTCCCATTTAAAATTGCACCAAAAACCATAAGATACCTAGGAATAAACCTAACCAAAGAGGGGAAAAGTCTATACACTGAAAACTATAGAAAACTATGAAAGAAATTATTTTGTTTTGTTTTTTCTCCACTCAAATAGTCACCCATAAAATTTCTAGCAGGGCTAGTTTAGTGGTCACAAATTCCTTTAGTGTTGTAGACTGTGAGTCTGGGGTTCTCTCTTGTCCAGCAAGAGAGCAGACACAGAATTAAAATGGAAGAAAGGCTAATGTCCAGGAGGAGACAAGAGCCCCGACTAAGGGTCGTTGATCCGTTTTTATTAACACCAGAAGGTTTACAAGCATAATGAATGTGCACAAAGAGATAATGAAATGTGAACATTAGTTCATGTGTGTGAGAGAAAGGGAGTTTCGAAGGTATGCGGTGTTAGGGGTTTGGATCAATACAAAACAAATTCCTGTCACTGTGCAGATGGTTATTTACAGCAGGTGCAAGGCACCGTGTCTGTTTATCTTAGCTTGCCTAGGGGATAAGACAAATAGAGAATGATATCTCAGGGTCAACAAGGCACCTTTCTTTTGATAATTAGCTCCACTCCTGGCAACTTCACCCTACTGTGGTCTATAGCCCTGTTTACCTATGTACCTATTCTGATCCATCCCTCCTGTGAAAGCAGCTTTCTGCTATTCTGCTATGTTGGGGTGCTTCCACCCTGATGATCTAATCTTGGATGCTTTCATCCTGTGCCTTACTATTCCTCTATGCCTTTTTTCTTAAATTGGGATACTGTTGCCATGTTTACCTAATCTTAGATGTTTTTGTCCTGTGGCCTCCTATTCCTCTATGCCTTCATTCTATATTCAGGGTGCTTCCACTTTCTTTACCTAATCTTGGATGCTTTCATCCTAAGCCTTGTTAACTCATTGGTACAAGCTCAGGAAATTCCCAAGCTTATTCCCCACAACTTTAGTTTTTTTGGGGAAACTCTTTATCTCTCCTTCTATTATGAATGGCAGCAGTACTGAATAAAGTACTCTTGGTTGCATATTTTTCTCAATTAGCACTATGAGTATATCATGCCACTTCCTTCTGACCTACCAAGTTTCTCTGGACAGAGAAACTGATAACTTATTTGTCTTCCCTTGTAGGTTCATGACTTTGTTTCCCCCTTGCTGCTTTCATGATTCTTTCCTTGTCTGTGTTTTTGTGATTTTGACTATGATATCCTGTGATGATTGTTTGTTTCTGTTGAATTTATGAGAGTTTTCTTGGATTCTTGGATTTCAATGTCTGTGTCTTTCCCATATTAGAGAAGTTTTCAGCTACAATTTGTTTGAATAAACCTTCTGCCCATTTTCCTCTCTCTTCATCTCCTGGGACCCTATGATACAAATGTTATTCCTCTTAATAAGTTGCGGAGTTCTTTAAATCTTGTATCATGATCTCTTGCCTTTGTTTACCTCTTTTATTTAGCTTTATTGTTTTCCATAATCTTTTCCCTCTATATCACTGATTCCTTGTTCTGCTTCCATCTTGCTTGTCATGGCATCCATTCGAGCTTGCATCTTGGTTATAACATTTTTAATTTGCCCTGACTAGATTTTAGCTCTTTTACCTCTGTATTTTCAGGAAGGGATTTAAGATGGCAGAGTAATGGGCACCCTGAGCTTGTCTCATCTCTAAAACACAGCTAGATCAGTATGAAACCATTTTGAACTCTTAAGAAGTTGATCTGAGGATTAATGCAACAATGTGCATAATTTGAGATAAAGACCTTGCCCAGTGCCTGGTGCATACAGGTGAATTGGGGGAGAGAAAAACCACAGTAGACAGAGGGTAGAAAGCCATTTTCATGGAGATAGGACAGAGACAGAAAGAGGAAAGATGAGAGAGTGCACTCATCAGGGTCATGCAAGAAAAGCACTCCCCCTAAAGGAGCTGGAGAGAAAAAGAGAGAGAAAGACTGAAAACTCTCTCAGGAGACTGGACAAGAAATCTGTTCCTCAAAACCATTGATGAGGAAAAAGGAGAGGGTTTCAATACTGCTAGGTTTCTGTAAAAAGTGGAGCACAGAGTCTGAAATTTTGCCTCAGTCTCTGGAGGCACTCTGGTGAGGAATCAGGGTGAATCCCCAGGAGAAGGAAGCAAAGACTGAAAGGCCCATGTGCCACAGAAGTGGTTCCCCTGTTTGGAATGCATTTGGAAGAGGCGATATGGTTACTCTGTGGGCAAAAGTCCTGGTGAACCTCGGAGAGCTGTTACATTTATGGATATTGGAAAAAAGATGCCAGCTGAGTGCAGCAAATCTAGGTACATTCTGTGTGTTGTTATCTATCATCAACTCTGAGCCTTTTATATTGTACAAACATGTGAACATCTGGGACAAATCAGTACCCAGTCATTGATCAGCAAAACCTTCTTCCCAGAAGATCAGCGTGGGTCCAAGCTGTGGGGAGTCTCTTAAATGTGGGATTTTTAGACACAGCTGCACCTGAGACAAAACTCTGGGAAGAGATGCTACCTGGCGGACAGACAGCTTGGACAAACAAACAAGGGAAAGGTGGGAGCAGATGGACGCCTGAATCAAAGAGTGATTGATCAGTGTCTATGGGGGTGCAAAATTCTTGTACAGGGGACTAGAGAGGAGGGGAAATCAATTTTGCCTGTAATGCACCAATACTGATTGATCCCAGTGAGCTAAGCAGCACCACCATGTGGAGAACAGAGTGGTTATACTAAGCTCCACCCACCTGAGCTTTCCAGGAACATTCCCCAAAAGACCAGCACAAATACCTACCAACATCTTTGGGTGGAATGATTTACAGACCATAGGGTGTTGAAAAGTTTCAGTTCTAAGGGAAAATTGATCTAGTTTCCTTGGGCTTTCATTTTATTTGCTTGTTGATTTTTTCTTCATTTTCTTTGTTTCTGTTTTTGATTATGTTGTTTTCTTTTTCTTTCTTTTGATTTTCTTCCATGGATTCAGAAAGAGCAAAAATTTTTTAGTTGTACTATTTTTCTTTTACTCTATTTTATTATTTTAATTATTTTTTCATATTTTAAAACTTTTTAAAACTTTTATATTCTTTATTTTATCTCTTCTATAAAGATTCTCTTTTTAATATTTATTTTTGAGAGAGAGAGAGAGGAGAGAGAGAGAGAGAATCCAAAGCAAGCACCAGACTCTGAGCTGTTAGCACAGAGCCTGATGTGGGGCTCAAAGTCACAACCCCAAGATCATGACCTGAGCCGAAGTTAAGAATTTGACTGAGCCACACAGGTACCCAAGATTCATTCAATAAGCAGAATAAGACACACCTTCTTATTTATTTATTTATTTATTTATTTATTTATTTATTTAAATATGAAATTTATTGTCAAATTGGTTTCCATACAACACCCAGTGCTCATCCCAACAGGTCCCCTCCTCAATGCCCATCACTCACTTTTCCCTCCCTCCTACCCCCCCCATCAACCTCAATTTATTCTCAGTTTTAAAAAGTCTCTTATGTTTTGCTGCCTCCCTCTGTAACTTTTTTCCCCATCCCATCCCCCATGGTCTTCTGTTAAGTTTCTCAAGATCCACCTAAGAGTGAAGACATATGGTATCTGTCTTTCTCTCTGTGATGTATTTCACTTAGCATAGCACTTTATAGTTCCATCCACATTGCTACAAAAGGCCATATTTAATTCTTTCTCATTGCCAAGTAGTATTCCATTGTGTATACAAACCACAATTTCTTTATCAGTCCATCAGTTGATGGACATTTAGGCTCTTTCCATAATTTGGCTGTTATTGAAAGTGCTGCTATAAACATTAAGGTACAAGTGCTCCTATGCATCAGCACTCCTGTATCCCTTGGGTAGATTCCTAGCAGTGCTATTGCTGGGTCATAGGCTAGATCTATTTTTAATTTTTTTGAGGAACCTCCACACTGTTTTCCAGAGCCGCTGCACCAGTTTGCATTCCCACCAACAGTGAAAGAGGGTTCCCGTTTCTCCACATCCTTGCCAGCATCTATAGTCTCCTCATTTGTTCATTTTAGCCACTCTGACTGGCGTGAGGTGATATCTCAGTGTGGTTTTGATTTGTATTTCCCTGATGAGGAGTGACACTGCTCATCTTTTCATGTGCCTGTGGCCATCTGGATGTCTTCTTTAGAGAAGTGTCTATTCGTGACTACTGCCCATTTCTTCACTGGATTATTTGTTTTTGGGTGTGGAGTTTGGTGATTTCTTTATAGGTTTTGGAAACAGGCCCTAGGTCTGATATATCGGTTGCAAATATCTTTTCCCATTCTTTTGGTTGCTTTTAGTTTTGTTGATTGTTTCTTTTGCAGTGCAGAAGCTTTTTATTTTGGTGAGTCCCGATAGTTCATTTTTGCTTTTAATTCCCTTGCTTTTGGAGATGTGTTGAGTAAGACATTGCTGCTGCTGAGGTTTGAGACGATTTTTTTCCTGCTTCCCCCTCTAGGGTTTTGATGTTTTCCTGTCTCACATTCAGATCCTTTATAAATTTTGAGTTTACTTTTGTGAATGGTGTAGGAAAGTGGTCTAGTTTCATTCTTCTGCATGTTGGTGTCCAGTTCTCACAGCACCATTTGTTAAAGAGATTGTCTTTTTTCCATTGGATATCTTTCTTACTTTGTCAAAGATTAGTTGTCCATACTTTTGTGCCAATACCATGCTGTCTTGATAACTACAGCTTTGTAGTAGAGGCTAAAGTCTGCAATTGTGATGCCTCCCACTTTGGTCTTCTTCAATATTACTTTGGCTATTCGGGGTCTTTTACGGTTCCATACAAATTTTAGGATTGCTTCTTCTACCTTTGGCTGGTGTAATTTTGTTTTGGATTGTATTGAATGTGTAGATAGCTTTGGGTATTATTGACATTTTAACAATATTTATTCTTCCAATCAATGAGCACTGAAAGTTTTTCATTTTCTTTGTATCCTCTTCAATTTCATTCATAAGCTTTCTATAGTTTTCAGCATAAAGATCTTTTACGTCTTTGGTTAGGTTTATTCCTAGGTATTTTATGATACTTGGTGCCATTGTGAATGGCATCAGTTTCTTTATTTGTCTTTCTGTTGCTTCATTATTAGTGTATATGAATGCAACTGATTTCTGTACATTGATTTTGTATCCTGTGACTCTGCGGAATTCATGTATCAGTTCTAGAACACTTTGGTGGAGTCTATCTGGTTTTCCATGTGTAGTGTCATGTGATCTGCAAAAAGTGAAAGCTTGACTTCATCTTTGCTAATTTTGATGCCTTTTATTTCCTTTTGTTGTCTGATTGCTGATGCTAGCACTTCCAACACTATGGTAAACAACAGCAGTGAGAATGGACATTCCTGTAGTGTACCTGATCTCAGGGGGGAAGCTCTCAGTTTTTCCCCATTGAGGATGATATTAGCTGTGGGCTTTTCATAAATGGCTTTTATGATGTTTAAGTATGTTCCTTCTATCTCGACTTTCTCGAAGGTTTTTATTAAGAAAGGATGCTGAATTTTGTGAAATGTTTTTTCTGCATTCATAGACAGGATCCTATGGCTCTTATCTTTTCTTTTATTAATGTGATGTATCACATTGATTGATTTTTGAATGCTGAACCATCCCTGCAGCCCAGGAATGAATCCCACATGATCATCATGAATAATTCCTTTTTTATGTTGTTTAATTTGATTTGTTAGTATCTTGTAGAGAATTTTTGCATTTATATTCATCAGCGATATTGACCTGTTGTTCTCTTTTTTTTTTTGCTGGATCTCTGGTTTAGGAATCAAGGTAACAGTGGCTTCATAGAATGAGTCCGGGAGTTTTCCTTCCCTTTCTATTTTTTGGAACAGCTTGAGAAGGATAGGTATATCTCTGCTTTAAATGTCTGGTAGAATTCCCCAGGGAAGCCTTCTGGTCCTGGACTCTTATTTGTTGGGAGATTTGGGATAATTGATTCAATTCCTTCACTGGTTATTGGCCTCTTTAAGTTTTCTATTTCTTCCTGTTCGATTTTTGGAAGGGTGTGGGTGCTTAGGAATTTGTCCATTTCTTCCAGGTTGTCCAGTTTGTTGGCATATAATTTTTCATAGAAATCCCTAATAATTGCTTGTATTCTGAGGGATTGGTTGTAATATTCCCATGTTCATTCATGATTTTATCTATTTGGGTCATCTCCCTTTTCTTTTTGAGAAGCCTGGCTAGAGGTTTATCAATTTTGTTTATGTATTCAAAAAACCAACTCTTGCTTTCATTGATTTGCTCTAAAAATTTTTAGATTCTATATTGTTTACTTCTGCTCTGATATTTATTATTTCTCTTCTTTTTTTGGGTTTGCAGTGTCTTTGCTGTTCTGCTTCTTTCCTCTAGGTGTGCTGTTATATTTTGTACTTGGGATTTTTCTTGTTTCTTGAGCTAGGCCTGGATTGCAATGTATTTTCCTTTCTGGACTGCCTTCACTGCATCCCAAAGCATTTGGATTGTTGTATTTTCATTTTCATTTGTTTCCCTATATTTTTTAAATTTCTTCTCTAATTGCCTAGTTGATCCATTCATTCTTTACTAGGGTATTCTTTAACCTCCATGCTTTGGGAGGTTTTCCAGACTTTTCCCTGTGGTTGATTTCAAGTTTCATAGCATTGTGATCTGGAAGTGTGCATGGTATTATATAAGTTCTTTCATACTTATTAAGGGCTGTTCTGTGACCCAGTGTGTGATCTATCATGGAGAAGGTTCCATGTGCACTCAGGAAGAAAGTATATTCTGTTGCTTTGGGATGCAGAGTTCTAAATATATCTGTCAAATCCATCTGACCCAATGTATCATTCTTGCCCGTGTTTCTTTATTGATCCTGTGTCTAGATAATCTATCTATTATTGTAAGTGGAGTATTAAAGTCCCTTGCAATTACCACATTCTTGTCAATAAGGTTGCTTATGTTTGTGATTAATTATTTTATATGTGTGGGGGCTCCTGTATTCGGCGCATAGACATTTATAATTGTTAGCTCTTCCTGATGGACAGTCCCTGTAATTATTCTATAATGCCTTCTTTCATATCTTGTTAAAGTCTTTAACTTAAAGTCTAGTTTGCCTGATATAAATATGGCTACTCCATCTTTCTTTTGACTTCCAGTAGCATGATAGATAGTTCTCCATCCCCTCAGTTTCAATCTGAAGGTGTTCTAAGGTTTGAAATGAGTCTCTTTTAGATAGCAAATAGATGGGTCTTATCTTTTTATCCATTCTGATACCCTATGTCTTTTGGTTGGAGCATTAAATCTATTTACATTCAGTGTTATTATTGAAAGATTTAGGTTTGGAGTCATTGTGTTGTCTGTAGATTTCATGCTTGTAGTGATGTCTCTGGTACTTTGTGGTCCTTGCCACTTTTCACTCACAGAATCCCCCTATGATCTCTTGTAGGGCTGGTTTAGTGGTGATGAATTCCTTCAGTTTTTGTGCTTTGGGAGAACCTTTATCTCTCCTTCTATTCTGAATGACAGACTTGCTGGATAAAGGATTCTCAGCTGCATATTTTTTTCTGTTTATCACATTGAAGATTTCCTGCCATTCCTTTCTGGCCTGCCAAGTTTCAGTAGATAGGTCTGCTACTACTCTTATGTGTCTACCTTTGTAAGTTAGAGCCTGCTTATCCCTAGATGCTTTCAGAATTTTCTCTTTGTTCTTGTATTTTGCCAGTTTTACTATGGTATGTTTTGCAGAAGATTGATTCAATTACATCTGAAGGGAGATTTCTGTGCCTCTTGGATTTCAACATCTGTTTTCTTCCCCAGATCAGGGAAGTTCTCAGCTATGATTTGTTCAAGTACACCTTCAGCCCCTTTTTCTCTCTTTCTCTCTTTTTTTTGGAATTCCTATGATAAAGATATTGTTCCGTTTGATTGCATCCCAGTTCACTAATTCTCCCCTCATACTACTTGATTTTTTTATCTCTCTTTTTCTCAGCTTCCTCTTTTTCCATAATTTTATCTTCTAATTCACCTGTTCTCTCCTCTGCCTCTTCAATCCATGCTATGTCCGCCTTCATTTTATTTTATACCTCATTTATAGCATTTTTTTAGCTCCTCATGACTATTTCTTAGTCCCTTGATCTCTGTAGCAATGGATTCTCTGCTGTCCTGTATGCTTTTCTCAAGCCCATCGATTAATTTTATGACTATTACTCTAAATTATTTTTCCGTTATATTGCTTAAATTGGTTCTGATCAATTCGTTAGCTGTCCCTAATTCCTGGAATTTCTTTTGAGGAGAATTCTTCTGTTTATCATTTTGGGTAGTCCCTACAGTAGCTCCAAACTGCAGGGCACTTCTGTGCTGTCTGGAGTAACTTGTGTTGGTGGGCGGGGCCACAGTGAGACCTGATGTCTGTCCCCAACCCACCACTGGGGCCACAGTCATATCAGTGTATACCTTATCTTCCTCTCTCCCAGAGGCAGGACTCTCTGTGGAGTGGTGTGGCTCCTGTCTGGGCTACTTGCTCACTGCCAGGCTTGAAAACACACCTTACTTTATTTGTTTTTTGTTTTGTTAGAGCTTCCTTTATTTTTTTTGTTTTGTTTTCAATTTTTAATTTTTATTATATTTCATCATTGTTTCTTCTTCCAAAATGACAAAATTGAGGAATTCACCCCAAAAGGAAGAACTAGAAGAAATCATGATCAAGGACTTAATCACATAGATATAATTAAAATGTCTGAACTAGAATTTAAAACCACAATTATAAGAATAATAGCTCAGGTTGAAAAAAAGCTTAGAAAACAATAGGAATCCCTTTCTGCAGAGAATTCTTTAGATTATCATAAAAGGAGAATTAAACGTGAAGTAAAGAGAGTAAATATAGAAGGGGTAAGGTCACAGATGGAAAAAAAATATATACATATAGTGCCATTTCTAGGTTCTGGTTACTAATTCCTATCCTATGATTTCAACATCTTTATGAATTAAGGATATTATGTTTTCAGTTCCCCAATAAAGTGGTTCATGCTATGCTGTCAATTACTATATTTTATAGACCTGCTTCATATACATGTGTTTGAAGGCCTCCATTATCTTTCAGTTGAAACTAGTAAGGAGACAGCATAGAGAAAGGAAATGAAACATTGGGCACAGACTTCATTCTCCTGGGCTTCTTCCCTGGAATGAGACATACTGACCTCCTTGTCTCTGTTGTCCTCCTCATCTACACTTTTGCTATCACAGGAAACACTGTTTTGATCATCCTCATCTTGTCAGATCCCCACTTCCACACCTCCATGTATTTACTGATTTGACAACTCACTCATTGACCCGGTTTTCATTTTTAGCATACTTCCAAAAATATTGGTCATCTTTTTCTTAGGTAAAAGAAAAGTATCACTGATCAACTCTGGGACCCAGGTCCTCTTCACCTTGACTTTTGGGATTACTAAGTGCCTACTCTTGAGTCTCATGGATTATGATTCGATGTGGCCACCAGCAATCCATTCAGATACCCAATTATACCTGTCTATAGGTCTTCCAGAATATGGTCTTTGGGACCTGGGTGGGAGGGACTCTGGTATCCTTGGTCTGTGCAGTTTATGCCATGAACTTTCCTCTCTTTAGCCCCTGAGAACTCCACCTGTTCTTCTGTGAGGTATTGTTGAGAGGTCTTTGACATCTTGAAACTGTTTTGTGAGGACACCTCAGCCTATGAGAAAGCGATAGTAGTGATCCATATTGTTGTGGTTCTTCTTCCCAAAAGCTTTACCCTGACCTCCATCATCCCCATCTTCCTGCATGTCTTGCAAATAAACCCCTGTGAATGCAGGATCAAGGCCCTAACTACTTGCTCCTTCCATCTGATGGTGCTTATCATTTACTTTGGTCCATGCATGCTGATATAAATGAGGCCTTGATCTTCCCACACCTTCATCCTGAACCAGGTTCTCTTTATGTTTGACACCATCCTCACTCCTATGTTTAACCTCCTCATCTACAGTCTAAAAAAGTGGGAGGTTGTGGGCACAATGGTGAAGGTGTTTGAAAAGTGCCCCATCAAAACAGGTTTCCATGCTTCAATGAGTGCACAGAAAACTTCATGGTTCAAATAATCCTAAGAGGCCACAGGGTCTGAGGAGACAATGGGATTCTGTGTCCCCGTTTCCTCTCTTCAAATCTTGGAGTCCTCTTATCCTTGTCTCATGTTAATATCAATTTTAAGTAACAAAAAAAAACGAATTATCTAAGCAAAGAAGAAAACAAACTCTTCTAAGAGGTGTAAATCACAACTAGTTTTCTGTGTGAATATGAGCTTTCACCTAATTCCCTCATCTTTCTTCGTGTCAGTTTGAATGGAAGAGCTCTCTTCCTTATTTTAGATGTAGTGAAAACTATAAGAAAATTATAGTGCCCTTGTGAAGAAAATGCAGAGGTTTATTTGCTATCACTGTCCAATTAGATTTCATTTGTAACAAGTTTCCAAATTCCCATTAATTCTTGGGTTTTGAGCCAATGAATAAAGAAAAAGTAAGCATTTATAATAGTCATCACTTTTGACAATCTGGTAACACAGTAAACAGGGTCCATTAATCCCTCAAGTATCATGAATACCTTTATTCCCTTCTTCTTTTCTTTCTGTAATTGCTAGTAATAATTGTGTAACCATGTAACAGCTCTGGTCTCTTGGTTCATGATGATTGTGGATAAATCAGTGTGTTTTTTTCTGTGTAAACATACCCATTTCCCTGGTCAGAGGTTCCTCACTCATCAGTGGCCTCCCACAACCTATGGGGTATGCGATAGCAAGGCCTTGTATGACATCTGTCAGTCTACCACCAATTCCACCATCAACTGGAACTGCAGATATGCTCAGCAGCTTTTAGCATCTCCAGATGTCATTTTCTCTCCAAACTCTCCACCTTGACATAAGCATTACTTATGCTTAGACAGTAATATTCCACCTCACCCCACTCTCCTCACTCTCTGCCTGAGCTCCTTTCCTTCAGATCTCAATTCAATACATGTCACTTAATGTAACCTCCCCAGCTCCCTACCAGGTTGATTTGGTAAAAGTAGATCTCCTTCCAGGACTCATGTCTCCTTCTGTATATCCTATATCTTGCAAAATACTCACAATTTATAATTGATGATTGGATTCATTACTGAACTTGATTGTCAGAGCCAGTCTTTGTTGCTCTTTCCAGATTCCCCTCTTACCCTTTGTCATGTTAGCTTTTCTTCTTCTTAATAGCTTCTTATATAGGGGAGCCTGGGTGGCTCAGTTGGTTAAGCGTCCAACCTGGGTACACTCAGGTCATGATCTCACAGTTTGTGAATTCTAGCCCCACGTCAGGCTCTATGGTGACAGCTCGGAGCCTGGACCCTGTTCTAGATACTGTCTCCCTTTCTCACTACCCCTCCCATGCTCACACTCTGTCTCTCTCAAAAATAAATAAACATTAACTTTTTTTAATTTAAAAAACTTCTTATATAAATTATCAATAATAGGAATCTAAATTCTTTTTTACTCATTGAAAAACTAAAAAAAATAAAATAAAAATTTGTGCTTCCTATAAGTTATTTTAAAAGCAAAATCTCAATATATTGGGTTTTTTGCATATTTTAAGGCAAAGCAGTTGAAATGTTTTGCACTAACAAAAATAATTATAAAAGTGCTTTCTTTCATTGTTCTCACACACAAAAAAATGGATCTTTCTCCTGCAGGGTCAAAGATCTCTTTTCCAAATAGCAATAACATTAAAAACCCAAAATAAAAATTATTGTTTAATTTAGAATTTCTAGAAATAAAGTAACACCTTGTTAGCTGCTAATGCTGAACATGCTCAACATTTTAAAAATAGTGTTCCACAAAACCCAAGAGTCTAGAAAGTATTAGCAGTTGGATAAACAAGCTCAATCTCAAAGTACAGAAGATACGATTTTAAAAAGAATGAAGAAGGTTGTTTTTTTTTTGTTTGTTTTGGTTTTTTTTTTTGTTTTTTAAGAAAGGATGTTGCATTTTGTCAAATGCCACATTGTGTATCATGTTGATTTATTTACAGATATTGACTCACCCTCTGGTGCAAGAATAAATTTCACATAATCTTGGTCAATAATTATTTTAGTGTATTGTTGGATTTGAGTTACAAGGATCTTGTTAAGAATTTTTGCATTGTGGTTCATCAGGAAAATTTGTCTGTAATTCTTTTTAGTGGGGTTATTGTCTGGTTTTGGAATCAAGGTACTGATAGCTTAACAGTATCATTTTGGAAGTTTTCCTTCCATTTCTATTTTTTGGAACAATTTCAAAAGAATAGTGGGCATAGAAGGAACATGGCTCAACTTCATAAAGACCATATATGAAAGATCCACAGCTAAAATCATCCTCAATGGGGAAAAATAAGAGCTTTCCCTGTAAGGTCAGGAACATGACTGGGATGTCCACTCTCACCACTGTTGTTCAACATAGTACTGGAAGCCCTAGCCTCAGAAATCAGACAACAAAAAGAAATAAAGGGCATGTTAATTGGCAGTGAAGATCTCAAACTTTCACTCTTCTCAGATGACATGACAGTCTATATGGAAAACTCAAAAGACTCCACCAAAAAGTTGCTACAACTTGTACATGAATATAGAAAATTCCTTGGATATCAAAATTTTAAAAAAGTACATAAATTGGTTGCATTTCTATACACCAATAATGAAGCAGCAGAATGGGAAATCAAGGAACCAATCCCACTTACAATTGCATCAAAACCCATAAAATACCTAGGAATAAACCTAAACAAAGAGGTAAAAGATCTGTACACTGAAAACTATAGAAACCTTGTGAAAGAAATTGAAGAAGACAGAAAGAAGTGGAAAAAGCATCCCATGCTCTTGGATCAGAAGAACAAATATTGTTAAAATGTCACTACTACCCAAAGCAATCTACACATGGTAATACATATATATCTATCAATAATTACTTTAGATGTAAATGGCCTAAATGCTCCAAACAATAGACAAGGATAGCAGAAGAGATATAAAAACAAGTCCCATATATATGTTGTCTACACAAGACCAAAAGACACATACTGAATGAAGATAAAGCGATGTAAAAATATTCGCCATGCAAATAGAAGTAAAAAAAAAAAAAAAGATGAGATAGCAATTCTTATATTAGTATGAAAAGAAGAAGTTTAAACAAAAACTGTAACAAGAGACAAAGAAGGACATTACATAATGATAAAAGGATCAATCCAACAAGAGGATATAGCAATGTAAATATCTAGTCACCCAACACTGGAGCAGCTAAAAATATAAAGCAAGCATAAATGAACATAAATAGAGAAATTGATGGTAATGCAATAACAGTACAGAGAATTAGCACTCCACTTACATCAATGGGTAGACAGAGAATCAATAAAGAAAAAATATCTTAATGACACATTGCACCATATGAACATAACAGATATACACTGAATATTCCATCCAAAAACAGCAGAATACACATTCTTTCAACTGCACATGGACCTTCTCCAGAATAGATTACACATTTGGGGGGGCGGGGGGAAGCAAGCATCAATATATTTAAATAGATTGAAATCATACAATGTATGTATTCTGATCACAATAGTAGGAAACCAGAAATAAATCACAAGGAAAAAAGTGGAAAATACACAAACACATGGAGACTAAACAATATGATACTAATGACAAATGAATCAATAAAGCAATCAGTGAATAAATAATAGATAAGAAAGTTAAAACATAACGTTCCAAAGTCTGTGGGACACAGACAAAGCAGTTCTAAGAGGAAAGTATACAGCAGAGAAGGCCGGTGTCAAGAAACAAGAAAAAGCTCAAATAAACAATTAAGTCTTACACCTAAAGAAACAGGAAAAAGAACAAATATAGCCAAGCATGCATAAAATAAAGGAAATATTAAGAATTGGAAATAAATTACATAGACACTAAAAAGCACAATAGAGAATTTGAAGAAAACAAAAGATGGTTATTTGAAAACACAAACAAAATTGACAAATCCTTAACCAGACTCATCAAGAAAAAAATACAAAACATCCGAATAAGTAAAATCCAAAAGAAGAGAGGGAAAGTACCAATTGACACCACAGAACTAAAAGGATTATAAGAGAATACAATGAAAAATTATATGCTAAAAAATGGATAACCTAGAAGAAATCAATAAATTGAAAGAAGTTTACAACCTTCCAAAAATAAAACAGGAAGAAATACAAAATCTAAACAACCTGATTACAAGTCATAAAATTGAATCCGCTATCAAAAAACCATGAAGTGTGAGGAAAAGAAAGATGGTGGCAAAGTAGCAGGACCCTAGGCTCATCACATCCACAAACAAAACTAGATAATTATCAAATTATCCTAAATATCCTAGACACACAAAGCAAACTCAATGATTAAAGTGAGAAAAGAGGTCACATCAAAGCATGTAGGAAACACAGAGACATGGTTTAGGGGAGAAAAGGATCATAGATATAGAGTAAGGGATGGAGTCATGGTCACAGAGACAGGTGAGAGGGAGAGAACACAGAACACACAAGGAGAATATTTCCCTATAGGCTTGGACCATAAGAGGGGTTGAATTATTTGAGTTCTTAATACCAGTCTGGTTTAAAGCCTGGAGTTTTAAAAGTCAGCACACTTGGCTGGGATAGAGCCAGAAGGCATTGTACTACTTCTGGAGAGAAGGCAGGAAAATAACCTGGGCTGGAAGGTATGGACACAACAATCTGAAGAGGCTTGAGGGACAAAGTGGGGAGATTATTTACTCTTGGAGTGTGTCCCTAAAGGTAGCATTCAAGGACACCTCTCTAGGAACAAAGGATTTGGCTGGATTCATTTCTCTCCCCTGACTCTAAGCATAAACACATGGAAACACTTGTTAAAGCAGCACCTAACTTGCTTACACCAAGTCCTACACCCTTGTGCTGTGGTAAGAATGCTCTTCTCAGTCAAACTTGCCCCAGTGCAGCGGGCACCTCTTCAAGAGAACCAGAACAAACTTCTGCCCACACCACATCTCTGAGCCAGAGAGTTCTTCAGGCCTTAGTGCTCATAGTAGTGTCAGGTCTTATTTCACCAGCAGATGAGAGCACACCTAGTTAAAACCTGTCACATTCTGACCAAGGATCAAACACTGCCCACAGCAGGCAAGGAGAGCCTCTGCAGATAATTAGCATGTAGGTCAGTGCAGTCAAAGCACAACAGCAGAGGGTATGGATCACACATCACAGAAACTCCCTGAAACACCAGTGCCTACACACTACATACCTCTTCTTCACAGAGCCATTACTTTCAGAGCAGGAAATATAACTGGATTTTCTAATACAAAGAAGGCAGAGAGTTAGACAAAATAACAAGACAGAGGAATTAATCCCAAATGGAAAAACAAGAGAAGGCCACAGCCAGAGATCTAATTGAAACATATATAAATAATATATCTGATGGAGTTTAAAAAACAATCATAAGCATACTCACTGGGCTTCAGTAAAGAATAGAATGCTCAGGGAGATCCATACCACAAAAATAAAAGTTAAAAAAGAATCAATCTTTTTTCAGTTCTTCAACTGAAAAATCCAATAAATGAGACTAGAAACAGGTTTGAAGCAATGAACAGCAGACTAGAAGAACCAGGGAAATGAATTAATGACATAAAGGCCAAAACGATGGAAAATAATAAGTTGGACAAAAGAGAGAAAGAAGAATTATGCAAAATGCGAATAGATTTAGAGAACTCAGTGACTCCATATAATATAATAATATCTGTATTATAGGATTCCCAGAAGAGAGAGAAAGGGGTGCAAAAAATTTATTTGAGAAAATAATAGCTGAAAACTTCCCTAATCTGGGGAAGAAAACAGACATTCATATCCAGGAGGCACAGAGAACTCCCATCAAAATCAACAAAAGCAGGGCAACACAATGACATGTAATTAGATTTTTAAATATAGTGATAAAGAAAAAAATCTTTAAAACAGCAAGACAGGGGTGCCTGGATGGCCCAGTTGGTTCAATGTCTGACTCTTGATTTATGCTCAGGTCATGATCTCGTGGTTCATGATTTCGAGCTCCACATTGGGCTCTGTACAAACAGCACAGAGCCTGCTTGGTATTCTATCTCCCTCTCTCTGCCTCTCCCCCGCTTGATTTCTCTATCTCTCTGAAAATAAATAAAAGTAAACTAAAAAACAAAACAAAACAAAACAACAACAAAAACAGCAGTGAGGCAAAAGAAGTCCTTAACATGGAAGGAAAGAACCATAATGCTATCTTTAGATTTCTCAACAGATACTTGGCAAGCAAGAAGGGAGTGTCATGATATATTCAAAATGATAAATGGGAAAAATCTGTAACCAAGAGTATTCTTTTTAGCAAAGCTTTCATTTAGAATGGAAGGGAAGATAACTTCCCAGACAAACAAAACATAAATGAATTCATGACCACTAAACAGGCCTGCAAGGAATATTAAAAGGGACCCTTTGAGAGGAAAGGAGAGACCAAAAGTGACAAAGACAAGATGATCAGAAGAAATCTTTGCAAATCGTGACAAGATAAGAAATAAAATGAAAAATAATTCTATCAATAGTTACTTTGAATATAAATAGACTAAACCCTCCTAACAAAAGACATAGGGTGTCAGAATGGATAAAAGACAAAGCCCATCTATATGCTTCCCACAAGGGACTCATTTCAGACTTACAGGCACCTGCAGATTGAAAGTGAGGGGGTGGAGAAATAATTACAAGCAAATGGATGTCAAAATAAAGCCAGAGTAGCAATACTTTCAGTCTTTGAGCCCCACTGGTTGAAAAACTAGGCTTTACCACAAGGACTGAGGGGTGCTAGGGTGATGGTGAAGTAGGAAGACTCTAGGCTTCTTTGTCCCTCAAACACACCCTGGTCATGGAGAAAGGGGAGGGAGAGTAGAGTGTACAAGGATACACACAAAAAGAACACTTCCCCAAAGCCATTGGCTGAGGAAATGTGAGGGGCTGATCTTTGTGAGTTTTTCAACCAGTGTGGCTCAAAGAGTTACATTTTAGAAGTCCCCAGGTTTGGCTGGGCTAGAGACCTGACAGCACACCATACTCCTGGAAAGAAGGTAGACAATCAACCCTGGGGTAGATGACAATATCTGAAGATCATCTAAGGATCAGAGGGAGAGTCTGTCCATACTTGGAGAACTCCCGCAAGAGGTGGCATTGCCTGTCTAGGGACAAAAGAACTGGAGAGTGACATTTCCCTCTCCCATCCCTCAGCATAGGGAGAGAGACACCTGCTGAGGCTGGCTAACCTGGATACTAGATGTTCCGCCTGCTTTGCTCCAAATCCCATGTCCCTGTGCTTTGCCACAGCTGTCCTTATGGGGAAAACCTGTATCAGTCCCAGCATAGCAAGACCTTCCCCCTAAAGACCAGCTCAGGTACCCACCACAGCATGTTACTGAATTTTATAGTTCTAAGTCAGCTGGTTTGCCTGTGATAGAGTCCAAAGTTCACTGTGCTGCTCTACTCTGGCAAGCAACACAGTGACAGTGTGAAAACAGTGATCTGAAATGCCTAGGGTATATGAGGGGAATATTTTTGCTCTTCTAGGCGTGCTTCCCACAGAGCAACAAGCACAGAGTCTCCTCTCTTGGGACAAAGGAGCTGGCTGGGAGTTTAGTTTATAATGAACTCCTGGCACTCAGTATAAATTAACTTCAATATACAGCACAGCAGCACCACCTGTGTATCCTGCTTACACCAATTCCCACCCCACTGTGTTCTGCTGGTACTACTTTTCTGGAGCAAGTGTGCTTATAGACTAGCGTAGTGGGCCCCTTCCAAGGAAGACCAGCACAAACCTCCTTATGCACTACATCTACTGGTAAAACAGTTTTGCAAGCTTTGAGTTCTAGTGGAAGTAGCATCATGTCTCATTTCCAAAGCAGACCATGGACACACCAAGTTAAAAGTCAACACATTCTGGCCAAGATCCAAACACTGCTCACACTGCAGGCAAGGAGAAACTCTGCAGACGACTGACCTGAGAGAGCAGGCAAAACACAGCTCCAGAGTGCATGCAGCACACGTCAGAAACACTCACTGAAGCAACAGGTTCTGAATATTGTAAGATCTCTTCTTCATAAGGCCATTACTCTCGGGAGCAGTAAACATAACAGGCTTTCCTAACACAGAGAAGACAGAGACTTGGAGACTTAGATACAATGCTGAAACAGAAGAATTCACTCCAAAAGAAAGAACAAGAAACAGTCATGGCCAGAAATCAATTGAAAAAATATAAGTAAAATGCCTGATGGAGAATTTAAAGCAAAATCATAAGGAAACCAGGGGGCCTTGAGGAAAATATGGAAGGCACCAGGGGACCCTAACTGCATAGATAAAAGACCTAAAAAACATCCAGACAGAAATGAAAAATACAATAATTGAGATTCAAAACAGACTGGGTGTAAATAAGCACAAGGATGGAAAAAGAAGACAAATAAATAAGTGATACAGAAGATGGAAACATCTATCAAGCAGAAAATAATGAATCTGAAAGAAGAGAGAAAGAAGAATGGTGGGTTATGAGGGTAGATTTAGGGAACTCAGTTACTCCACCAAACATAACATTCATATCATAGGACTCCCAGAAGAAAAAGAGAGGGAAAAGGGAGCAGAGGTTTATTTGAGGAAATAACAGTTGAAAACATCCCGAATCTGGGGAGGGAAACAGAAATCCAGATCCAGTAGACACAGAGAACTCTCAACAAGATCGACAAAAACAGGCCAACATCAACACGTGTTGTAGTTACATTTCACATATATAGTGATAAAGAAAAATCCTAAAACTGGCAAGGCAAAAGAAGTCTCTAATTTACAAGGTAAGTCCCATAAGATTAGTTACAGATCTCTCCACAGAAACATGACAAGCCAGAAGGGAGTGGCATGATATATTCAGTGAACTGAATGGAAAAATCTGCATTCATGTAGACTCCATCCAGAAAGATTATCATTCATAATAGAAGGAGAAATAGCAAGTTTCTAGGCAAACAAAAACTGAAGGAGATGGTGACCACTAAACCAGCCTGCAAGAAATGAAAAGGAGCTCATTGAGTGGAAAAGAAAGATCAAAAGTGACAAAGATGAAAAAGAAACAGAGAAAATCTCTAGAAACGATAACAAAACAAGTCATAATGACACTAGATACATATCTATCAGTTATCATTCTAAATTTAAATGAATGAAACACACCAGTGAAAAGACATAGGGTGTCAGAATGGATAAGAAAAAATACCCATCTATATTATGCCTATAAGACACTCATTTTATACCTAAAGACACCAGCAAATTGAAAGTGAGGGGATGGAGAAACATCAAGCAGAAGAACATCAATAGAAAGCCAAAGTAGGAATGTTTATACCAGAAAAATTAGATTTTAAGCCAAAGACTGTAAGAAGAAATGAAGAAAGGCACTATATCGTTAAAAAGTGGTCTCTCCTAAAAAATAATATGTAATAATTTCAAATATGTGTGCTCCCAGTTTTTGGGAAATCAAATATATAAAACAATTAATGACAAACAAAGGAATTCATTAATAATAATGCAATAATTGTAGGGGACGTTAACACTTATTAACCCACTTACATCAATGTATAGATCATCTAAGCAGAAAATCAACAAGGAAACAATGGCTTTGAATGACAGTGGACCATATGGACTGAATATTCAAAATTTTCATCCCAAAGCAGCATAATACACATTCTTTTCAAGTGCCATGGGACATTCTCCAGAATAGATCACATACTAGGTCACAAACCAGGTATCAAAAAGTACAAAAAGATTGCAAACATACCATGCATACTTTCTGACCATAATACTCTGAAACTTGAAATCCACCACAAGAAAAAAATTAGGAAGGCCACAGATACATGGAGGTTAAACAACATGCCACTACAGAATGAATTGGTCAAACAGGAAATTAAAGAAGAAATTTAAAAATAAATGGAAGCAACTGAAAATGAAAACATGATTGTCCAATATCTTTGGGATTCATCAAAAGCAGTGTTAAGACTGAAGTGTATAGCAATACAGACCTACCTTAAGAAGTAAGAAAAATCTCAATTAAACTACTTAATCTTACATTTAAAGAACTCAGAAAACTAGCAGCAAATGAAACCTAAACAGCAGAAGTAGGGGGGAAATAAATATTAGAGCAGAACTAATGATATACAAAATAAACAAACAGTATAACAGATCAATAAACCAAGGAGCTGGTTCTATGAAAAAAAGTTTTTTTTTTAACTTTTTTAACTTTCTATTTATTTTAGAGAGAGACAGAAACAGAGCCTGAGCAGGGGAGGGGCAGAGATAGAGGAAGACACAGAATCTGAAGCAGGCTCCAGGTTCTGAGCTGTCAACACAGATCCTAACACAAGGCTCAAACCTATGGACGGTGAGATCATGACCTGAGCTAAATCGGATGCTTAACCAACTGAGCCACCAAGGCGTCCCTGAAAAATTTAATAAAATTGATACCCCCCCCAGCATGACTTAATGAAAAGAAAAGAAAAAGGACCCAAATAACACAAATTAGATAGGAGAAATAACAATTACTACCACATAAATGCAAGCAATTATGAGAATATTATAACAATTTACATGCCAAACATCAGATAATCTGGAATAGATGGATACATTCCTAAAATCCTATGAACTATAAAACTGAGACAGGAAGACATAGAAAACATGAAAAAACCAACAGCCAGCAAAGACATTGAATTTGTATTCAAAAATTTCCCAACAAACAAAATCCAGGGACAGATGGCTCACAGGGAAATTTTACCAAACAGTTGAGGAATAGTTAATACCTATTCTTCTTAAAGTATTAAAAAAAACTGAAGTAGAAGAAAAACTTTCAAATTCATTCTATGAGGCCAGTATTGCCCTGATTCCAAACCAGAAAAAGATTCCACCAATGAAGAGAACTACAGGCTAATATCCTTCATTAACATGGGTGCAAAAATTCTCATCAAAATACTAGCAAACCAAACACAACAGTATATTAAAAGAATCATTCATCATGATCAAGTGGGAACTATTCCTGGGGTGAAAAAGTGGTTCAATATTTACATATCAATCAAGGTACTACACCACTTTTAAAAAAGAGAGGATGAGAACTTTATGATCAGCTCTGTATGTGCAGAAAATTTTTAGACAAAGTGCAACATCCTTTCTTGATAAAAAAAAAAAAAACAATAAAGTAGGGAGAGAGGGAACATACCTCAACATAATAAGAGCCACATAAAGAAAGACTGACAGAAAATATTGTCCTTAATAAGGAAAAATTGAAAGCTTTTTCTCCACAGTTAGGAGCAAGACAGGAATGTCCACTCTTACTACTGTTATTTAACATAGTACTGGAAGTCTTGCCCTCAGCAATTAGACATGAAAAAGAAATAAAAGGCATCCAAATTGGCAAGTTAGAAGTCAAACTTTCATTATTTACAGATGGAATGATATTCTATTTTGAAAAGCCAAAAAAAAAAAAAAGAGTCCACCAGAAAGTTGCTAGAACTGATACACAAATTCAATAAAGTCACACAAAATGAAATCAACGGAAAGAAATGTGTTTCACTTTTCTACACCAATAATGAAGCAGCAGAAGGAGAAGTCAAGGAATCAATCCCATTTACAAATACACCAAAACCATAAGATACCTAGCAATAAACCTAACAGAGTGAGGGGATGGAGAAACATCTATGAAACAGAAGAACATCAAAAGATAAAAAGAGTGTAGAAAAATGAACACCCAGAAAACAAATAATCCAGTTAAAAATTAGCAGAAGTCATGAATAGACACTTTTTTTCAAAGAAGAAACAGATTGCCAAGATACACCTGGAAAAGTGCTCAACATTGCTCATCATGAAGGAAATACAAATCAAAGCTACATTGTGGTAACATCTCACACCAGTCAGAATGGCTAAAATTAACAACATAGGAAGCAATAGGTGTTGGCTAGGATTCAGAGAGAGGACTTTTGGTAAGAATATAAACTGGTGTAAATTGATAGAAGTTGTGATGGCCATTGATGATGATCTAAAGAAGCTGCTGTGAAGATTATGAGGGTGCAATTAGATAAAACACAGAGAGAACTTAGTAGAATGATGAGTACTTACAAAAGACTCTATGAATGTTAGCTGTTATTACTGGTGTTATTTTACCCACAACAAACAGAACGGGGGAATATCCAGAGGATAGCTGAAATTGATAGATCAACTCAGTTAAACCTCAAAGCAAAACCTGTGTGACATTCTTGTTAAGGATTGGAACTAAATCATCTCTTCCAAGTAGAAGGATATGAATTCCTTATACTTTCTACCTGTGTCACGCTTTCATTTACGCCAGGAAAATCATGTTATATGTGATAAGATTTATGGGGCGCCTGGGTTGTTCAGTCAGTTAAACGTCCGACTTCAGCTCATGTCATGATCTCGCAGTTCGTGAGTTCTAGCCCTGCGCTGGGCTCTGTGCTGACAGCTGAGAGCCTGGAGCCTACTTCAGATTTTGTGTCTCCCTCTCTCTGCCCCTTCCCTGCTCATGCTTTGTCTCTCTCTGTCTCTCAAAAATGAATAAACGTTAAAAAAATTAAAGATTTACAATGCCTGGTTAACTCACCACTAGAAGTTCAGGATTATCACTAATCCCTTGAGTCTATTTCATAAGTATTAGTGGTAACCTACTACACATCTGAATGTGGCTCTAACTGAAAATATTTATGAAGTAAACTATATGAATCTTGATAATGGTTATACTTATACGCATGTTCATGTGCATTCACATACACACACACAATCTTTCCAACATGAATCTGGTAAACCATCTTTTGAGAAACTAATATTTTCCTACTTATGCTATCTCCTGGGGTTTAGGAGAGTTAGGTAAAAGGCAGGTAGGAATTTTCATCTTTTTATTGGTTACTTTCTAAATGGCACAAAATCCAACAAGTTTCTTAGAAGGCAATGCCTTCTGGAATCTGGAGAAGAGGACATGGGTCAAAACCCTGAATCTTAGTAACTGTGTGATCTTAAAATACCATCTTCACTGTCCAAAGGTTGAAATGATAATGCATAGTCTCCACCTCACATTGTGCTTTTGATGATTAAGTGACACAAATTAAGTGAAATTGGGTTTTTCAGCTCTAAATTCCACAATAAATAAAATTTGCTTTTTCAGTCTCAAAGATGAGCCATGCAAATCTCAGTAACATACCCATAACAGTTTATATACACAACTCATTTAAGACAGAGTCAGAACAAGCAGTCAGGCTGACAGAAAGTTTTACAACCCAGGGAGGGCTATGAGTCTGCTATGAGTGAGCCTTTTGGGAAAAGGGAACATAAAAAGGCCAGGTGATGATTCTTGTCATTGCAGAAAACTGTACACAGAAAGGAGTATTACCACTACCTGGTTGAAATCCAAAGCCAAGGAGAACATTTTAAGCATAAAGTCCCCACTTCACAATTTCTAGGTTTTCTTGTACAGATGACAGGAAAGATGGTCAGTTTTGTCCTACTGAACAGATTAGCCCAAGAAAATTGACAAAAACAAATAAATACATAGGTTTTCAACGTATTCATAGATTAAACTAGAAAAATAAGATAAGAAAAAAAATAAGGAAAATGGCCTCCTTTATGACATAACATTTACACTGGTTACATTTAACATATGTCATAAACAGTTTCATTTTAGTGATGTCAAAGACATATTCTTTTGATTAGCATATCAAATATTTCACAAATGAATCCAGAGTTTCAGATTAAGTTTGACAAGATGTGTTTGTATTATGTGCAGTTGACTATTAAAATGATTGCCTTCAAACCAGAGAAAAGAAGCAAACCATATCTTCCTTTTCCTAGTGATGAATTAACTTGAGAGTGATGAAGAAATTTCCTAGAAGTGATAAAAGGTATAATACTTAATTATAAAAAAGTAAAACCCCTCAGAAGTAGCTGTGAATTGTGTTTCTGCCTGGTTTGTAACACTGTATAAACAAACACACATGTGCCATCAATCATTATTAACCAATAATTTGGAAATAACAAAGCTCATATCCTTTTATGCCACTGACAAAATTTCTGTGCAAATATGTTTTTTCTTTTTCTTGTAACCGTCAGGGAAATTAGGATTTGATTTTCCAATGAAAGGGGAGAAACTCAATGTAAAAGAATTTGATTGTTTTTCCCTTACAGAAGTATAGAAATAAATTGCAATAGAGTTGATGGCTAACTAAGAAAAGGAAATAGAGAGGAATGGTGAGTGGAAGATTACACTTTTAAATGAGAGAAAAGAAGTCTGAAATATTTTTTGGAATCTAAACATGTGACTTTATTTGATATATGGAATGAAGTTCAATAAGTGTGTGGATAAAGAAGAATTAGCAAATGAGTAAGAGAGACTCGACAGAAGGAAGCTGATTTTCTTTTATGTGTGGATGTGTACCAAAAATGTTTCCACACTCTGCTTCTCCAAGTTGGTTCCTGAGGTCAACAGTGAATTCTTCAGAAATCTGTCTTTTAAAATAAAAATGTTTCTTTATTTATTTTGAGAGAGAATGAAAGAACAAAGTGTGCATGTGCAAGTGGGAGAGGAACAGAGAAAGAGAACGAGAGAGAGAATCCAAAGCATGTTCCACACTGCCAGCATATAACCCAATGTGGGGCTTACTCCCACAAACTGTGAGATCATGACCTGAGCCCAAATCAAGAGTCAGACACTCAACCAACTTGAGCTACGCAGGCACAACAGAGATCTGTGTCTTTGACTCTCAACTTTATTTCCTGTGGAAATATTTCCTGTCCTCATAGAGGAGAGCCTGTTAAATCATAAGGCATGAATCTACTATATCATTTGCTGGGAGGTGTTTAATAAGGGACAAACTGTTAGAGCAAGAGGACACCAAGCCCTTCCAAAATTCAAAGAAAGTAATTCACCAACAAGGCAATGTTTGAAATGGGACAGATCTCAGGATGAACATCCCCTGTCACATCATCATCCAAAAAATTCACTGACACATGAATGCATCAGAGACCCTAAAGGTTAGCACATTCTACCCTGAGTAATGTCTATTTACTAATTTGTTTTTGTCTGAGAGCTGTGAAAAACAAAGGTCTGCATCTATGCATGTGCCAATACAAGGATTAAGACCCAGAAAAAAGAAAAGGTGCATAGCAGGCCATTAACTCAGGTTTAAATAAAGTACCAGAATCTACCATAAAATGCAACCATCATGACTGAATCTTCTAATCTGGCTCTGCTGGTCATATGCCATTGTAACCCAACAGAAATCATTCATTTGACTGACAATTATAAAAAAAGTATAGTTATCAAAACAATCTGTCAAGACACAGAAATGTCCAAAATATGACACATATATTTGCAAGTCTTCATTCAAGGCTTAAGGGCTGCATGTGGGTATCAATTTTTTTAATTATGCATATATGAAATTTATAAATATATAAAAGTGAATACATTCATATTTATGGTACAGTCTAGATGATAAAAAATTCTCATATAAACTATAACAGGTTAATAATTTAAACATTAAATTTGGTTATATGACTGGTTTTCTAGACAGGTCTTCATAGTTCTTATTCGTGAGAATGAATTTACACATTTACAGCATGTTTAGTTGTCCTCTAAGGTTTCTAGAAGTAAAAGAATCATAGAAAATAAGTTAAAAATAACTCAAGGAATAATTTAGAGTAAAGTTCTTCAAGGAGTCAAGAAAGTCAAAATAATAGTGGACCTAGGTATAGTTCCTTCATTTTTAACTAGTTGAATGTTCTGGGGCTAACCATTTCCATTTTTGAAACTGTGATTTCTTCATCATTAAAATAACAGGGAGAAAAAAAATACTGGGGATAAGTGTAAAGTGGATTTTTCTAAGACACCTTCTAACTCTAAAATTCAAAGTTTTGACAAAAATACTATGAACTTGGAGAATCTCGTGATAGGCAACAATCCAGCACCAACAATCCCTGTTGGCCAGGATTCATGACCTTGTGTATTCTCCCCTTGAGCAAGGGATGGATCTTGTCACCTATTACTTCTGATATTAGGTTACAAAGACTGTGACTTCCATCTTGCTCTCGCTTTCTCCTCCCTCCCATCTTTCTTGAAGGAAGCCTACTACCATGTTATGAGATACCCCATGGAAAATCAAGAAAGCAAGGGAAGCTCCCAACAACAGCCAGCAATAAATTGAAGCCATCAGCCCAGGAGGACTGAACTGAATGTTGCTGGTAACACCCGAGTGAAATTGGAAACAGATCCTCCCACAGTTAAGAATTCAAGTGAAACTATAGCACAAGACAGCACTTTGATTACAATCTTGTTGGAAATATTTAGGTAGAGGTACCCAGCTTAAGTTTCACTCAGATTCCTGTTGGGAAGATCTGTGAGGTAATACATGTTTTTACTATCTTGAGATAATTATTGTACAGCAGTAGATAAACTAATATAGTCTCCAAAAAAAGATCATTTCTATTTTGAAAGGCCAAGAATAAAATTCATGGAAGGGGAATGAGGAACAGCTCTCCTGAGTAGCAGATATGTTCAATTCAACAAATACCGATATTTCAAGTAGAGTGGTAAAGGAATGCAAAAACATTATCCCTGCTGTGAACCAGTTTATATGCTTTATGCAAAGTAATTTAGATTTAACAGGAACTGGCAGGTGTTTACCAAATCTATGTGCTCTTTTCCCCTGTGCACTGAGCTAAACATACTTCTCACCCTCCCCTGCAGTGACATGTTGCTATGTGACTGGACTCAAATATCAGGGGAAAGCTCATGCAGCACTTTCAGGCTTGGCTTATTAACATTTTCATACCCTGCCTGCTGGATGCTTGATACAGATGAGGACAATGACTTTAGAAGTCAGTATTGAAGATGGTGAGTGACAAGATGCCAGGAGCCTGGGTACGTGAAATGTCATTCAAAAGAGTCAAGTGCCTATCAGCAAAGCCTATTTTTGAATTCATCTGACAAGAAATAGAATTCTATTATCTTAAGTCACTGAGAAATGAAAGATTATTTATTACAACAGCTACCACTATCCTAATAAATAAAATACAGGGGTGCCTGGATGGCTCAGTCGGTTAAGCTTCCAACTTTGGCTTAAGTCATGATCTCGGGACTTGTGAGTTCGAGCCCCACGTTTGGCTCCATGTAGACACCTCAGAGACTGGAGCTGGCTTTGGATTCTGTGTTTTCCTCTCTCCCTGCCCTTCCCCATTTTTGCCCTTTTTCTCTCTCTCAAAAATAAGTAAGCATTAAAAAAAATTAAATGAAGAACAATACAAGGCTTTATTTATTTATTTATTTATTTTTTAACTTTATTTTTCAGACAGAGAGAGACACAGCATGAACAGGGGAGGGGCAGAGAGAGAGGGAAACACAGAATCGGAAGCAGGCTCCAGGCTCTGAGCCATCAGCCCAGAGCCCGACGCAGGGCTCGAACCCACGGACCGCGAGATCGTGACCTGAGCCGAAGTCGGACGCTTAACCGACTGAGCCACCCAGGCGCCCCTACAAGGCTTTATTTAATAATAACTCTAGTAAATATACTTAATAAGGATCTAATGGTGGAGGATAATTGGAAAAACTTCTGGGATGTGAGTTTTGGTCACTTCTCTTCAACATTTAGTAATAATAAGAGCTTGGACAAGCTACACAACTTTTCTCTGAGACACGCTTTTTTTTTTTTTTTTTGAGAGACACAGAGAGAGAGAATGATTAAGTGGGGGAAGGGAAAAGGGGAAGGGAGAGAGAGAATCTTGAGCAACCCCATGCCCAGCATGGAAACCAAAGTGAGGTTCAATGCAGGACTTGATCTCGTAACTGTATATCATGACCTAAGCTGAAGTCAAGACTCAAATCCTTAATAAATGAGCCACCCAGGTGTCCCTCTAAAAGACTATCTCCTTCTAAATGCCAACAGATATGATGGCTTAGTTTTTGGTTGTAGTTTTGTTAAAAAAGATAAAAAAGTTTATGTGAAGTTAGATTTCCATCATTAAAATCCTCTAGTCTTTTAAAATGAAGGCTACTTTCCATCTCCTTTGTACAGTGTATCATCTATATTCTTCCATTATAACATCTGTCTAATTTTTCCACATGTTCCTGATATCTTCTTCAATAAAGTTAAAGGTCTTTAGCATCAGAAATCATACTTTATTCATCTTTGTCTTTCTAAGATTTAGCATAGTGATAAGAACATATTAGGATGGAAACTGTGATTTGGTGAGGATAGAACAAATGTAATATACTTCTCAAAGGTTAAAGTATGGCAGTGAGAGAGTATAAGAAGGGAGATGGGAATGGGGTCTCTGAGAAATGACAGAAGGGAGGGGAGGTGGTAGTAATGGATATGAGCTACCATTACTAGATGAAGTCTGGAAATTAACTATACAATATTCGGGAAATTTATTCTGTGAATAAAGAATATAACTGGAGGCATTAGATAGGTTATTTAGCCATGAAATTGGCTAAATTGCTGTTAGTTGCAGAAATATCACAGCCTACTGATGCTGATAAGAGTTATAAAGGAAAGCGTCTGGGGAACAGAATCCAATAAATCTTTGTGATGTCTCCAAATCTGGTTTGTTCCCAGGTTGATCACTTCTAACAAGACAAAGACTTGGATAAAATAAATTAGTCTTCAAATATGATTTTATGCTCTTGAGCCTATTCCCTGGTATAAAATATGTAAATGTCCTTGTCTCTGCTATCCTTATGATCTACACTGTGACTCTCACCACAAACGTCATCCTTATTTTCCTCATCTGGGTGGATTCTCACCTCCACACACACATATATTTTCTGCTCAGCTAAATTGCTCTCATGGACCTGACATTAATCTCCCGCACTATACTCAAGATGGCAACTGACTTCTCAGGGAAGAGAAACATCTCACAGGTTGCCTGTTAAACTCAGATCTTTTTTCTTCTGGACTCTAGTAATTGCTGAGTGTATCCTTATTACCCTCATGTCCTTTGGCCAGTATGTGACAATTTGTAACCTTCTGAGATATACCCTGATAATAAGCCAGAAAGTATATCTGCAGATGGCTATTATCTCCTGTATGTGGGTGCCTTTACATTACATCATTTGCACACATAGTTTATTCTATCTATTTCCCCATCTGTGGTTCCAGAGAGGTTTCCCATTTCCTCTGTGAAGTCATGGCCATTCTAAAATTGGACTGTGAGTACATTTCTGCTTATAAGAAGGGTGTAGTGATGATAACCGTTATGATGCTCCTCATTCCCTTGTCCTTTATCCTGTTTTCTTATACTCTCATTTTCCTTGCTATCCTCAGCATGAACTCCCTGGAGGGCAGAAATAAAGCCCTGGCCACCTGTTCCTCCCACTTGACTGTGGTGAGCCTCTACTTTGGCCAGCCATGCTGGTCTACATGAGGCCTAATACTTATCACAGTCCCAAGCTGGACCAGTTTCTCTTTATGCTTGGTTGTATCCTCACCCCCATGATGAACCCTCTCATACACAGTCTGAGGAGCAAGGAGGTGGTGAGTGCTCTGATAAAAGTGTTGGAATGCTGCCTAACATCAAATTAGACCACAAATATAAGATGAATATCAATCACTACCTATTTTCATTTCCATCTAAATCAGGCCTTCTTAGATGTTCAGGTTTTAGTTCTGGTCTTTTCATAATTAAAATTGCAATGGGACCACTGGCTGTATGGATTCTCTCTCTCTCTCTCTCTCTCTCTCTCTCTCTCTCTCTCTCTGTCTCTGTATATGTAGATAGAAATAGGTAGATACAGAGATGGAGAGAGATTTATCTATATAGATAGATATCTGTATATATCTACATGTGTCTCTATATCTATCTATCTATCTATCTATCTTATGTTTCTTTGACAATGTTTGGCCCACACCCTCAGATTATGGGCCAGCAGGAGTTAGGCACTCCCAGTTGATGATTGATGGTGAGGGTGGTGATGATAGTGGTAGTAAATATGATGATAATGTAGTTGGAATGCTGGTATGTAAGGTGATGGAGGTAATGATGTTAACGATGATGAAATTTCACCAAGAAAAGTAATTGAATTAGCAATCCTTCATTCAACTATAAAGGGAATGTATACCAATTTCAGTCCTTGAAAGAGGCCAACCACCGCTGAAAGTCTAGGGATGTTTCATTTTCCAAAGATCTGTAAGTGAAGATAAGAATTAAATTGAGTTCTTGATTTCTAATCTTTTAAATGAAGGGGTTAGATAACAAACCTAAACAAAAAGCCAATTATATTAGTCTATTTTAAATATTTTTCACTTAACATTTCAATTATTTTATAGAATTGTCCCTATTATCAAAAATAATCTGTATTATCAAAAATATTAGGACATTTTTTTTAGTTTTAACTCTTTATTTGTAAAATTACATAATTATATAGACTTGATGGAAATAGACAGTTATTTACAGGCTTCTATTACTGGAATTTATTTATTTATTTATTTATTTATTTGTTTGTTTGTTTTTGTCTTACATTTCTAGTGACTTTCTGCCATGTAATGTCAAAGGATAAAATATTCAAATTTTAGCAGAAAGGGAAATAGAGTGAATGTAGCTGAACCTATAAATGTGGAAGAATTCCTGTCTTAATATCTGACAGTATGAACCCAAATGGACAGCAATTGGACTTAAAGGATTTCATAATTTACTAGTACATTCATGACATTTTATTTCTCATTGTTGAGTGACTGAAATATCACAATGTAAACTTATTTAGACAGTTATTTAACACCCAGAAAGGAAAGTATATGTCCATATATCTAGATAGATAGATAGACAGATATATTGATGATATATAGATATATGGACAGATACACACACACACATACACACACACACACACACACATATATATATATATATATATATATATATATATGGAAATCATAATGTATATGTATAAATCATCCCTAAATATCTAGGGGAAAATATAAATTGTTTTTAAATCTGAAATATATTGAGGGTTATATGAAAAAATGTTTTGATCTACAAAATGGATAAGTAACAACATTTTAGGCTATTCTTCATATTGGTGATTAATGCAAATTATTTCTGCAAGGAAAAAAATGTATGTACCAACTGAAGTATAGGGAAGGGTGTATTGGGGGAGAATTATAAACCAGAAACCTTTTCTTTAAAGATTTTTTAAAATTTAAATTTGAGTTTTTTAACATGAAGTATTTTTTAGTAATTACTGCACCCAGTGAAAGGCTAGAACTTACAACCTTGAGACCAAGAGTTATATGCTCTATTAACTGAACCACCCAGGCACCCCTAAACCAAAAATATTTTTGGCAGTGATTGAGCTGATATATGCAAGGACATGTGCTTTAGCCTATAAGCATTGATTCAGGTATCAGCTGTCATTTTTAAGCATTTATAACAATAAATCTGAATTCCTTGCACTTAACTTTTCTTTACAATATAAATATTCTATTAAACTAAACAAAAGAGGCAATGGTTTACAAATGCCCTACTCAGATGGTTAAAAGTATACTCAAAGAGCCATTCTGCTTCAATTTGTTTCAGTGAAGTGGTACCATAGTTTGGGAAAAGCTCAGTATGGCAGAGCTCTCTTCCACACTGGGGTGAAGCAGGAGGAGTTCACTTGGATGGGACTTGAGCTGAAAAAAGGAAATGAGATCCACAGTTCATAGTTGTTTTAAGGTCTAGTGGCTTCACACAAAGTTGTATAATTGCCCTCTTCCTCCTTGCAGAAACAAATGGCTTTAATACATTGCCTTCTTTTTTAAGATAATAAATGTGAAAGGCTGGGAAAAGAAAATCCTCAGGCAAAGTTCTCATCCATTTGCTCACTGTAGCAGATATCATTTGTTAAAAGAGTTCTGGTAAACCAAGCAGTTAGGAAAAAAGACATAAAGAGTCCAATGCCTTGTCAAAAATATACCTTCATGGAGAACAAATCTATGTGGCAGAAACCACTTATTTCTTATCTAATTGGAAAACTTTCTCTATAAATGTCTAAAAAGAGAAGATAAAGTTATCTAGTTCAACTGCATTTCCTACAGTTCTAAAAATAAATGAAATAAGACACTTCGGAAGATAAAATATGACTAAGTAAAGACTTGTGACAGAGCAGGGCAGGAGGTGGGTAAAGTAGAATGGGAAAGCAACTCTTCTCTCTTCTTAGATTGGAATTTCTTTGGTAGGTGTTCTTTGGAACACTCTAATATAAACTTAAGATTCACTAAAATAAAAATTGCGTTTTGTAGATAACTGAATTGATACTGGTCTCTTATTGTCCTCTTCTTTTGAAATGAACAATTAGATGACCAGAATACTCACTACTTTTTTTCAGATTTTATTTTATTTTATTTTATTTTTATTTTTTATTTTTTAAAATTTACATCCAGATTAGTTAGCATATAATGCAACAATGATCTCAGGAGTAGATTCCTTAATGCCCCTTACCCATTTAATATCCTCACTATTAAACAGAAGCTCATCACTGAATATTGTAATGAAATTACTCTTAAATTCTAATTATTCTAACCAAACAATTTCAGTTTCTGTATTCAATTTTTTTTCCTCTTGAATGATTTAAATTCCACATCTTGGGGCATTTTTATTATAATGTAACCATCCTCCCTCTCCCATCCCACAGTTTTGCCATATTACTTAAGGTGTAATTGCGACCCATTTGATTGCCTTGGTTTCGGTTGCCATTATTTTGCCTATAGGATGTGAAGACTCTCTCTATATTTTCATCCTGATTATTCCCTTTTAATCTGTGAGGAAATTGTGCCCCTCTTCTCCCATATGAGATCAGAGACCTCACACACAAAAATCTGAAGTCAGACTGGAATAAGCCCACCATAGTCATTCAAAGAAAAAAAAATGCTGTCATTCTAGTCTAGAGCTGAGAAAATCCTGGTCTCCATGTAACTTTAACACTATTGCACTTAAGATTCTTTAGTACTTACAGCTAAAAGAATGTGAAGAGTTGGAATCAGTGGCTATATGGCTTCATCAATTTCAAAGAAAGAAAACTCATGTGAAGCCCAAAGTCAAGGAAAGCATGAATATACATTATAGTCTCTGAATGCCCCCTCACTTCACCTATGTTGTCTCTTGTTCTGTCCCTCCCTCATCTATTTCTTGGTATTTCTCTTTATATCTATTTCTCAGTATCTCTTTCTTTATCTGTAATTACTCCTACATCTCAGGTCTCCCATGTCTTTCAGTAGCCCTTTCTTGAATACACTTCTGAATTGTTTTGCCAGATATAATCTTTTTTATTATCTTTTCCATTTTTTTTCCAATTTTTTTTTTTTTGCCATTTTCCCTTTGACGCCCCAAACCTCAGCTTTCTGTTTTAAAGTGCCAATATTATTGGTGATAAAAAAGAATGAAATCTTACCGTTTGCAACAATATGGATGAATCTATAGAGTGTATCATGCTAAGTGAAATAAGTCAGGCAAAGAAAGATAAATATCATATGATTTCACTTTTATGTGGAATTTAAGAAACACAACAGATAAGCAGGGGGAATTAAGGGATATTAAGATAAAAATATAGAGGGAGACAAACCATAAGAGATTTAAATACAGAGAATAAACTGAGGGTAGCTAGATGGGAGGTGGGTAGGGAGGTGGATTAAATGGGTGATGAGCATTAAGGAGAGAACTTGTTGGCATGAGTACTGGGTGTTATATACAAGTGACAAATCACTGTGTTCTACTCCTGAAACCAGTACTACACTGTATGTTAACTAACTCAAATTTAAATAAATATATCTTAAAAAATAAAGTGTTGCAGAGAGAACATTTTTGAATGTTCGTTCACTGAAATAAGTTTTATATATTTATACATTTTATGAAAAAATATAATTGAATCTTTTATATTCCTCACTCTAAAGAAAATAACCGTTTACCTTTGGGGGTTCTTTATAATTTCCATTTTATTATATGTAATTTAATTATTAGGAAATTACTTTTTCATGTCCTAATATTAATTAATTCCCATATTAATAGTTAAGGATATAGACAAACAATCCAAGCAATTTACCCTTTCACTGGAACCTCAGAAATGAAATATTCCTTACCTCCAGAAAGATTTTATATCTTGCCCTACTTGCAATCTCACTAACCACTATATTAAGCTCTAAGAAATGCTAAGAGCTAACTTTTTAAAGGTGCATATAATTGGTACTACAAGCTGAAGGATTCCAACTATGGGGATATTTGCTATTATGTAAACAACATATCCAGTCAATTGAATGAATCTTTCTAACTCCATCAGTACCTCGTAGCATTGTACAAGAAGAGCTGCCCAGATATATTTCTAATTTAATGTAACAGTGAATGAATTTCTTCAGAATATTTGACACCAGAGTTTCTCATAATTATTCCATAGGACACCAGCAAGAAGTTGCAAATCAAAGCTGTTTGAGTTACAGTGAGAGAGCCACCAAGTTGCTGTCAAAACTGACTCTTCTGCACACTCAGTCATCCACCAAGTATGAGCCCCAGTGTAGACTGGTATATCCAGTTTTCTGCAGTCTCTGTCAATTGAGTCCACTTTCACGTTGGAATTTAAAAGTACCTGACATTCCTTTGTCATGTATGGACTATTCTCACTAAGATTAAATCTATGTTATCATGTTCTTCGGGTTATCCAGTCTTTCCATCTTTGATTTCTGTGTTCACCAAACCAAGCATCTACTTAATAACAATAAACAAAATGGACTTTTCCACACATTCAAAATGTTTCACACATTTTAATATTGCTAACAGAGCCAGAAGTGGAAAGCTTATATTAACAAAATGGAAAAGATTTTCAAGAACTTACAAATACACAGACTCTGGTTTTCCTACCAATAAACACAGACTTTTTCCCCTTTCCACGAGTTTTCAGGTGAAATTTGTCGAAGCTCAGACACAAAACCAGGAAATAAAATAGTCAATGCAGACTTCATTTTCTAAGACTATACTGTAAGAACTTCTTTGTATCTTCACTTCCACTCATCTTCCATCCAGGTTGTTTTTATAACTGGAAAAACAGCGACAATTCACCTTTATGCAACCTGCGCCTCTTTCCCTGCACTAGCTTCATCCACCACCATCTCCAAAACAACCTCCAACTTCTCAAAGTGGAGGAAGTCCTCACAAGCATGCTATGGAACACATTTTCTTTTCACATGTTACTTACTAAATATTTCCTTTTGACCCTTCTGTCTTATAAATTATTCCTAGATGTCAGGTCTTGGTAAAATTCTCACAGAGTTCTGGATTTCTAATCTTTTAAATGAAGGGGTTAGATAATAGACCTAAACAATAAGCCAATTAAATTAGTCTATTTTAAATATTTTTCTTCACTTAAAATTTCAATTATTTTATAGAATTGTCCCTATTATCAAAAATAATCTATAGTAGGAGTATTTCTTAGTTTCAAGTCTTTATTTGTAAAAATACATAATTATATTAGACTTGGTGGAAATAGACAGTTATTTGCAGGCTTATATTATTAGAATGAATTTTATTATAAACAAACAATTATTAAACCATTTACTATTCATGAAAGTTTCTCTAAAGTTTTCAGCTATATTTGCTTGTCTTTACAAGGAGTCAGCAATAATCCAAAGCAAAAGTTTCATTTGAATATAAAGGGCCCCAAATGTCCATTGACTGATGAATGGAATTGAATATATGCGTTTATATATATGTATATATAATTGAATATATGTGTTTATATCACATATATAAAATATAAAATATATATGTGTATTATATACACATATATAAAATGGAAGATTACCCAGGCATCAAAACCATCAAAAAGAATGAAATCTTGCCATTTGCCAGAACCTGGAAAGAACTAGAATGTATTATGAAAAATAAGTCAATCAGAGAAAGTCAAATACCATATGATTTCACTCATATGTGGGATTTAAGAAACAAACCAGATGAACGTATTGGAGAAGGGGTATAAAAAGAGAGAAGGAAACAAACCATAAGGTGTTCTTAGAGAACAAACAGGGTTGATGGATGGAAGTGGGTGGGGTATGAGCTAGATGGGTGATGGGTGTTAACAGGTCCTTTGTTACCGTGAGCACTGCATGTTATATGTAAGTGATGAATCAGTAAATTCTAGTCCTGAAACCAATATTGTACTGTATGTTAACTAAGTGAACTTAAAATCAAAGTTTGAAAAGAAAAAGAAAAGGCCCTATAAGTTGAAATAAATGACAGTATAATCTATACATTTACAGATATTTATTATTGCTAATATAAATATTAATTTATGTTGCATATAGGAAACATAAAAGACAGTAAAAGGTAATAGTAATGAAGTGGGGAGAAAATACAAAACCAAGTTATTAGGGATTCAGGTCTCCTTTTTCCAACACAAATAAAACACAAGTGCTCTGTCTGCTTTATGAAATTAGCTGTCAACATCTCATTATAAATGAAACACCCAAAGGGCTCCTTGTCCCGATTGTACATCACTGTATGTGGTACTTTCTGAAGCACTTGGAATGGACACCCTTATGGCATTTCTCACTGTAGTGGCAGAGAGCACACTAGATCTTGTCCTGGTTGATGACCCAGTGTCCAATCATGCCAAAGTGGCTCTCAGTTTCCAGGTTCCTGTTTCATTTCCCTTGTCACATTGCTGTCTAGATACACACAGGCCACATATCTCTGGAAGGCCAGGAGGTTTACTTGGGAATCATGGCTGCAGATCTTGTGTAACTGCCATGCATTGCGGAGGTCAGCGCCAATGAGGCTTGAGTACCACTTTGTGCCTCGGATCTTCACTTTGTACTTGGCAATATTCTGGTCCACCTGCTGACACTACCCACCTTTCCTGGTACAGGGATGGTTGGCGGACCTGGTTCTGTGCTTTGATTATTCCTGAATGATAATTGGTCATCCCCACTGTTTCTATACCCACAACATTGGAGCAGATGTTGACCACACTGCTATCATGCTAGCAGCAAACAATGATCTCCTCACTCTCATCAACTTTATACTCAGATGAAATCCCTCTTCATTTTTAAAATCCTTTGTGATCTTTGAGGGGACTTTGCTCAGTCCTGTATTCATGAAGTTTCTGCGGCCTTCACCTCCTTATCCTCAAAATGGACATAAGTTTGACACTTATAAAAACCTTGTCAAAAAATATGTGTTGTGGCAGACAGCCATGCTCCTGAAGAACATCCACAAAATTTACCACCATACTGCCACCTCAGCCCAAGCCCCTGTCTGACTTGGTGAACAGTGTGCCCTGTGAGGGCGCAAACCACACAAGATAGCTCCTGCTTGTTATTCCACACCAGATCTTGTTGCCCAGCTCCATGGGTTTCTCAACAGGCAGCTGCTTGGATCCCTGGTGCCCAAAGTATTCACACATGGACTCACCAAAGCTGTAGAACTCTTCCAGGGGTGCGTGCTTCTGAAATTGCAATTAATCCAGATAATGAGAGCCCTGACCTTGGCAAACCTATCACTATCGTCCAGCTTATTGTTAACTGCAAAATGCATGTATGCGTGAGAAAACCAGTTCAAATCTGTCCCTTCTAATTGCATCAGGCACAAGATGGGCATGTGAATTGGGAGATGTTTCTCAAAACATCCTCCTCCTTGGATAGGCTACATAGGTCTGACCTCTGGGGAAGTGAGTTATTTCTCATGTTCTGTGTGGGCCAGGAAGAGAGCCCAACTTTCAAGGATAAGAAACCTGAAGTCCTTCCCATGGACCTCAGATTGAGGTTATTAGGGGACAGTAACCATCTTCACACCTCCCCCAGTCTCTCCTGGTTTGTAACAGTAGACCCAGGCTTAACATCCTGGGTTTCCACAAGTCTCACTACCTCAGCTGCTGCTTGCCCCCTGCCTCCAAATGCCTTCTACACGTGGCAGTTCATACCCTTAGAGTGGGAATGCTTCCAGAAACTGAGAAACCCCATTAGCAACCATCTTGTGCATTAAGAGATGAGGAGAGTAAATCACATTTGTTGATCACATGTAGATCCTGGAGCTAAAAGCCACTTCAGTACCACATGCACTGCTTTGTCTGCCTCACCTTTTCCTGAGTGTCACTTGTCTCCTCTCCTTCCTTTGCTTAGTGAGGCCAGCAGGATTAAGGGCTTAAAATGTGATAGGCTTGGCCTTTCAAAAAGAGAGGAGTAATTACTTGCATAAAGCCTTTCATCAAACAGCACTTAACTTGAAGTTGAAACTAAGATGAACTGGGAACGTGGGGTTGTCTTTATGTGCAGAGATAAAGAATCTGTAATAAGAGATAAGACAATTAAAAAAAAGTATCTTGGAATCAGGGAAGATGGTGGCGTAGGAGGACGCTGGGCTCACCGCGTGTCCTTCTGATCACTTAGATTACACCTACACCTGCCTAAATAACCAGGAAAACCGCCAGAGGATTAGCAGAACAGAGTCTCTGGAGCCAAGTGCAGACTAGAGGCCCATGGAAGAGGGTAGGAAGGGCAGCGAGGCAGTGCACGCTGCACGGACTGGCGGGAGGGAGCCTGGGCGGAGGGGCAGCCTGCCGGCCAAGCAGAGCCCCCGAGTCTGGCTGGCAAAAGCGGAGGGGCGGGACAGAGTGCATTCTGACAGCAAGCATGACTTAGCATCTGGGAGGTCATAAGTTAACAGATCTGCTCAGAAAGCAGGAAGGCTGGAGGACAAAGGGAGGGAGAGCTGCTGAGCCCCCGGAGGACAGAGCTCAGTTTGGTGGGGAACAAAGGTGCTCCCCGGCGCCATCTCCCTCACCCATCCCCCAGCCAAAAATCCCAAAGGGAGCCAGTTCCTGCCAGGGAACTTGCTCACTCCGCACAAACACCCAACTCTGTGCTTCTGCGGAGCCCAACCGCCAGCAGCGGATCTGACTCCCTCCCGCTGCCACAGGGCCCCTCATGAAGTGGATCACCTAAGGAGAAGTGAGCTAAGCCTGCCCCTCCGGCCCCCGTGCACCTTACCTACCCACCCCAGCTAATACGCCAGATCCCCAGCACCACAAGCCTGGCAGTGTGCAAGTAGCCCAGACTGGCCATGCCACCCCACAGTGAATCCCGCCCCTAGGAGAGGGGAAGAGAAGGCACACACCAGTCTGACTGTGGCCCAGCAGTGGGCTGGGGGCAGACATCAGGTCTGACTGCGGCACCCCCTCCCCCAACTCCAGTTATACCACAGCACAGGGGAAGTCCCCTGCAGGTCCTCACCACTCCAGGGACTATCCAAAATGACCAAACGGAAGAATTCCCCTCAGAAGATTCTCCAGGAAATAACAACAGCTAATGAACTGATCAAAAAGGATTTAAATAATATAACAGAGTGAATTTAGCATAATAGTCATAAAATTAATCACTGGGCTTGAAAACAGTATAGAGGACAGCAGAGAATCTCTTGCTACAGAGACCAAGGGACTAAGGAACAGTCACGAGGAGCTGAAAAACGCTTTAAACGAAATACAAAACAAAATGGAAACCACGACGGCTTGGAATGAAGAGGCAGAGGAGAGAATAGGTGAACTAGAAGATAAAGTTATGGAAAAAGAGAAATCTGAGAGAAAGAGAGATAAAAAAATCCAGGAGTATGAGGGGAAAATTAGAGAACTAAGTGATACACTAAAAAGAAATAATATACGCATAATTGGTATCCCAGAGGAGGAAGAGAGAGGAAAAGGTGCTGAAGGGGTACTTGAAGAAATTATAGCTGAGAACTTGCCTGAACTGGGGAAAGAAAAAGGCATTGAAATCCAAGAAGCACAGAGAACTCCCTTCAGACGTAACTTGAATCGATCTTCTGCACGACATATCATAGTGAAACTGGCAAAATACAAGGATAAAGAGAAAATTCTGAAAGCAGCAAGGGATAAACGTGCCCTCACATATAAAGGGAGACCTATAAGACTCGTGACTGATCTCTCTTTTGAAACTTGGCAGGCTAGAAAGGATTGACACGATATCTTCAGTGTGCTAAAGAGAAAAAATATGCAGCCGAGAATCCTTTATCCAGCAAGTCTGTCATTTAGAATAGAAGGACAGATAAAGGTCTTCCCAAACAAACAAAAACTGAAGGAATTTGTCACCAATAAACCAGCCCTACAAGAGATCCTAAGGGGGATCCTGTGAGACAAAGTACCAGAGACATCGCTATAAGCATAAAACATACAGATATCACAATGACTCTAAACCCGTATCTTTCTATAATAACACTGAACGTAAATGGATAAATGCACCAACGAAAAGACATAGGGTATCAGAATGGATAAAAAAACAAGACCCATCTATTTGCTGTCTATAAGAGACTCATTTTAGATCTGAGGACACCTTCAGATTGAGAGTTACAGGATGGAGAACTATTTATCACCCTACTGGAAGCCAAAAGAAATCTGGAGTAGCCATACTTATATCAGACAAACTAGACTTTAAATTAAAGGCTGTAACAAGAGAGGAAGAAGGGCATTATATAATAATTATAGGGTCTATCCATCAGGAAGAGCTAACAATTATAAATGTCTATGCGCCGAATACCGGAGCCCCCAGATATATAAAACAATTACTCATAAACATAAGCAACCTTATTGATAAGAATGTGGTAATTGCAGGGGACTTTAACACTGCACTTACAGAAATGGGTAGATCATCTAGACACACGGTCAATAAAGAAACAAGGGCCCTGAATGATACATTGGATCAGATGGACTTGACAGATATATTTAGAACTCTGCATCCCAAAGCAACAGAATATACTTTCTTCCCGACTGCACATGGAACATTCTCCAAGATAGATCATATACTGGGTCACAAAACAGCCCTTCATAAGTTTACAAGAATTGAAATTATACCATGCATATTTCAGACCACAATGCTATGAAGCTTGAAATCAACCACAGGAAAAAGTCTGGAAAACCTCCAAAAGCATGGAGGTTAAAGAACACCCTACTAACGAATGAGTGGGTCAACCAGGCAATTAGAGAAGAAATTAAAAAATATATGGAAACAAACGAAAATGAAAATACAACAATCCAAACGCTTTGGGATGCAGCGAAGGCAGTCCTGAGAGGAAAATAGGCAATCCAGGCCTATCTCAAGAAACAAGAAAAATCTCAAATACAAAATCTAACAGCACACCTAAAGGAAATAGAAGCAGAACAGCAAAGGCAGCCTAAACCCAGCAGAAGAAGAGAAATCATAAAGATCAGAGAATAAATAAATATAGAATCTAAAAAAACTGTAGAGCAGATCAACGAAACCAAGAGTTGGCTTTTTGAAAAAATAAACAAAATTGACAAACCTCTAGCCAGGCTTCTCAAAAAGAAAAGGGAGATGACCCAAATAGATAAAATCATGAATGAAAATGGGATTATTACAACCAATCCCTCAGAGATACAAACAATTATCAGGGAATACCATGAAAAATTATATGCCAACAAATTGGACAACCTGGAAGAAATGGACAAATTCCTAAACACCCACACTCTTCCAAAACTTAATCAGGAGGAAATAGAAAGCTTGAACAGACCCATCACCAGCGAAGAAATTGAATCGGTTATCAAAAATCTCCCAACAAGTAAGAGTCCACGACCAGATGGCTTCCCAGGGGAGCTCTACCAGACGTTTAAAGCAGAGATAATACCTATCCTTCTCAAGCTATTCCAAGAAATAGAAAGAGAAGGAAAACTTCCAGATTCATTCTATAAAGCCAGTATTACTTTGATTCTTAAACCAGACAGAGACCCAGTAACAAAAGACAACTACAGGCCAATATCCCTGATGAATATGGATGCAAAAATTCTCAATAAGATACTAGCAAATCGAATTCAACAGCATATAAAAAGAATTATTCATCATGATCAAGTGGGATTCATTCCTGGGATGCAGGGCTGGTTCAACATTCGCAAATCAATCAACGTGATACATCACATTAACAAAAAAAAAGAGAAGAACCATATGATCCTGTCAATCGATGCAGAAAAGGCCTTTGACAAAATCCAGCACCCTTTCTTAATAAAAACCCTTGAGAAAGTCGGGATAGAAGGAACATACTTAAAGATGATAAAAGCCATTTATGAAAAGCCCACAGCTAACATCATCCTCAATAGGGAAAAACTGACAGCTTTTTCTCTGAGATCAGGAACACGACAGGGATGCCCACTCTCACCGCTTTTCTTTAACATAGTGTTGGAAGTGCTAGCATCAGCAATCAGACAACAAAAGGAAATCAAAGGCATCAAAATTGGCAAAGATGAAGTCAAGCTTTCACTTTTTGCAGGTGACATGATACTATACATGGAAAATCCGATAGACTCCACCAAAAGTCTGCTAGAACTGATACAGGAATTCAGCAAAGTTGCAGGATACAAAATCAATGTACAGAAATCAGTTGCATTCTTATACACTAACAATGAAGCAACAGAAAGACAAATGAAGAAACTGATCCCATTCACAATTGCACCAAGAAGCATAAAATACCTAGGAATAAATCTAACCAAAGATGTACAAGATCTGTATGCTGAAAACTATAGAAAGCTTATGAAGGTAATTGAAGAAGATTTAAAGAAATGGAAAGACATTCCCTGCTCATGGATTGGAAGAATAAATATTGTCAAAATGTCAATACTACCAAAGCTATCTACACATTCAATGCAATCCCAATCAAAATTGCACCAGCATTCTTCTCAAAACTAGAACAAGCCATCCTAAAATTCATATGGAACCACAAAAGTCCCCGAATAGCCAAAGTAATTTTGAAGAAGAAGACCAAAGCAGGAGGCATCACAATCCCAGACTTTAGCCTCTACTACAAAGCTGTCATCATCAAGACAGCATGGTATTGGCACAAAAACAGACACATAGACCAATGGAATAGAATAGAAACCCCAGAACTAGACCCACAAACGTATGGCCAACTAATCTTTGAGAAAGCAGGAAAGAACATCCAATGGAAAAAAGACAGTCTCTTTAACAAATGGTGCTGGGAGAACTGGACAGCAACATGCAGAAGGTTGAAACTAGACCACTTTCTCACACCATTCACAAAAATAAACTCAAAATGGATAAAGGACCTGAATGTGAGACAAGAAACCATCAAATCCTAGAGGAGAAAGCAGGAAAAGACATCTCTGACCTAAGCCGTAGCAGTCTCTTACTTGACACAACCCCAAAGGCAAGGGAATTAAAAAGCAAAAGTGAATTGCTGGGACCTTATGAAGATAAAAAGCTTCTGCACAGCAAAGGAAACAACCAACAAAACTAAAAGGCAACCAACGGAATGGGAAAAGATATTTTCAAATGACATATCGGACAAAGGGCTAGTATCCAAAATCTATAAAGAGCTCATCAAACTCCACACCCAAACAACAAATAACCCAGTGAAGAAATGGGCAGAAAACATGAATAGACACTTCTCTAAAGAAGACATCCGGATGGCCAACAGGCACATGAAAAGATATTCAACGTCGCTCCTTATCAGGGAAATACAAATCAAAACCACACTCAGATATCACCTCACGCCAGTCAGAGTGGCCAAAATGAACAAATCAGGAGACTATAGATGCTGGCGAGGATGTGGAGAAACGGGAACCCTCTTGCACTGTTGGTGGGAATGCAAATTGGTGCAGCCGCTCTGGAAAGCAGTGTGGAGGTTCCTCAGAAAATTAAAAATTGACCTACCCTATGACCCAGCAATAGCACTGCTAAGAATTTACCCAAGGGATACAGGAGTACTGATGCATAGGGGCACTTGTACCCCAATGTTTATAGCAGCACTCTCAACAATAGCCAAATTATGGAAAGAGCCTAAGTGTACATCAACTGATGAGTGGATAAAAAATTGTGGTTTATATACACAATGGAATACTACGTGGCAATGAGAAAGAATGAAATATGGCCTTTTGTAGCAACATGGATGGAACTGGAGAGTGTGATGCTAAGTGAAATAAGCCATACAGAGAAAGACAGATACCATATGGTTTCACTCTTATGTGGATCCTGAGAAACGTAACAGAAACCCATGGGGGAGGGGAAGGAAAAAAAAAAGAGGTTTGAGTGGGAGAGAGCCAAAGCATAGGAGACTGTTACAAACTGAGAACAAACTGAGGGTTGATGGGGGGTGGGAGGGAAGGGAGGGTAGGTGGGTGATGGGTATTGAGGAGGGCACCTTTTGGGATGAGCACTGGGTGTTGTATGGAAACCAATTTGACAATAAATTTCATATATTGAAAAAAAAAAGAAAGAAAGAAAATTAAAAAAAGTATCTTAATTAACAATGCAATAGGACTTTGTCCACCATTTAAGAGAAAAAAAAAAATCTCTAGCTTAAGCTTCACCAGCAGCCAGAGGGTAATAATTTGCATACACACAGGAGATAGTATCTAGTTGATTGGCTAATTAGAGGGGAAGAAAGAACAAAATACCCACCTTACACCTCACAACAAAACACATTCTAAGTCACAGTTTCCACCATCATAACTTCTGGCATGTACGCCTGGATGAGTCTTTGTTATGGGGGCTGTCTTGTGTACTATGGGATGTTTAGTACCTCCCAGGCCTCTATATACTAGATACTAATAGGATACCAAATATCCTACTTGTGAAAACCACAAAAGTTTTAGACATGGCAAACATCAATGGGGTACAGAATTATTCTTGGCTGACAACTACTATTCTAGATCAGCATTACTAACAAAAATTATTGTAATGATGGAAATGTTTTGTATCAACCCTTTCTAATATGTTAGCCATGAGGCATATATGTTTGTTAAAGTTTTGATATATGACTAGTGTGATTGAGAACTTGAATTTTTAATTTTATGTAATAGCCACATGTGGTTGCCTATTGAACACGGTATTGGAAAGAAACCTTAGGTATATAAGTTATTTGTGCTTTATGGAATGTTTGTGATAATTGATTAAAATTTAATTATATTATTAGTTATTATTTGTAACATTTTCTCTGGCAAATTGATTCCTGTAGATATTATATCTTGGGGTGTGTGCAGTTCCATTTCCCAGAACATTTGAATATCAAGCCTATGTTAGAAAAATTGTCATTAACCTGTGGTAATAGTATTTGTGTGACAAATCCAGTTTTACACCAAATAGAGGTGAAAACACAGGAAAATACATTATAATACACGTGAAGGATTTTTATAGAGGTGTTCTGTTGCCCCCCCCCCCCGAAAACTTCTTTTACCAATATACCATATGTTAGATTGATCTGGTTTCATAATAATAAAGCAGGTTGTTGTGAATTCTATACTCCTTTATTGTTCTGGACAGAGGTATATCACTTTTATCATCACAAACACCGATAGATATTCACATACAAAATGTATTATTATGCAGTAAAGTCCATCTTACTCCAGTAGGAAGAATACACATAGAATTAATAAGCATCCCAACTACCCACTAATTGAACATCATAACTATGATTTGTGACTAATTTATGCATAACGGCAGTGGGAGAACAATGATGTAAGTTACAAGTTCCTTTAGTAATTTTCTGTAGGTTAGGGTGACTATGTAATTTCCATAAATTCATATTTTGGGCTGCTGCTGTTAACACAGATGACATTGATTCATTGTCAGTTATAATACATCTGAATTAATTTATCAGATAAACCTTGTTGCCTTAAACTGCATGTCTTTTCCCATTGCTGAGCACAGGCATTTGCTGCCATAGGGTTTTGGGTTTGGACTAGCCAATTTATCAGTTTTTTTTTTTTTTTTAATTTTTTTTTTCAACATTTATTTATTTTTGGGACAGAGAGAGACAGAGCATGAACGGGGGAGGGGCAGAGAGAGAGGGAGACACAGAATCGGAAACAGGCTCCAGGCTCTGAGCCATCAGCCCAGAGCCTGACGCGGGGCTAGAACTCACGGACTGCGAGATCGTGACCTGGCTGAAGTCGGACGCCCAACCGACTGCGCCACCCAGGCGCCCCATATCAGTTTTAAGTTATCATCCCAGGTAGCTTTACAACATTGAATCTCATCTTGAAGGATCTACTCTAGTTTCCCCTTTTCTACAAGTTTATGTGTCTTTTCAGTATACCTTTACTTAGTAAAGGCAAATTCTGCTTGCCCTAAAATTCCAAGTTCTACCCCAAGGCTCCCAAAGCTTGCTTTGTTCTTTGGAGCTAATATTGTTTAACCCACCATAGGTGCTATTGCCATTGTAATCTAACAGAATTAGTACAGTTTGGGTACAAATTTTGAACCCCCAAAATGTTGAGTTCTCCATGTCAGATTAATTGGGTATTAGTTACTTCTAAGTACAATTTGGTTTGGGTGTATCAAAGGGCTTCACATAACCTTCCTGATCTTATAGTCAAATTAGTATATGGGGGAGGTTGTGACCACCAAGCGTTTTTTTTTTTTCTTTCTTTCTTTTATTTTTTAAAAGGTTTTCATTCCTTTTGTTTGTTTGTCTTAATTTATTCCATCCAAAAATCATGGCTTGTGTATACATTGAATATTTTGACAGCTAGGACAAGCTGCTGCTAATAGTTGTCTTTCATATTCCGCAATCTTTTGCAAGATAATTATTTAAATTTATTGAAACACAGTGATAAAATTGTTGAATATTATAAATTGTATAGGTAGGATTTGAATTTGGTGATATTTATTGGAACATTCATCCTATCATGTGTCTCCTATAATCAATATATCCCAACAAGTAGGCACCAAAAGTTAAAGGCAATTTGAGATATTCCATGAAGTCATAAACATGTGGTGTAAGTTGTCATTAGAGTGTATATCTGTGGTGCTCTTGCATGTGAGATTAGCAAAAATAGCATGTAACAAGATTTTATCAGGGTGTAATGGAAAAGGGGGTGGAGATAAACATTCAGGTTTAACATCATCTAAGTTTACAGAGTTACAAACATAATGAAAAAAGAACAGGCATGGTCCTCAATCTTGGGAGTAGATGCCTACTCAGTTGCCATCTGCTTCTCATCCTGGTTAACAGCGAATGTTGTTTTAGGAGGAGCCCAGTGTCAGAAATAAGAGTTGAAGTCCAATCGGGTGAAGGTGACTTTTTTAAAATGAGAAACATGGATCCATGAGTTTATCTTCTTTAAGTTGGAGGTACAGGAATATGTTAAGAGTACCTGATAATGTCCTTTCCTTCTCTCTCTCTCTCTCTCTCTCTCTCTCTCTCTCTCTCTCCTTCAATTGGGAACTCATTTAGGAAGGAGTCAGAAATCAAAGCAGTACTTTGTTTTAGGACCTGAATTAGGCCTTGGCAAGAGGATAGAATATTCCCTTTTAATAAGGTGGGCTCATATTACCCTTCATTAAACCTCATAAGTCATCCTGTTATCATTTCAAACAGGTGAAGTTTATGTTTGCCTAAAGGAGTAGACCTGAAGCTCAAGCACACCAGGGTAGAGGTTTTGACCGTGGTAGGTTAAAAGCTTCAGTAAATTTTGTTAATTAAATTTTAATTGTGCCATTAGTTCTTCCTACCAATCCAGAATATTGAGGATGAAAGCACAGTGAAAATGCTGCACTATTGGCCAAACATTGCATATTGCTTTGTTCTTTGAAATGGGAGCCTTTGTCACTATGTAGTTCTGAAGGAATGCTCCAATGAGGAATAATTACTCTCAGTTAATATTTTAGCTACTGTGAGGGAAGTAGCTCTCTGACAGGGAAAGACTTTGACCCAATGAGAAAACATGCAACTCATAATCAAAACACATTTATATCCTTGAGTAAGCAGTAAATGAATAAAGTTGGTTTGCCATCCTTCAAAGGGACCCTTTGGGAAGGGAAAAAACCTGGAGATCCATGGAAGGCTTGTGTTTATGACAAATTGTACACCGTTTATATAGCTTATAAGCATCTGTTGGAGAGAGTTTCCAAATGTATTATTTTCCCCACATTACCATTTTTCAGATCCCTAATTAATTAATTGATGAAAATATAATAAAAGGGGCATGTGGGAAGTAATAGAAACAATGTGTTTTCCATTGGCCCTTCCCATATCTGTGAGGGGTGGTCTAATTTTCTTCCTTCTTCTTCCATGGTCGTTGGTTTTTGTTTTATTTTTTTTTCCTTAGAAGCATTTTTTTTTTGTGCCTGCAAAATATTTTTTTACGTTCATTTATTTATTTTGAGAGAGAAAGAGCATGGGGGCAGAGCATAGACTGAGGGAAAGAAAGAATCACAAGCAGGCTCCACGCTGTCAGCACAGAGCCTGACATGGAGCTTGATCTCATTAATCATGAGATTACGACTAGAGTTGAAATCTAGAGTTGGACACTTAAACGACTGAGTCATCCAGGTGCTACAGGAAATGTTTATTTTAATTAAATGGAATTAGGATTAAAGGAACACTCAAGAATATGGGTAGACGTCAACTTTAAGGCTGCCTGTTTAACAGCTGAATCAGATAAATGGTTTCCTTTAGTTCTGTGGTGTCTGCCTTGCATGTCCAAGAATTTTTATAATAGCAAGTTGCTTTAGTAATTGTATAGCTTTCAGTAATTGGAATACGTGTTTTCCATTTTTAAGTTTGTCTAGTAGAGGTCAGAAATTCCATTTGTTTCCATAGCACGCCAAAGTAATGAGTGGCTCCAAAAGCATAATGACTTTCACTATAATTATTAGCCATTTTACGTTTTGCTAGCTGGCAAGCCCTGATAAGAGCTTACTTAACAGTTGAGTTTACTTAACAGTTGGTAAATAAGAACTTCCAGTAATATCAGTTAATGATGTGATAGCGTGCCTAGCTTGGTAATGTCCTTGTTCATCCTTAGATAAGACTTGTTTGGGGACCATGTTAGGTCTGTATAATCAAGAGTCATTCCCTGTAAATCATTTCCTGGTATAAGAATATAATTGGTTAACATAATACAATCATTGCTATTAAGGTGTGAAGTGCCCTCTGGTGTGAGTAGTAAAGTGGCAAGGTTCAGATTACAGCATTGCATTAGCGTGATGTTGGTTGCAGTTAATCAGAGTAATTCATAAGAAGCAAGTTGGCTAGCACAGAACTGTAGGATATGATGATAATTCAGAATGGCTTCAGTTGAGGGAGTCACATAATTAAAAGAGCACTCATAATTATTTCTTCAGTGGCTTTACAGAGGAGTGCTGTGGCAGAAAATGCCCATTAACAAGGGTGGGGTGGTGGAATCCCTTAGTTACTGAATCTTGTTGCAGCTATAATATCCTGGTGGCCAATAGTAATCACTATGTTTTTAAGCTAATACTCATAGGGAATGTCTTCCTGTTTAAATAGGAAAAAAAAAAAAAGTAATTTATAGGTAAGTTGACCTAAAGCAGGGGCTGAGTTAATGTAGACTTTAGCATTTCTACAGTTTTTCATCCTTCAGGGGTCAAGGTTATGGGGCCAGATTGGTTTAACTTTAATAGATTTTTTAAAGTTTCCTTATTTATTTGTGGGTATGAGAGAGACATAAAGAGAATCTAAAGTAGGCCCTGTGCTGTCAGTGTGGAGCCTGACACAGGCTGGACCATGAGATCATGACTTGAGCAGAAACCAAGACCTATAAACTTAACTGACTGAGTGCCCTTATCTTTAATAGATTATATAAAGGTTGAACTATAATGGGAAAAATCAGGCATCCAATTTTGGCAATAGCTTATAAGCCCTATAAATCCTCTTAGTTGTCTCTTGGTTTTGGGTAAATGAAAACCCAAAATCCCTCTTACTGTTCCAGCATTTGTCAATAGGCCATCTTTTGATATCATCCTAGTTTCGTGGTATTTTACCATAGGTAAGCAAAATTGTAACTTGTCTCATAAGATTTTGTGGTCCTTAAAGACCAGTTGTTTCAGCAAAATAGTGTCCTTTTGACAATCTGTTTCTGTGTTTAAGCATAGCAGTAAGCCATCTACATATCTCAGCCCTATCTGAGATAAAACTCTGGAGGGAGATACAACCTGGTAGGCAGACAGTTTGGAACTGGACAGGATAGAGGTGAAGAGAGGACAGAAGCCTAAGGCAAAGGAAGGGTGCTTGATCATGGGTCTGTGAGATCTCAAAGTTCCTGCACCAGAGATTACAGAACCCAGTGAAGCCATTTCTGCCTCTCCTGCACATGTGTCCCACACTAACACACTCCATTGAGCTAAGCAGCACCAGTTAGTGGAGAACCGAGCTATTATACCAAACCTCACTGAATTGTGCCTTCCAAGTACATACCCTAGAATTTCAGTACAAGTCACTCAACCTCCTTACTGTATGGAGTATAGAGTGCTTCATAGTTTCATTTCTAAGGGGGACTGAATGTAATGTCACTCAGATTTCATTCTGTTTGCTGATTCATTTATTTGTTCATTTTCTTTGCTTCTGATTTTTCTTATATTGTTTTCTTTTTTCTTCCTTTTTTTTCTTTTTCTTGAATATAGAAAAAGAAAATATATTTTTATTTATTTTATTTTTATTGTTTAAAATTTTTATTCTATTTTATTATATATGTATTTTTTAATTTTAAAATTTTTTCTTAACATTTTTTAAACTTCCTTTCCTTTTTCCTCTATACTATCAAGCTTCTTTCAACAAGAAGACAAAAACACACAAAGAATCTAGGTTCTTTTATTTTATTTTTTGTTTTATTTTAAATTTTTTAATTTAATTTATTTTTTTATTTTTTAAATTTTTTTCTTCCTCCAAAAGGACAAAATGAAGGAATTCACTCCAAAAGAAATAACAGGAAGAAATGATAGCCAGGGACTTAATCAACAAAGATAAAAGTAAGATGTCTGGAATAGAATTTAGAACCATGATAATAAGAATGGTAGCTGGGGTTGAAAAAATCATAGAAGACTCCAGATACTCTCTTTATGTGGAGATAAAAGAAATAAAATCTAGTGAGGCCAAAGTTAAAAATGCTGTAACTGTGATGCAACCTTGAAGGGATGAGACAACAGCAAGAATGTACAAAGCAGAGCATCAAATCAGCGATTAAGAAGATAAAACTGTGAAGAATAATGAAGCAGAGAAAAGGGGGAAACAAAGGCAAAAGGTCACGGTACAAGACTTAGAGAACTCAGTGACTTATTAAAAAGGAATAAGATCCAAATCATAGGAGTCCCAGAAGATGAAGAGAGAAAAAGAGGCAAAAGGTTTCTATGAGTGAAATATAGGGGAAAACTTTCCTAATCTGGGGAATGACACGGACATTAAAATCCAAGAATCACAGAGAATTCCAGTTAGATTTAAGAAAAACTGACCATCACCAAGGCATATCATTGACAAATTCACAAAACACACAGACAAGGAAAGAATCATGAAAGCCACAAAGAAAAACATAAGTCCACAGCAGACCTATACGCAGAAACTGGGCAAGATAGAAAGGAGTGGCAGAATATATTCAAATGTGCTGAATCAGAAAAAAATATGCAGCCAAGAATTATTTATCCAGCAAGGCTGTCATTCAAAATAGAAGGAAGAGGGGCGCCTGGGTGGCGCAGTCGGTTAAGCATCCGACTTCAGCCAGGTCACCATCTCGCGGTCCGTGAGTTCGAGCCCCGCGTCAGGCTCTGGGCTGATGGCTCGGAGCCTGGAGCCTGCTTCCGGTTCTGTGTCTCCCTCTCTCTCTACCCCTCCCCCATTCATGCTCTGTCTCTCTCTGTCCCAAAAATAAATAAAAAACGTTGAAAAAAAATCAAAATAGAAGGAAGATAAAGAGTTTCCAAGACAAACAAAAACTAAAGGAATGTGTTACCACTAAACCAGCCCTGCAAGAAATTTTAAGGGGGCTCTTTGAATTGAGACAAGACAAGACAAGACAAAACAGACCAAAAGCAACAAAGACTAGAAAGTACAGAGAACAGTACCAGAAACACCAATTCTACAGGCAACACAATGGTGCTAAATTCATATCTTTCAGTACTCACTCTAGAGGTAAATGGACTAATGCTCCAATCAAATGATATAAGGTATCAGAATGGATAAGAAAACAAGACTCATCTATATGCTGCTTACGGGAGACTTACTTTAGACCAAAAGATACCTTCAGATTGAAAGTGAGAGGATGGAAAACTATCTATCACACTAATGGTAATCAAAAGAAAACTGGAGTAACCTTATCTATGTCAGACAAATCAAACTTTAAAATGAAGACTGTAAGAAGGGATGAAGAAGGGCATTATATCATAATTAATGGGTCTATCCACCAAGATCTGACAATTGTAAATACTTATGCCCTCAATGTGAAAATACCCAAACATATAAGTCAATTAATCACAAACATAAATACATTCATTGATAATAATACAATAATAGTAGAGTACTCCAAAATCACACTTACAACAATGGATAGATCATGTAAGCTGAAAGTCAACAAGGAAACAATGGCTTTGAATGACACATAGGACTGTTGGCCCTAACAGATGTATTCAGAACATTTTATCCTAAAGAAGCAGAACACATATTCTTCCCAAGTGCAAAATGAACACTTTCCAGAATATATCACATACTAGGTCACAAATCAACCTTCACCAAGAACAAAAAGATTGAGATCATATGTTGCATAGTTTCAGACCACAATGCTATGAACCTCAAAATAAACTACAAGAAAAAATTTGGAAAGACCATGAGTATATAAAGATTAAAGAACATCCTACTAGAGAATGAATGGGTTAACAAATAAATGAAAGAGGAAGTGAAAAATTACATGGAAGACAATAAAAATAAAAACACAACCGTCCCAAACCTTAGGGATGCAACAAACGCAGAAGAGGGAAGTACATAGCAATCCAGGCATTCCTATGAAGGAAGAAAGATGTCAACTACACGACCTAACTTTAGAACTAAAAGACCTGGGAAAAGAAGAGCAAATAAAGCTCAAAATCAGCAGAAGAAGGAAAATAATAAAGATTAGAACAAAGTCAATGATACAAAAATCAAAACAAAACAATACAGTAAAACAGATCAATAAAATCTGGAGCTGGTGCTTTGAAAGAATTAACAAAATTGATAAACCACTAGTCAGATTGATCAAAAATAAAAAGTGAAGGGCCAAATAAATAAAATCACAAATGAAGGAGATCACAACCAACACCACAGAAATAGGAGCAATAAATAGAATACTATGAGCAATCATATGCCAACAAATTGGGAAATCTGGAAGAAATGAACAAATTCATGAAAACATATAAACTACCAAAATGGAAACAGGAAGAAATAGAAAATTTGAACAAACACATATTCAGTAAAGAAATTGAACCAATAATCAAAAGTCTCCCAACAAAATGGAGTCCAGGACTGGATAGTTTTCCAGTGCAATTCCACCAAACATTTAAAGACTTAACATCTATTTTTTGAAGCTGTTCCAAAAAAATAGAAATGGAAGGAAAACTTCCAAACTCATTCTATGAGGCCAGAATTACCTTTATTCCAAAACCAGACAAAGACCCCACTAAAAAGGAGAACTACAGACCATTATCCCTGATGAACATGGATGCAAAAATTCACAATAAGATACTAGCAAACCGGATCCAGCAATACATTAAAAGAGCTTGCTTTTTTTTTTCCATTGGATATTCTTTCTGGCTTTGTCAAGATCAGTGGCCATACCTTTGGGGGTGCATTTCTGGGTTATCTATTCTGTGCCATTTATCTATGTGTCTGTTTTTGTGCCAGTACCATACTGTCTTGATGACAAGACAATAGAGTGGGATTTATTCCCAGTATACAAAGCTGGTTCAATATCTTCAAATAATCAATATGATGCATCACATTAATCAAAGACAGGATAAGAAGCACATGACCCTCTCAAGAGATGCACAAAGAGCATTTGACAAAATACAGCGTTGTTTCCTGAATAAAAACCCTCAAGAAAGTAGTGATAGAAGGAACATATTTCAAGATTATAAAGGTCATATATGAAATATCTAAGCTAATATCCTCCATGGCAAAAAGCTTAGAAATTTCCTCCTAAGGTTAGGAACACGACAGGGATGCTGATTCTCAACACTGTTATTCAACATATTGTTGGAAGTCCTAGCCTCAGTATTCAGATAACAAAAAGAAATAAAGGTCTCCAAATCAGCAAGGAAGAAGTCAAATTTTCACTCTTCACAGATGGCATGATACCAGATGTGGAAAGCCCAAAAGATGCCACTAGAAAACTTCTAGAATGGATAAATAAATTCAGTAAAAATACAGGATATAAAATAAATGTACAGAAATTGTTTGCATTTCTATACACCAATAATGAAGCACCAGAAAGAGAAATCAAGGAATCAATCCCAACTAAAATTGCACCAAACCATAAAATACCTAGGAATAAACCTAACCAAAGAGGTGAAATATCTATACACTGAAAAATATAGTAAGCTATGAAAATGGATGAAGATTTCTTCCACACAAAAATGAAGAACATTCCATACTCATGGATTTGAAGAACAAATATTGTTAAAATGTTGATACTACCCAAAGCAATCGACTTATTCAATGCAATCCCTAACAATTACACCAGCATTCTTCTCAAAGCTAGAGCAAACAATCCTAAAATTTGTATGCATTCATAAAAGACCCTGAATAGGCAAAGTAACGTTGAAAAAGAATCCAAAGCTGTAGGCATCACATTTGAGGAATTTAGACTGTATTACAAAGCTATAATCATTGAGATATTCTGGTACTGGCACAAAAACAGACACATAGATAAATGGAATAGAATAGAGAACCAGAAATTCACCCCCAAATGCAAAGTCACTGATCTTTGACAAAGCAGGAAAGAATATCCAATGGAAAAAAAAAAAGCAGTCCTTTCAGCAGATGGTGCTGAGAAAACTGGACAGCAACATGAGGAAGAATGAACCTGGACCATTTTCTTACACCATACACAAAAATAAACTCAAAATGTATGAAAGACCTAAACGTAAGGTATGAAGCCATGAAAATCCTAGAGGAGAAAACAGGCAACAACCTCTTTGACCTCGACCACAGCAACTTCTACCTTCATATGTCTCTGGAGGCAAGAGAAATAAAAACAAAAGTGAACTACTGGGACCTCATCAAGATAAAAAGCTTCCACACAGTGATGGAAACAATCAGCAAAACTAAAAGGCAACCGATGGAATGGGAGAAGATATTTGGAAATGAAATATGGGATAAATGGCTAGTGTCCAAAATCTATAAAGAACATATCAATCTCAACACCTAAAAAACAAATACTCCAGTGAAGAAGTGGGCAAGAGACATGAATAGACACTTTTCCAAAGATTTCCAGATGTCTAACACACATATGAAAAGATGCTCAACATACACATCATCAAGGAAATACAAATGAAAACCACAATGAGATACTACCTCACACGTGTCAGAAGGTCTAAAACTAACAACTCAGACAACAACAGATATTGGCAAAGAGGAGAAAGAGGAACACTTTACACTGCTCGTGGGAATGCAACCTGGTGCAGCTGCTCAGAAAACAGTGTCGAGGTTCCTCAAGAAATTAAAAATAGATCTACCTTATGACCCAGCAATTTCACTACTAAGAGTTTATTCAAAGGATATGAAAATGCCCATTCAAAGGGGCTTATGCACCCCAATGTTAATAGCAGCAATATCGACAATAGCCAAAGTATGGAAAAAGTCCAAATACCTATCAACTGATGAATGGATAAAGTAGATGTGGTATATATATATATATATATATATATATATATATATATATATATACACACACACATATATATATATATATACACACACAATGGAATACTACTCAACAATCAAAAATAATTAACTCTTGTATTTTGCAACAATGTCGATTGAACTAGGATATATTATGCTAAGGAAAATAAGTCATTCAGAGAAAGACAAATATATGATTTCACACATGTGGAATTTAAGAAACAAAGCAGAACAAAGCAGAAGGGAAGCAAACATAAGATAAAAACAGAGAAGGAGGCAAACCATAAGAGACTCTTAAATACAGAGAACAAAATGAGAGTTGCTGGTGGGTTGTTGGGTAGGGAGATGGGTTAAATGATGATGGCCATTAAGGAGGGCAATTTTTATTTGTTTTTTTGTTTATATATATAATTTATTGTCAAGTTAGATAACATTCAGTGTATACAGTGTTCTCTTGGTTTTGGGGATAGAGTTCTGTGATTCATCGTTTACATACAATACCCAGTGCTCATCCCAACAAGTACAATCCTCAATACCCATCACCCATTACACTCATCCCTCACCCCCCATAAACCCTAAATTGGTTCTCTGTATTTAAGGATCTCTTATGGTTTGTCTCCCTCTCTGTTTGAAACTATTTTTCCTCTTCCTTCCCCCAGTGTCTTCTGTTATGTTTCTTAAGTTCCACATATGAGTGAAAACATATTTTATCTGTCTATCTCTGACTGACTTATTTCACTTAGCATAATACCCTCCAGTTCCATTCATGTTGTTGCAAACTTCAGGATTTAATTCTTTTTCATTGCCAAGTAGTTTCCATTGTATATATAAACCACATCTTATTTCTCAATTCATCAGTTGATGGACATTTGTGCTCTTTCCATAATTTGGCTATTGTTGAAAGTGCTGCTGTAAACATTGGGGTACAAGTGCTCCTATGCATCAGCACTCCTGTATCCTTTGGATAAATTCCTAGTAGTGTCAAAGGGTAATTCTATTTTTAATTTTTTGAGGAACCTCCATACTGTTTTCCAGAGTGGCTGCACCAGTTTGCATTCTCACCAACAGTCAAGAGGGTTCCATTTTCTCCACATCCTTGACAACCAACATCTGTTGTTGCCTGAGTTTTTTTTTTCCACTCTGACCAATGTGAAGTGGTAACTCAATGCCATTTGTATTTGTATTTACCTAATGATTAGTGATGTTGAGCATCTTGTCATGTGTCTGTTGGCCCTCTGGAGATTTTCTTTGAAAAAGTGTCTAGTGATGTCTTCTGACCATTTCTTCACTGGATTATCTGATTTTGGTATTGACTTTGGTAAGTTCTTTATATATTTTGGATACTAACCCTTTATCCAATATGTCATTTGCAAATATCTTCTCTCATTTCATCAGTTGCTTTTCGTTTTGTTGATTGTTTCATTTGCAGTGCAGGAGATTTTTATCTTGATGAGGTCCCAATAATTCAATTTTGCTTTCATTCCTTCTTCTTCATGGTGCTATGCAGTTCTCCCAGCACCTTTTGCTAAGGATACTGTCTTTTTTTTTCCATTGGATACTCTTTCCTGATTCATCAAAGATTAGGTGGCCATACATTTATGGGTTCAATTGTACACTTTCCTTTCTATTCCATCAGTCTATGTGTCTGTTCTTGTGCCAGTACCATGCTGTCTTGGTGATAACAGCTTTGTAGTAGAGGTTAAGTCTGGGATTGTGATGCCTCCAACTTTGTTTTTCTGTTTCAATGTATGTTTGTCTATAAATGGTCCTTTGTGGTTCCATACAAATTTTAGGATTGTTTGTTCTAGCTTTGAGAAGAATGTCAGAGCAATTTTGATTGGGATTGCACTGAATGTGTAGACTGTTTTAGTTAGTATCGTCATTTTAACAATGTTTTTTCTTCCAACCCATTAGTACGAAATATGTTTCCATTTCTTTGTGTCTTCAATTTCCTTCAAAAGTTTTCTATAGTTTTCAGCATACAGCACTTTTACATCTTTGTTTAGGTTTATTCCTGGCTATTTTACGGTTCTTGGAGCAATTATAAATTGGATTGATTTCTTGATTTCTCTTTCTGGTGCCTCATTATTTGTGTATAGAAATGCAACTGATTTCTGCACATTTATTTTGTATTATTCAACTTTGCTGATTTCATGTATCAGTTCTAGAAGCTTTTTGGTGGAATCTTTAGGGTTTTCCATGTAGAGTACCATGTCATCTGTGAAAAGTGAAAGTTTCACTTCTTTCCCAATTTGGATGCATTTTATTTCATTTTGCTGTCTGATTGCTGATGCTACGACTTCCAACACGATGTTAAAAAACAGTGGTGAGAGTGGACATTCCTGCCGTGTTCCTGATCGCCAGGGGAAAGATCTCCATTTTTCCTGATTTAGGATGATATTAGCTGTGTGCTGTTCATAAATGGCTTTTATGATGTTGAGGTATGTTCGTTCTATCCTGACTTTCTGGAGGGTTTTTATTATAAGATGCTGTACTTTGTCAAATGCTTTTTCTGCACCTATTGACAGAATCATACAGTTCTTATGCTTTCTTTTATTAATGTAATGTATCAAATTGATTGATTTGTGAATGTTGAACCAGCCCTGCAGCCTATGAATGAATCCAACTCGATCATGGTGAATAATTCTTTTGATATACTGTTGAATTCAATTTGCTAGTATCTTGTTGAGAATTTTCGCATCCATGTTCATCAGGGGAATTGGCCTGTAATTCTCCTTTTAGTGGGATATCTGTCTGGTTTAGGAATCAAAGTAATGCTGGCTTTGTAAAATGAATCTGGAAGCTTTCCTTCCATTTCAATGTTTTTGTAACAACTTGAGAAGGATAGGTATTAACTCTGCTTTAAATGTCTGGTAGAATTCCCCTGGGAAGCCATATGGCCCAGGACTCTAATTTGCTGGGAGGTTTTTGATAACTGAGTCAAGTTCTTTGATTATGGGTCTCTTCAGTCTCCCATTTCTTCCTGTTTGAATTTTGGTAGTGTGTGGGTGTCTAGGAATTGGTCCATTTCTTCCAGGTTGTCCAGTTTCTTAATGTATAATTTCTCATAATATTCTTTGAGAATTGCTTTTATTCCTGAGGGATTTGTGGTGATAAATCCATTTTCATTCATGATTGTATCATTATGGTTCTCTTTCTTTTCTGTTTGAAAAATCTGGCTATAGGTTTATCAATTTTGTTTATTTTCCAAAATCCTGTTCTTAGATACATTGATCTGTTCTACTGTTTTGTTTTGTTTTGTTTTGGGATTCCATATTGTTTATTTCTGCTGTGATCTTTATTATTTCACTTCTTCTGCTGACTTTGGGGTTTTGTTCCTCTTCTGTTTCTAGTACTTTTAGGTGTGCTGTTATATATTGTATTTGGGATTTTTCTTGAGATAAGCCTGGATTGTAATGCCTTTTCCTATTAGGACTGTCTTTGCTGCATCTCAAAATGTTTCTAATGTCCTGTTTTCATTTTCCTTTGTTGTGTGTGTGTGTGTGTGTGTGTGTGTGTGTGTGTGTGTGTGTATATATATATATATATATATATATATATATATATATATATTAATGTAATCTTTAATTTCCTGGCTGACCAATGCATTCTTCTGTAGGATGTTCTTTAATGTCCATGCATTTGGGGGCTTTCCAAATTTTTTCTTGTTGTTGATCTCAAGTATCATACTGTTGTGACTAGAAAATATGCATGATATGATCTCAAATATTTTATATTAATTGAGGGCTGTTTTGTGACACAGTATGTGATCCATCTTGGAGAATGTTCCATGTGCACTTGAAAAGAATGTGTATTCTACTGCTTTTGGATGTAAAGTTCTCAATATATCTGTCAAGTCCATCTGGTCCAAGGTATCATTCAAGGCCATTGCTACTTTTTTTATTTTTTAATATGAAATTTATTATCAAATTGGTTTCCATACAACACCCAGTGCTCATCCCAACAGGTGCCCTCCTCAGTGCCCATCACCCAATTTCCCCTCCCTCCTACTACCCCTCAACCCACAGTTTATTCTCAGTTTTTAAGAGTCTCTTGTGGTTTGCGTCCCTCCCTCTCTAACTTATTTTTTCCCCTTCCCCTCCTCCACGGTCTTCTGTTAAGTTTCTCAGGATCCACATAGGAGTGAAAACATATGGTATCTGTCTCTCTCTCTGTGACTTATTTCACTTAGCATAACATTCTCCAGTTCCATCCACGTTGCTACAAAGGGCCATATTTCATTCTTTCTCATTGCCACGTAGTATTCCATTGTGTATATAAACCACAATTTCTTTATCCATTCATCAGTTGATGGACGTTTAGGCTCTTTTCATAATTTGGCTATTGTTGAAAGTTCTGCTGTAAACATAGGGGTACAAGTGCCCCTATGCATCAGCACTCCTGTATCCCTTGGGTAAATTCCTAGCAGTGCTGTTGCTGGGTCATATGATAGATCTATTTTTAATTTTATGAGGAACCTCCACACTGTTTTCCAGAGAGGCTGCACCAGTTTGCATTCCCACCAACAGTGCAAGAGGGTTCCCGTTTCTCAACATCCTCTCCAGCATCTATAGCTTCCTGATTTGTTTATTTTAGCCATGGTCACTGGCGTGAGGTGATATCTCAGTGTGGTTTTGATTTGTATTTCCCTGATGAAGAGTGACATTAAGCATCTTTTCAGGTGCCTGTTGGCCATCTGGATGTCTATTCATGTCTTCTGCCCATTTCTTCACTGGATTATTTGTTTTTTTGGGTCTGGAGTTTGGTGAGTTCTTTATAGATTTTAGATAGTAGCCCTTTATCCGATATGTAATTTGCAAATATATTTTCGCATTCTGTCAGTTGTCTTTGAGTTTTGTTGATTGTTTCCTTTGCAGTGCAGAAGCTTATTATCTTGATGACGTCCCAATATTTCACTTTTGCTTCTAATTCCCTTGCCTTTGGAGATGTGTCAAATAAGAAATTGCTGCGACTGAGGTCAGAGAGGTTTTTTCCTGCTTTCTCCTCTAGGATTTTGATGGTTTCCTGTCCCACATTCACGTCCTTCATCCATTTTGAGTTTATTTTTGTGAATGGTGTAAGAAAGTGGTCTAGTGTTATTCTTCTGCATGTTGCTGTCCAGTTCTCCCAGCACCATTTTCTAGAGAGAAACATAATTTTATGTTTTTCTAAACATAAAATTCCTAGGTATTTTATGATTCTTGGTGCAATTGTGAATGGGATCAGTTCCTTTATTTGTCTTACTGTTGCTTCATCATTAGTGTATAAGAATGCAATGATTTCTGTATATTAATTATGTATCCTCCCCTTTTGCTGAATTCATGTATCATTTCTGACAGTTTTTTGGTGGAGTCTATGGGGTTTTCTCTGTATAATATCATGTCATCTGCAAAAAGTGAAAGCTTGACTTCATCTTTAAGTCCATTGTTTCTTTATCGATTTTCTGTCTAGGTGATCTGCCCATTCCTGTAAGTGAAGTATTAAAGTGTCTTGCACTTACAGTATTCATATCAATAACATTTCTTATGTTTGTGATTAATTGATGCATATACATGGTTATCCCCAAGTTGGGAGCATAAACATTTATAATTGTTAGCTTTCTTGATGGATAGGAACTGTAATTATGATATAATGCCCTTCTCCAACTCTTGTTACAGCATTTAGTTTAAAATCTAGTTTGTCTGATATAAGAATGGCTACTCCAATTGTGTTTTGACTTCCAATAGCATGATAGATGCTTCTCCATCCACAGTTTCAATCTGAAGTTCCCTTCAAGTCGACAATGGGTCTCTTCTAGTCAGCATATAGATGGACCTTGTTTTTTTGATCCATTCTGATACCCTATGTCTTTTGATTGGAGCATTGGGTCCATTTACATTCAGAGTTATTATTGAAAGATATGGATTTAGTGTCATTGTGTTATCTGTAGGTTTCATGCTTGTGGCAATGTCTCTGGTCCTTTGTAGTGTTTGCAGCATTCCACTCACAAGTCCCCCTAAGAATCTCTTGCAGGGCTGGTTTAGTGGTCACGAACTCCTTCAGTTTTTGTTGTATGGGAAACTTTTATCTCTCCTTCTATTCTGGATGACAGCCTTGCTGGATAAAAGATTCTTGGCTGCATATTTTTTTATTCTTCATATTGGATATTTCCCACCACATTCTACTGGCCTGCCAGGTTTCAGTGGACAGGTCTGCTACTACTCTTATGTGTCTATCCTTGTAAGTTAGTGTCCTTTTGTCCTTAGCTGCTTTCAGAATTTTCTCTTTTTCTTTGAATTTTGCCAGTTTCACTATGATATGCCATGGATAAGATATTCCTGTTAAATCTGAAGGGAGTTCTCTGTGCCTCCTGGACTTGGAAGTCCTTTTCCTTCCTTTAATTAGGGAATTTCTCAGCAATAATTTGTTTAGGTAAAACTTCTGCCCCTTTTTCTCTCTTCTTCTTCTTCCAGAACTCCTATGATATGAATATTATTACATTTCATTGAATTATTTAGTTCTCTAATTGTCTCATGGTCTAGTGTTTTCTTCTCTTTTTCTTGGCTTCATCATTTTCCATAATTTTACCTTCTATTTAACTTAATCTCCTCTCTTCCTCCTCCATCCTTGCTGTTACTGAATCTAGTTATTTTGCACCTCATTTATAGGATTTCTTAGTTCGTTATGACAATTTAGTAGTTCCTTGATCTCAACAGCAATATATTCTGTTCTATGCTTTTTTTTTTTCAAGCTACCTATTAATCCTATGACTATTATTCTAAATTTTTGGTCAGTTATATCGTTTATATCCATTTTTCAGGAAATCCCTATCTGTCATTTATTCCTGGAATTTATTTTAAGAAGAAGTCGTCTGTCTCATCATATTAGCTAGTTTTCTGTCCCATATGTGTTTTAATAGCTTATTATGAGTCCTGCACCTGTGAGCATTTCCGTATTTAAAAGGATTCTTATGCTGTCTGGGTCCTGCCCTTCAGGAGGTGTTTTTGGAGTGTGTTTCATGTTCTGTTTTGTGACTCTAATTGTTTTATCTCCCTACTTGCATTGGTGGTTTAGACCTTCCACCAATTGTGCTTTGATTTTTTGTTGAAGTATCCCTGGAAATTTTTTTTTTAAAAAGGATGGGGTGGTGGAAGGGACCTTATCCTATAGAAAGAGAGAAATGTCAAGGGCAGTGAAAAGAATAAAGAAAAAAAAACCACAATTGACCAGGCAGAGAATCAGAGAAACTATATGGCTTAGTCCGGAGAGAAAAAAAAAAAAAAAAATAAAGGAGATACAGAAGAGGTGCAAAAATAATAGTTAAAAAGAGTCTGCTTAAATACACCAAAAAACAGAATAACCAGACTAGAGAAGGGAAGAAATAAGGGGAAGAAAAAGAAGAAAAATACACACACACAAACACACATGTGTATATATACACATAACATAATATATCATAACATAATATAAATATAACATAAATATATAAACATAAACATAAAGTAATAATTGACCAGAAATCAAATCAAAGAATGCAAAACCACTGGACCAATATTTGATGGTGCCTCGGAACCAGTGGCTTCACTGGTCTGAAGTTGTGACTGTCTGGTTCTTTCAGTGTCAATCTTGTTCTGTTACATATACAATTACCTGGCATGGAGGGACATGGTTTGGTGTAGGCAGGTCCCACCTCCACCCTGGACCAGTTGTCTGTTCTGCAAAACCCACCTTGGTGATGGGGAGAAACATGACCACAGCCCAGTCTCTCTTCCCCAGACCAGGTGTCTGAAACCACTCTGTTCTTGGGATTTTCACAGTGCCATATGGGCTCAAGTGGTCCGGTTTTTCTCTGCTCCACAGTCTCCCATGCCTCCCAGGTGCTTGGCTGGATTCAAACCCCAATGTCTTAAAAGATCCTATTCCACCTGCCCTGGTTATGGGGAAATGCCACTTCACCCCACCTGCCAACAAAGGGCCTCTGGCTCTTCACAGTGCTGAGCAGGCATGAGTGGGCTGCTATGTTATGCTCACCATCTACCCTGCCTCCCAGGCCTCTTGGCTTGGATTCAAACCCTGATGTCTTAAAGAATACCAATCAGTGTCTCCAGTTCTGGGGTGCTGTCACTCCACCAGCCAGCTGACAAAGAGCCAGTGGGGTCATACAAGGTCTTTTGTCCTTTGAATGGCTATTTGCTTTCTTCCCACAGCACTCAAGAGAGTGGACTGCTCTCTCTGACTACTTCTTGGAGCTAGCTACTGATCCTGGGCCTGGCTCCCCTCCTCTCCAGGTGTGTGAATAGGGTGAAGAAAGCTTGGCAGTTAGAAATTGGTTCTTTCTCTGTTTTTTTTTTTTTTTTCTGTATCCCAGTCTGTGTTTTTTTTCTCTTGTACAAATACAGTTCAACATTTTCTCACCCTCTCTTTCTCTTCCTCTTGTCTCTCCACAAAAGGAGATCCATCCTCTGCATGCCTGAACTGCCCATTTTATCTCTCTCACTTTGCAATCACACACCGATGGCCCATCAAGTTGTCCCCATGGGCCCCTGGAGATGTTTCTGTCACTCTATAGCCTGAATCCCTGGAATTCCAAGTCTTCTGGCCTCAATACTGCTGTGTTTGAGGGACAAGGGAACTTCTGTTCCCCTTACCTCTCTGCCATGTTGACTCCTCCCTCCAGGAGGGCATATTTTGGATGAGCACTGGGTGTTTTATGTAAATGATGAATCACTAAATTCTATTCCTTAGTCATTCAAAGTCATTATTACTCTCTATGTTAAGTAACTTGGATTTAAATATTAAAAATGCAAGTCATATGTGATGAATTATCTGTTTTTTTTTCTCTTGTTTTTCAAAGCCATCCCACCACTGCATTTATTTTTTCAGGTTGCATTTATTGGAGCCCTTTTTCTATCCACATATCATTGTTATAAATGCTATACCAAATGTAAGATGAGATAATCTAGGACAAATACATGTATTATGCTTGCTCAACAATTGAAATTAATAGAAAACATATATCATTTTTAGGCTTCTCATTATCTACTGTTTAAATAAGTGAGCCCCCAACAATGAACTCTAGATAAAAAGAGGCATATTCATACCTAGCAATGAGAGACTTGATGGATCCGAGGCAGATCCTGGCCTTGAGGGACATAATGACATAAAGTTGATTATTACTTATTTCTGAAGAAATATTATTGATCAAAAAGGGGAAATGGTACAGAAAATTTCAACTTTTAATGCTGTGGGCTTTCTTGAGCTCTCAGGGAAGCCATATGTAATTGTAAATGTTTATTTATTTTGATAAAAGAGAACACCCACTCATGTAAGAGTGGGGGAGGGGTAAAGAGAAAGAATGAGAATTCAATGCAGGCTTTGCATTGTCAGTGCAGACTCTGTCTGATGCAGATCTCAATCCCGCAAACTGTGAGATCATGACCTGAGTCAAAATCAAGAGTCACATGCTTAACTGACTGAGCCACTGAAGTGCCACTTATCTTGCTGCTTTTAAGGTTCATTGTTTTTTTTTAACATTTATTAATTTTTTAGAGACAGAGTGTGAGTGGAGGAGGGGCAGAAAGAGGGAGACACAGACTCCAAAGCAGGCTGCAGGCTCTAAGCTGTTAGCACAGAGCCCAACACGGGGCTCAAGCCCACCAACTGTGAGATCATGACCTGAGCCAAAGTCAGATGCTCAGCTCAACCCACTGAGCCACACAGGTGTCACTAAGGTTCATTCGTTATCACTATAGTTTCCAATTTAATTAGAATATGTCTTGGAGTGAATCTGCTTTTGTTGATTTTTTGGGGGGTTCCTTGTGCCTCCTGGATCTCAATATCTGTTTCCTTCAGAGATTAGGAAGTTTTCTGCTATTATTTCTTCAAATATTTTTTTTTGCCCCTTTTCTCTCTCTTTCTTCTGGGACTCCTATAATATGAAAGTTATTCTACTTGATTGGGCCATTGAGTTCTCTAAGTCTTTTCTCTTTTTGCATAATTCTTGTTCTCTTTTTTTGCTCAGATTAGTTACTTCCTCATGCTTTGTCTACTGGATCATTGAGTCATTCTTCTACTTCTTCCAGCCTGCTGTGTATTTCATCAAGCATGTTTCTTATTTCATTTATTGAGCACTTTGTCTCTTATATGTTATTCCTTATTTCCTTTTTTTAATGTTTATTTCTTTTTGTGAGAGAGAGAGTGTGTGAGTAGGGAAAGGCAGAGAGAGAGGAAGACAGAGAATCCAAAGCAGTGTCTGCACTGACAGCTGAAAGCCCAATGCAGGGCTCAAATCCACAAACTGCCAAAACATGACCTGAGCCAAAGTAGGCCTGCTTAACCGACTGAGTCACCCAGATGTCCCTGTTATCCTTATTTCTGTATTAAGAGTCTTATTCATGTCCTCCACTCTTTTACCACACCCAGTGAATATACTTACAATAATTGCTTTATTTTTTTAATTTTTTTAATGTTTATTTATTTTTGAAGGAGAGAGAGACAGAATGTGAGTGGGGGAGGGGCAGAGAGAGAGGGAGACACAGAATCGGAAGCAGGCTCCGGGCTCTGAGCTGTCAGCACAGAGCCCTATGTGGGGCTCGAACCCACGAACTGTGAGATCATGACCTGAGCCGAAGTCGGACGGTCAACCAACTGAGCCACCCAGGTGCCCCACAATAATTGCTTTAAATATTCCATCCAGCATGTTACTCATATTTGTTTTGCTTGGATCTCTGGCCATGGTTTTGTGTTGTTCTTTCATTTGATATTAATTCCTCTGTCTTCTCATTTTTGTCTACATCTCTGTGCCTGTTTCTGTATATTAAGAAAGTCAGCTATGTCTGCTGTTCTTGAGGATGATGACCTTATGGAGAAGAGATTGTGTAGTCCCCCCACCCCCGCCATGTAGTGTCCACTGTTTCCCAGAGCCTGACCCTCATGGGAATATATCCAATGTGTTTTGAGTATACCTTGATGTTTTCTTCTGGTCATTCTATCCTTCAGTCCAGTCTTTTGCTTAGGCTTTCTTTGCATGTTATGAACAGCATTTGGTCCCTTACCTGAATGTGGTGAGTTCTAAATAGGTGTGCTTTGGTCTGCTTGTGAAATGAGTTATGTCCACTGCTGGAACTGATACTCTGCAAAACTCTAGGCTTGGGAGATGGGATGTGGGCAGGGGGATGGGCAGGTCTTCTGGGGGGAAAGAACATGTTGTGTTTGGACTGAGGCAAGTGTGACAGGGAAAGGTAGTTCTATCAGAGAACTGGGGGCACAGCTTGGCGTAAACAAGTTAGGTAGCTAGTGATTGCACTGCATAGGTTCTCACAGGTAGTCCTGAGCTTATGCTAGTGTGGCGAGGGAAGTGCTGCCTGCAAGTTTCTTTTCTCCCAGAGGAGTCTCTCCATGAATGCTGCTTCTCTGGGACAGGCTCCAAGATGACCAGATAACCTCCCCACTGTGTGCTCCAGGTGCTCTGCAAAGGGTCTTTCCATGATGTTTGTTGGCAAGTTCTTTCCTTGTCTTTTCTCTAAGAGTAGACCCATTGCCATTCAGGCTGTATACCTGTAAAGGCTGCTGACTTGAGAATTCAGGCTGAAGCCCAGTTTGTTGCCAAAAGTCACAAAATTCAGTCTCTCTCATTTTTAAAGCCAATTTCTCTTGGAATTTGTTTTCCCTATACCCTCCTCTGTATGTTAGTCTGTCTCTTACCCTTCTCCATGTCTGTTGCTCCCACCCAAATGCAGCAACCATGATCCATTTTTCTACCAAACTGTGTCTTCACACTTTCTACATTCTTTGATGTGGCCTCTTCTCTGATTTTAGTTGTGGAGTTTGTTCTGACAGTCTGATTCTGCCAGGTTGATTTCTGGGGTATTTAAGATGATTTGATAGTTATATAGTTGTATTCGTGGGAAGATGTGTGCCTAGGGTCTTCCTCTCTGCATCCAACTTCCAATCTCTTCAGAGTGTATTTTTCTGAGTAAAATGTCAGAGAAAGAAAAATAACAGATGATTTTATTTATGGGGTGAATTTAAAATAAGCAAAAACATGGGACGCCTGGGTGGCTCAGTAGGTTGGGCGTCTGACTTCGGCTCAGGTCATGATCTCACAGTCTGTGAGTTTAAGCCCTACGTCAGGCTCTGCTGACAGTTCAGAGCCTGAAGTCTCCTTCAGATTCTGTGTCTCCCTCTCTCTCTGCTCCTCCCCTGCTCATGCTGTGTCTCTCTCTGTCTCAAAAATAAATAAAAATATTTTAAAAAATTAAAAAAAAATAAAACCAAAATCATACTCATAGATACAGAGAACAAATTGTTGGAACAGGGAGAACAGAGGGAACAGTTTTCATAAATGGGGAAAGTGGGTAAAGGGGGTTTAATTGAATGGTGACAAACGGTAACTAGAATGTTTGTGGTGAACACTTTGTATGTATATGAATATTGTCTTATTATATTTTACACTTGAAATTAAAATAATGTTATACACCCGTTTTATCTCAATTATAAAAATCATGTTAACAACTACCTTAACAAGGTGGTTATCACTATGTGAAGGAGCCATCTCCATCTCCCATAAGTCTTTCTCCCATGAATCATTTTCTCTGTATGTTTATTTTCCTGTACCTTTCCAGGCAGCCTTGAGAAAGTGATTGGCCCAGGGTGTAACAGAGGAAAGACAAATAAATCCTCTATTAATAAGAAAAAATGTTGTTAATTGACAGAAATAATTTGTATTTTGCAAACTTTGCTCTTTTTCTTGTAACAGATATTATTGTCAAACAATTTTATCAGCCCTGGAATTTAACTGCTAGAATTATATTTTGTTTATATCTAATGTATAGAGTCATGACTAAAATAATCACTTAGGATCACTGTAGCAGACACTTGAAAGGTGCTATGAGAGTATAGATTTAATGTTATCACCATAGCAACAGAAATAAAATGGCAATTATGTGAGGAGTAAAATGTGTTAACTAACCTTATTGTGGTAACCATTTGGGAATCGATACATGTATCAGGTTATCATATTGTCCACCTTATTCTCATACAGTGTTATATGTCTATTACATGTCATAAAAATGATTTTAAAAAGCAGCATTGCTTGTGAATTAAAAAATAACTGGGTAGAATAGTTGAGGCAAAAAGTAACAACCACGAGGACCTACAATAGGTAAGATGATGCCTGACTGATCTTGGCTGACTATTGATAAACTATGAAAAAGTAAAGAACAGAGGATATGTTGGCATTTATCATGCATTTCCAGGTTACCATGATCCCCCAAAAGAACCTAGAGTGATATCGGATGCACTCTGGAAATACCAAAAGCATCATTGAGAATTTCATAAGCAGCTATCCATTTTGGCCAGATTAATAGACAAATATATTACAGAGTAATCAGAGCTACATATGTAAGTGGGAAAGAAAGGGCCCAGGCATAACATGGCCCATGTTTTGTATAAAACACTTTATTTTTATTTATTTTTTTAACATTTATTTATTTTTGATACAGAGAGAGACAGAGCATGAACGGGGGAGAGTCAGAGAGAGAGGGAGACACAGAATCCGAAACAGGCTCCAGGCTCTGAGTGGTCAGCACAGAGCCTGACGCGGGGCTTGAACTCAAGGACCGCGAGATCATGACCTGAGCCAAAGTCGGACGCTTAACCGACTGAGCCACCCGGGCGCCCCTAAAACACTTTAAAAGTATGGTGTACATAGCTTACAAAATGGACATGGACACTGACACTCTTAAGCTGAGATATATGTGCAGCCACCAGAGTATTGCTTAACTGATAAAACTAAGATAAAGACTTGAGGGGTGAAAGTCTGATAAAAGCTCTCATCAGAAAAAAGTACATTCTTATTTCCTATTTTGAATCAATATCCAGTCCCAGAATTTATCTAATGAAAGCCACGAGGTCACTTTGAAGAAAGGTCCAACAATGACACAATAATTACATATTGGCACTATATATCAATCCTTCTCCAAAGAAACTTGCATCTACATACCAGAACGGATTTGTCAGCTCAGGCTTGCATGAAAAAATAGCATAGACTGGTTAAATTAGACATCAGAAACTTATTTTCTTTTTTTTTTTTTTTCAACATTTTTTATTTATTTTTGGGACAGAGAGAGACAGAGCATGAACGGGGGAGGGGCAGAGAGAGAGGGAGACACAGAATCGGAAACAGGCTCCAGGCTCCGAGCCATCAGCCCAGAGCCTGACGCGGGGCTCGAACTCACGGACCGCTAGATCGTGACCTGGCTGAAGTCGGACGCTTAACCGACTGCGCCACCCAGGCGCCCCAGAAACTTATTTTCTTAAGTTCTGGAGGTCAGAAAGTCTAAGATCAAGCTACATGCCAATTTGGCTTCAAGTGAGACCTTTCTTCTTAGTTTACAGAAAACTGCCTCATATGGCCCTTCATCACTGAGACGAGTAAGAGGATTAGTGCTCTCTCATAAGCACACTAAACCTTACAATGAGGTCATGCCCATATGAACTAATTTAACCAGAATTATTTCTGTAACAGTCTTATCCCCTAAACCTTCCACATTTGTAGTCAGGGTATCCAACATAGAAATTTGGGAGGGTGCAATTTAGTCTAGGGTACAGAGCAAAGGGATCCTAGGGAAAGCAAAATCCTGATATCTTTTGAGAGCTGTTGTTATAGACTCTGAGCTAACACTACAGAACACTCTTTTATAAGGGAGTGAACTCACTAAAATTGAGAAGTTCTCACTACAAAGTGAGAAATTTCTGCTATCCATCACATCTACTTTTGCTCTTTTTAAAAATATTTTACTTTTAAATAATCCTCATACCCAATGTGAGGCTCAAATTCACAGCCCAAAGATCAAGAATTGCATGCTCAACTGACTGAGTCAGCTAGGCACCTCTACTTTTGCTCTTTTGGATGGAGTTCCAGGTTTCTGATTCAGGACCAATGCTTTTATCAGAGACATATTAGCAGCTCTTCCAAACAAAACAAACAAACAAAAAACAAACAAACTAGGCCTGCCAATAGAGGTTTTGAGCTCTTAGTACCAGCATACTCCTTGTGGGAAAATTCCAAACTACAATGTGTCTTATACTGGAAGAAAACCATATTTTTACTGAATTATCATTCTTGTTAGAAGTCTCTGTGCACAGCAATCACACGAGCCACATGCTATGTGCAGGAACAAAGCTGTGTGAATGATATCCAAGAGACTCCTCCATATTGACTTCTGATTGTTACTTATAGAGTATGCACGTTACTATTCTGTGCTCCCATATTCCCCTTCCCCTTTCAGGATTAAATTATTTACTCCCCAGTTGTTTAGGAGTGCTATTCAGACACCCTCAGTTAAGTGCCTCTCAAGAACTTGTTCTTATTTGAAGAACACTGTTCTTATTTGAAGAACATAGCCCAAGGCCATGCTTCCTTCCTGGTTGAAGGCCACACATCCTATCAATGCTCTTGTTGGGGCGCAAGAGGAACCCCTTTCCTTATAGCAAGACAACTTAGAAGGAACATGTTAGAATTCCTCCTGGGGTAACTGAGAACTTTGTTATAACTGCAACACGGTTCAACATCTCCCTGTGGCCAACTCTGATTCCTTCATTCTTAGGGACTTATTCCTAAGGGAAATCCACAATAAACTTCCTGCAACTTATGTGATGCTATTTTATTTGCTTCTCGCCTGCTGATCTGTGGCTTCTTAGCTCTGCACTCTATCCAGGTCTCAGCACTTGTTACATGGACTTTTCCACACAGTCTCTTTCGTGATGTCTGGAAATTATTCCATCCCCACATTTCTTCAGGAAGATCAATGGACAAAATACCCTGTTCTTGTTAAAATGAGGGTCTGGTGAAAAATTTGTTGGTTTATTTAAATTATGCCCACATATTTAAAAATAAACCTAAACTGTTTCAATTTAGGAAACACAGATTCACTATAATTTCAGTTTCCTAATGGAGTTCTTTGTGGTATGCCCTCCTCTTTTTGACATTGAGGTTCTCTGATATTCATTCTCATTCCCTTTGGTAACCACATAGCATTTGATTGACATTGCACAAAGTCTACTCAACATGCAAATTCAGAAGCATATTGAAATCCATGATATGCTCTCTTTCTAAACAAATAAAATGATTACTACAGATAACCTGAATTAAGCAACTAAAACATCTTACAATTTTACAGAGGTAGCTTTTCCCATCAACTATTCCATGATGCATAAGGTGTGTGTGTGTGTATATAATTTATAAATACATTATATGTATATATAATATAAGTAATTATAAAATATATGTATGTAATTATATATATGTATGTATGTGTGTGTAGATAGATAGATAGATAGATAGATATAGATGTGGAATATGATACTTACATTTATTCTTACAAAAGTCAAGGTCACAGAAGAGGTAAAAATGAATCTAAGAACAAAGGTTTTCCCAGAAACTGAAAATATAAACTACAAACATAGATAAAATCATGTAAAAGCAACCCAGATAGAATCTAATTGCAAAGAGATTGGCACAACAAACGCAATCTGCTATAGCTGTTGTTTCTATGACTATATATTCTGTTACTTAGATACAAAGAAACATATAAGCTATAAAATAAAATAATATAGGTATAAAAATTGAAATTTGTGAAACACAATAATACTGTCAAGTTAGTTCAAAAAGGAAAGAACAACTGAACTTTACCCTGCATGTAATGTTTTTTCTTTCGTTTTCACGTTTTTATTTAGATTTCAATTAGTTAACATAGAGTGTAATATTAGTTTTATATTTAGAATTTAGTGACTCATCACCTGCATATAACATCCAGTGCTCATCACAGAAAGTGCCCTCCTTAATACCCATTACCCATTTAACTCATCTTCCTGACCACCTCCCCTGTGGTAACTCTCAGTTTGTTCTCTATATTTAAAAGTCTGTTTTATAGTTTGCCTCTCATTTTACCCTCCATGTTCATCTATTTCATTTCTTAAATTCCACATATGCATTTCATCATTTTAATTACTTGACAAAAGCTTGTCTCTTAAAAACAAATTATTTAACATTTCCTCCTTATCAAAATTAAACCAAGTAACTCCAGGGTAGACAAATCTACTCTTTAGTGTATTTTTAAATCATCATCCCTTTCCAAGATCATTTATGTACATTTACTTTTCCTTGTAAAATTTCTCTCTTATCTTAATGAATCAGAGATTTCTGACAGGGCCAAAGAAAGTATATTTCAGTTATGAAAATCTCTAAAACCCTTTAAAATTAAACACCATTGGCATCCAAAGAGTCAAACCTATGCAGCACTAGCATATTAATAAGAAAGTATTTTTAGCAAAATATGTCAAGGTGCCACACCCCTTAATAGGTCACTGTAGACTCTGATATGAGCAATTTTGTTGTTGCGAGACTACAAGAGGTGTTTCAGGATAATGTTGCTCAAATGAGATTCAGATCAAGCCTGTGGGGTGACATCATTTTATGTGAGTAGGTCACACTAATTTCTTAACGTTTAGTAATTTGTTTATGAATTTTGAACTCCAGAAGATCTGCAGTAATTGTACACTTTCTATACAGTTTAACATATAAAATCCACTCTGTTATCTATCCTACAATCTGAAGATTTAAAATGAATGCTAACTTAATCAGATTGAAAGTCTTGTAACAACTTGTCAATTCAGTAATATAAATGATTTAGTTGTTACCATTATATTTTATACAGAAATAATTGGCTAATCTAAGTATCTTGAGGAGGAAGATTAATAATTGTAATACTAAGTGATGGCAAATGGGATCGTAAAAATATAGAAGGAAAATTTTCAGACAGATCCTAAATATTCTATGATTACTCTATGAGAAAAAATAGAGGGTATATTTGTGTTTTCTAATAGCATTGCAAAAGAGATGAGTTTGTGATTTAAAGTAAAGACATCATAAGTTTAACTCTATTCTAAGTGGCATTCTATGGAAACAAGAAAATAAAATAAATCATTAATGTTCTCAAGTCATAGTGAAGATGAAAAAGAAAATACTTTCCCAAAGTATGAAATTTTCATATTGTCACACTAGTAAATATCAAGTTTTCATTATTCTATTTAAGCATTGTAGATACTTTACTTGCAAGATAAGTTAATTCTTCATTTTAAGTTTCCATTGCACTTTGTATCCATCATCAATATTTTTAGAAATTATCCTTTAGAATCTTATTTGTGTAGGTTTACAAACATTGCAATTAGTGGAAAATAGTCTTACTTGTGTAATATGAAAAGATATGTAGGATTTCAATTAAACAAATAATTATATATTATCACATTTTAGGAAAATGTAAATACCTTCCACTCATCTTATGTAATTGACATATTTAGTTGATTTTTCCATTAAATATTCTAAGCACTATGAGCACTCTAACTAGTCAATGATATTATGTTGACTATTTTTATACATTTTATTCACCTAAAAAAAGTGCAGAGTTATCACATACCTTTTGAAAAGGAAATAGTTAATTATTTCATATTCATTAATACACTTAACCACAAGTAGAAATATCATAATAAGAAAATGCATTTTTTTAAATCTGGAAATGCATTTAAGTTGTAAATATTCTCTAAAACCATACACACTTATCTTGCATGATGTAAGCAAAAATTTAGCACAAATTACTATATATTATACTATATATATACTCACCTAATCAAAATAACCAATAATGAGCATATGTTATCAAAAATCCCATTAAATAGTTATTTAAGAATACAACTAGAGTAAAAGCAATGCAAATGTCTTTAGATGGAATGAGTAAATAAGTAAAATGTAGTATAATATATTATATGCATACAAAGGAATATTATTCAGCCTTAAAATGGAAGAATATTCTGACACACATTACAGCATGAATGAACATTGAAGACAATTATGTTGCATGAAATAAGCCGATCACACACACACACACACACACACTACTGTATAACTCCACTTATATGAAGTACCTAGATTAGTCAAGTATACAGAGGCAGAAGATAGAATGGTGCTTGTCAGGTTCTGGGGGAAAAAGGAAAGGCATTTATTGTATAATGGATACAAGAATTTCAGTTTAAGAATATGAAAAGTTTCCAGGGGTTAATACTCGTAATGATTGTACAACAATGTGAACATATTTAATGCCAATGTACTGACAGTACACTCAAAAATAAGTAAGAGAGTAGCAAAAATTAAGAAACTTGTCCAACATCCTACAATTAATAAGTTACCCACTGATTTTTAAATAATTTTAAAGTTCTATCAATCTTCAGCAATAGGGAGATGGAAATAGTGAAAAATAAGAAGCCCACAAGCCAAAGAAATGAATAAGAAGGTTTGAGGTTCTTCAGGAAACTGATACTGAACTCCAAAATTAGAGATTTCCATTAGTTACTAAGGGTACAGACTGCATGTTAACGTTATGAGGATGTGCATATCACAGAATTTTGGCAAATGCAAAATACATTTGACAAGGAGGAAGTGTATTTTCATCGTGTCTGATTTTGAAATAACCAACTAAAACTCTCAAGTAGAATACTACCAGAACAGTAATGATGCTCAAGAACTGGAGTTAGGGATTGAGCAATTCTTTTGTATTGCCTTTCTCCATCTTGAAAGGACCTCAAGCAGGGAATGTCTATGTGAAGTGGGGGCAAAGGGAATGTCCATGGAGGAGATGGACTCCTTCTGCTATATAACTTCATTGAATTATACCATATCTTTGAGAAAGAATGTGTATCCCTATGTCTGCAGCTATGGTTTTATTCAACAAGTTATAACAGATCAGACATAAAAATGCCTTTAAAGATTTAGATTATTTTTGAACTGCAGAAGAAATTAACTAACCTCTGTGGCTAGATGAATAATTCAGAATTTTTATTTTCTCTACTTTACCCAATAAAGTTGTGTTTCTGTGACTTTGAGGGGGAATAATCTCATTATAAAAAGTGCTTTTTTAGTTAATGAAATTCTGAACTTAGTATTACAGTGTCACACTGAGGGAAATAGCCTGATTTCATTACCTTTTTCAGTGTATAACACAGAAAAGTTAAACTAAATGTACTAACAATTCCGAATTAAATCATATGCCTTCTGCAGACTCAGTATTTTGGCTCATAGACATGAAAATATAAGTTCTGTCTCTGACTCCTTTTTTTTTTTTATTTTGGAAAAACAATACCTTTCTGAATTAAATGATATCAAGAAAGATGATCTGATTTTGAAAGGTTTCAGTAAATATTGATGTTTTATATGTGTGACTCCTGTTTGAAGGGCTTGGCTTTTACATAGTTAAACACATAGATTTAACTCAGCTTCTAAGAATACTGACTACACATGATACAAGGCAAGGCACAATTATAAATTACAAATTATGTGAATAATGTTCACTTATGTTGGTGTCATGTGGTGCAACAGACATACTTACCGTATCCCTGTAATTTATCAAAAGAATTATTAATTGTGCCCATTAATCAATAGTAAAGGTGGGGGTACTAATTTTGAAAACTCTGAAAGTGATAAAAAATGGAAAAAGTTGTAACTAATTTTATGTCCATGTTAAACTATTTTGAAAATGGCAAATGAAAGATTTTGAATAGGTTTTATAATTTTCAGTCATGTAATTATCAAGTAATATGTAATTGAAATAGAGCACTGCAAATGATCTCTGTCATCTACTTCTTCATTTCCAGCGTCATTCCTGTTTGAAATCATGAAAAACGGGAACACCACCTCATATTTCATTCTCCTAGGACTCTTTAACCACACAGAAGCCAAACTATTTCTTTTTGTGATGGTTGTGACAACTTCCTTCGCCTCCCTAGTGGGCAATGCCTTCATGATCTTCTTGATTCATCAAGATGCCCGACTCCACACACCCATGTACTTCCTACTGAGCCAACTCTCCCTCATGGACATGATGCTGGTTTCCACCATTGTGCCCAAAATGGTTACTGACTACTTGACTGGAGAGAAGTTCATCTCCCCTGCCGGCTGTGGGTTGCAGATCTTCTTTTTTATCACTTTGGGAGGGGGCGAGTGCTTCCTCTTAGCAGCCATGTCCTATGACCGGTATGTGGCTGTTTGCCACCCACTGCGATACCCCATCCTCATGAACTGGCAATTATGCCTGAGAATGACTCTGGGGTCTTGGGTCCTGGGGTCAGCTGATGGGCTCATGCAGGCTGCTGCTACCCTGAGTTTTCCATTTTGTGATGCACGTGAGATCAATCATTTCTTCTGCGAGGCCCCTACTCTGGTGCGTTTAGCTTGTGCCGACACGTTTGTCTTTGAGTATGTGATGTACATATGCTGTGTGTTAATGCTCCTGGTCCCATTTTCTCTCATTCTGATTTCCTATAGTCTCATCCTTGCTGCAATTCTCCAGATGCATTTTAGAGAAGCCCGCAAAAAGGCTTTTACCACCTGCTCCTCACATCTCTCTGTGGTGGGACTCTTTTACGGAGCTGCAATTTTTACCTATATGCAACCTAAATCCTACAGGTCAGCTCACCATGATAAAGTAGTTTCAGTGTTCTATACTATCTTCACCCCTATACTGAACCCCCTCATCTACAGTCTGAGGAACAGAGAAGTCAAGTTAGCCCTGAGAAAGTGTCTGGGTCAGTGTTCTGCCTTAAGCCATGACTAAGATTGTAAAAGTGGTTGTGTGGGATTTCCTAGAGAAAAAAAAATGTGTGCATTATATCTTTGTTATTACTATTTTACTTTGAAATGCAGGCACAGATCTGTAGTTTGGATCTTTTACTAAGCTGTCATGAACACATCAAATTGTGGATTGTTAAAAATCTGTTAAACAAAAATCATTAAAATGTTTTTACATCACACCACCTAATAAGTATTTGCTCAAAGAATGAACTAAGTAGCCAAACGATTTTGAACATTTGTTGTTAATTTCTTTTAAATTGTGGTTTAACTTACAAACACTAAAATGCCCACACCTGACGCTTAGTATTCAACCAGTGTCACCAACTTGGACTTGTAACTTAACCCACTAGCAAAAGACAATTCTTTGCTAAGACCAGAAGTGTTTTTCATTCCCTTTTCCAGTAAAACCACTCGACCAATATACTACCACTGGTCACATTTGTATCTTTATGCTGCAGTTTGGCCTATTCTAGAATTTTGCTCCAATGAAAATACAAAATAGGTAGATTTCTATATATTTTGTCTTTTTCTCAATATGTTTTTAAAGATTCTGCCACAACTTTACATTTGTCAGATGTTTCCTTTTTTGTTCCTGATTAATATTCCCATCTCTGAATCTAAATGGGTTTGTTTAGATACTACTATGATGATGAACATGTGGGCTATTTTCAGTCTGTAACTGTTATTACTAAAATAGATTTAAAATCATTTTTGTAATCACATGTTTTTACTTAATTTGATAGATGCATGACTAATTTTTTAGTGAACAGTGTAACAGTAACAATGTTTGTTCAATGTTACATGCCCACCAGCAAGTCACAGGAATACCACTTGCTCCTATTGACAGCAATTGTGGGTAATGTCAACTTTTTTCTTCATTTTAGCTATTCTAACATGGATATACTTACTCATCTTGGTTTTGTTTTTTATCTCCCTAATGATTTCTGGGGATTTTTTATTAACTCATGGCAATGTGCTTATCTTCCTTTGTGAACTACCAATTTTCATTTTCTGGAACAAAAAAAAAACAAAAACAAACCAAAAAAAACCATCTAGATACTTCCAAAGGGAAAAAAAAAAAAACGTGGTGGTTTTGTAGCAAGCAGTATATAATATTCACAGAATTATTTGGAATTTTTGAAATTAAATTATATTTGGGTTACTTATGTTTTTCTGACAAATCTGCTTTTATTCCATTTTCAAAGGTTAATTATTTTCATTAAAGTGCTATTTATGTAATACATTTCTTCCTTAACATCCATTGGGCTTGATTTATAAGTTTATTTGCTTATTTGTTTTAATTATGCATCATAACATAATATTTCAATTATATTGGTGGTATCATGTCTTGAAAATCTGATACATTTTTTTTCTGTAGTAGGTAAATTTTGCCTAAATGAAAAGCATAAAAAATAAGTTACAGAATTTAGGGTTCTAGGGTTTTTTCAGGGTATATTTCTTTACTTTTCCTGGTTAATGATTATATGCCTACAATAATTTTCAGCCAAGAAAATTGGAACCTTTGCAGAGGTTGTTGTTTTTGCATAGAAAACCATTATAAATATGTACATATATTTTAACACATCTCTGTATTTACAAATTCATATATAGGTACTCTCCAAAGACTTAACAATAAAATATGAAATGTACTTTAGGAATAGTTTAAAATAAGTTTAGAAATTAATTTTACATTTTTCTTATCTTTGCCATTTTAGCTTAATCTGAATTCTATTTTTCAGAACTCTTAATTTTATTTGGAAAATTTTTATATAAATTCTACTTAGTTAACATATAATGTAATATTGGTTTCAGATGTATAATTTAGTAATTCATCACTTATAACATCCAGTTCTCAACACAAGTTCCCTCCTTAATGCCCATTATCCATTTAGCCCATCCTCCATGCACCTCCCCTCAATTTTTTTCTATAGTTTCTTGGGGAAACCTGGGTGGCTCAGCTGGTTGAGTGACCGACTCTTGATTTCGTCTCAGGTTATGATTCTATTGTTGTGGAATGAAGCCCCACATCATGCTCTACACTGAACGTGGAGTCTGTTTAAATTCTCTCTCTCACTGTCTGCCTCTCTCCCACTTGCAATCTCTCTCTCTCTAAAAATAAAAAGATAAAAAAGTGTCTCTTATTCTTTTCTTCCCTTTCCTTTTGACCCCTTACCCTATGTGACCCTATGTCCATTTTGTTTCTTAAATTCAATGTATGATTGTATTTATATGGTATCAATAGCACTAACTGTAACACGTTGCTTGTGTGGCATATAGCCTGAAGACATAAAACAGTACAGAAAGTACCTAAAGTTCTCTCATGATGTCCATTATTCTGAAGTTTGTTTGGCAAGGATGAAGTACATTGTGTACTCTTCATTTCCTTCAAATCTCTTTTCATTTTCTGAATAGGGACAAAAACTATTTTTTCCTGAACCCTTGGGGATGTAGTGGAAATTAAATAACTGACAATATTACATTCTTTAAGGCTATATTCTTATTATGAATTTCATTATTCTTTATGAAAGCTAGCAAACTACATAATGGTACAAGCATTAGAATTAATTCTACTGTTCTGCTACTGATTATCATTTAATTATTTGTAAACATTTGCTGGCCAACAAAATCTATGTTTCATCCATAGTTATCACTTTTCTGTGATAAATAAAATGCTGTTTCATTTATTTGAATTTATTGTTTTTATTCAATTGGTCACATTGATAATGATTATTAAATAAGACCATATTTTACTCATTTATAATAAATATTCATTTACATTTCAAATGACTGATAGAATTTCAAACACTGCCCAGAAGATAATCTTCACCACTGTTATGTAGCAAATCGCCTGTATTTGATGACGACTTTTAGAAGGATCCAGTAGTGTGAAATATAGTCCTGGTCCATGTCACCATCATTGATCTATCACTGATGGTGACCTACCACTGTCACTATCACTGATGAGATGTAACAGTAACCACATGTTTGCTCATCAGCAAGTTAGGCCAAGTGTGAGAAGGGCAAAAATTGTCCTGGAGGAGAGTTAGTTCTTAGTACTAAGAGAGCATGTGTAAGCTTTTGTTTACGTGTGAACACACGGCACAGAAGTTTCTAAAATAATGGGCAACCTTATGACAGGAGAAGGATATGTTATAGATCTCTCTATTGCTTATTGTTGTTTAGCTATTTTAAATAGTGCTCAGTCCCACTTAATTTTGACCAGACATTTCCATTCCCACTATCATTACCACTGTCACTAATATTTGGTCCCAAGGATATCATCCCTTTTTACTTTCTCTTTAGCCCCTGGACAGCTGTGGAGTACACGTAGACTTTACCTAGCTCTGTGCCACAGGCCAGGTTCAGATATGGGTCCTGGATAAGAAAAGTGCAGCCATAAAGGACATTAGCATTCAGCTCCTCCTCTCATATGTGGTGATTGGTTCTGATCACTCAGAGATGCTGTGAGGATTAGGATAACCATGTAGGGGACAGGGTGATGTGGGTGCAGGGTCACCTCATCCCTGCATTTGTTCAGACACAGACTTGCTCTCTCCGTTCTACCAGCCACAACCAGACATCTGATATTGCATTAAACATGTGTGACTTTCATCCTACTTTAATCCTTTTCCCACTTATTTCATTCCTTTCAAGCAGAATTAATGATTCTGCAAAAGCAGGATTTCTGCCCCTGAGTGGCCCCTTAAGGCCAGATCCATGGCTAGGGTTGGGTTTAGGTCCTGGGAGGGTGGAGGGTCTGAACCAATAGTCCGGCAGTGATCCCCTCAGTTGGCTGAGATGACAGTGTTTGATACGGTGTGGCTGAGTCTTAGGATCTGTCTTTAAGAGCCAGATGACTCGGTGGGCTAGGCAGAGGTTTCAGCTCAGAATCCCTTTTTGTAGTCCCATCCCTCCCTGGAAATGTCATGGTGAACTTCAGGCTTTCTTACTGAGTGATTCTGTGCCACTCAAAGGCCCTAAGTCACTTCTCTCTTCAGACCTACTTGGTGGACCCCTTTAGAGCCAGAGGTATGGCTAGGATTAAGTTTCAGTTCCCAGCAGTTGCAAGGGGTGAACTGCAAGCAGTGCAGTGATCTCCCTGGTGGGTTAAGTTGAAGACACATGTGAGGGTGTGGGTAAGGCTTAGGATTTGGGTTCAGTGGTTTGCCAATCATGTGGTACAGGCTTACACATTAGCCCTGGATTCCTTTCTATAGATCCATCCCCAACATGAAAGGGTCATGGTGATTTTCTCCCTTCCTCCCTGGTGAATTCGGTGTCATTCATGGACCTCAAGCCCATTCATTCCTTAGACCTTGGACATGGGCCCTATAAGGACAAAGCCAAGTGTAGGGTTAGTGTTAGGTCCAGGGAAGGGACAGGGTCTGAATCAACAGCAGGACAGTTATCCCCCTGAGTGTTGAGTTGAGGGTGAGTGTTACAGTACAGGTCAAGCTTAGTGTTTGGGTAAAGGGCTGATAGTTTGTGTGGGTCAGGTTTAGGCTTTGGTTCAGAATCCTTTCTGTAGACCCGTCCTTGCCTTTTAAATGTCATTGGGAACCTTTGGGCTTCTTGCTAAATAATTCTCAGCCAGGCATGGGCCCTGATTTTTATATTTGCTATGACATAGGAGGTGACCGCCTTAAGACAAGAACCATTGCTAGGGTTAGGATTAAGCCCCTGGAGGATGCAGGACCTGGATGAACAGCCATGTAGTGATTTCCACAAAAGTCTGAGTTGAGGGCTTATGTTAGGGTGCTGGTCAGGATTAGGATTTGGATTTAAGGGCTGGCTAATAGTCTCAGCTAGGGATAGGTTTTGGATCATGATCCGTTTCTCCCATCCAGGCTGTATAAATATCATGAGGAATGTCCGGCTTCCTCCCTGAAGAAAGCTCTCCTTTCCATGGGCACCAATTCCACCCTTGCTCCAAGGTGCCATAAGGCCACATCCACGTCTACAGTGAGGTTTAGGCCCTGGAATGGAACAGGGTCTGAACCAACAGCAGTACAGTGATATCCCTGGAGGGCTGAGTGTTGGGACTTGTTATGTGGGTCTTCCTTAGGTACTGAGTTCAAGGCCCACCTGAGGCTGTTGGCTAGGCTGAAGGTTTGACTCAGGATCTCCTTCTGTAGCCCCATCTCTCCTGTATAAATGTCATGGTGAACTTCAGACTTTCTCACTGAATAATTTGTGCCAATCATGGACCTTAAGTCGTTTACCTCCTCAAAACTACTCTGTGGACACGCTTAGAGCCAGACCATGGCTAAGGGTAGTGTTATATTCCATGAAGTATTAGGGCTTGACTCACCAGCATTACTGTGATCTACCTCTCCTGTAAGCTACGTTGAGGTCATGTGTTATGGTGTGGGTCAGTCATAGGGTTTGACCATGGTTTGGTCAATTGTGTAGATGAGACTTCTGCTTTAGCTTGGATCCCTTCTTGTAGTTACATCCTGGAAATGAACATTTCAAGTGGACTTTTGTGTTCCTCCCTGAATAATTTTTCACTGTTCGTGGGCCTCAGGTCCATTCCCTCCTCAGACCTTGGAGTTGGGACACCACTGGCCAGAGCTGAGACAAACAGTTAGGGTTAGGTCCAGGGAGGAGTCAGCAGCAAAGTACAGATACTCCTGGAGGGCTGAGATGAGGGCACATGTTAGGGTGTAGGTCAGGGTTAGGGTTTGGTTTCTGGGGTGGCCTCTTGTGTGGGCTAAGTTTAGGTTAGTTTCAGAATCCCCTTATGTAACCCCGTCAATGTCTTATAAACGTCATGGGAACTTCTGGGTTTCTCACTGAATAATTCTGTGATGGGCCTGGGCCCCAATTCTGTTCATTGCTAAGACCTAAGTGGTGGGCCCCCTTATGAAACATTACAAGAACTATGGCTAGGTTTAGGATTACAAACCAGGAGGATATAGGCTCTGAACCAACATTCATGTAATGATCTCCTTAGAGGGTTGAATTGAGGGTATGTGTTAAGGTGCTGGACCGGCTTGGGTTCATGGGCTGGCTGATTGTCCCAGCTAGGCCTAGACTGTGGCTCATGACCTTCTTCTGCAGACCCATCATGACCATGTAATATCATGAGGAACTTCTGGGTTCTTTGGTGAGGAAATCTATCTGGGCCATAAGTACCAATTCCATTCTTGGCTCACAACATGTGGTGGGGCCCCTTAAAACCATATCGATGGCTAGGATTAGATTTAGGTCCTAGGAGGGACATGTTCTGAACTAATAGCAGTGCAGTGATCTCCCCAGAGGGCTGAGTTTAGGGTGCACTTTACTTTGAGCTTCAGTCTTCGGGTTGAGGTCTCTAGAGGTGGCAAAGGCAAAACCAACAACAGTGCAGTGATCTCCCAACAAGGATGAGCTGAGGGTGCATATTTTGGTGCAGGTCAGGCTTAAGGTTTAGGCTCAGGGGCTGGCCAAGAGTGTGGGCTAGGCTTAGGTTTTGGCTTAGGATCCCCTTCTGTAGCTCTATGTCAATCCTATAAGTGTCTTGGCGACCTTCTGGGTCCTTTGTTGAATAATTATGTGCCATTCATGGGTGCCAATTCAATTCTTTCTTAAGACCTAGGAGGTGAGCCCAGTTAGGTCCAGAGCCATGGCTAGGGTTAGAGTTAAGCCCAGGGTTTGTAAGGGGCCAAACTGCCAGTAGTGTAGTGATCTACCCGAAAGGCTAATTTGAGGGTGTATGTAAGGGTGTGGGTTTGGCTTAGTGTTTGGGTTCAGGGGCCTGTCGATGGTGTGGCCTAAACTATGTTTGCTCAGGATCCTCTTAGTAGCTCTATCCTGGCCAGGTAAATGTCATAATGTTCTTCTGAGGCCCTGGCTTAATAATTTTGTGCTGGTCATGAGCCCAAGCCAGTTTTCTCCTCAGAATTAGATAGCTGGCCCCCTTAGGGCCAGAGTCATGTCTAGGGTTAGGGTTAGGTCCCAGGAGGTGGCAAGAGTTGAACTTCCAGCAGTACAATGATCTCCCCTGTTGACTCAGTCCAGGGTGCTTCTTACAGTTCCAGTCAGGGTTAGGGTTTGGTTTCAGGGAGTGGCCAATGGGAGTGGCCTATTGCCTAGGCATAGGACTTGGCTCAGATCCCCTTCTGTAGTTCCACTTCTGTTATATAAAGTCATGGTGAATGTCTAGCTTCCTCACTAAAAAGTTATGCACTGGTCCTGGGCCTCATGTCCATTCTTTCCTCACAGCTATGAGGTGTGTGCCCTTAGGGCAAGAGCCATGGCCAGACTTAGGTTTAGATCTCTGGAAGTGGCAAAGACCAAACTGCTAACAATGCAGCGATCTCCCCAGAAGGCTGACTTTATGGTGCATGTTTCCATGTGGGTCAGATTTAGGGTTTAGGTTCAGTGATAGCCAATTTTATGGGTAGACTTATGTTTTGGCTCAGGATTCCCTTCTGCATCTCCATCCCAACCACGTAAAGATCATGGTGATCTTCTATATTCTTTGTTTAATAATTCTGTGCTGTTCTTGTGATCCAATTCTCTTCTTTCCTCAGACCTAGGAGGAGGGTCCACTTAGAGCCAGAGCCAAGGCTAGTGTTAGGGTTAAGCCCTGGGATGTGGTATGGACCATAAACTCAGTCGCACAGTGATCTCCATTGAGGGCTGAGTGAAGGAGCTGTTATGGTGTCATTCACCCTTAGGATTTGAGTTCAGGGACTGCCTAAAATGTGTACTAGGCTTAGGTTTTAACTTAGAATCCCCTTCTGTAGTTCCATCCTTGTGATGTAAATGTCATGGTGAATGTCTGTTGTACTCCCTGAATAATTCAGCTGATCACTTACTTATATTCCATTTCTTTCCTTGGTTCTAGGAGGTGGGTCCCTTAGGACCAGAGTGATAACTAGTGTTAAGAGTTAATCTGAGGGAGGTGGCAGGGACCCAACCACCAGCTGTGACCTGATATCTCTGGAAGGATATGTTGAGGGTGTGTGTTAGGTCAGGCTTAAGTTTTGGATTCAGGCAGATGTTGTGGGCTAGGCTTAGGTTTATGCTCATTATCCCCTCTGCAGGCATATCCTGACTGTGTAAATGTCAAATCTTATGGGTTTTTCCCTGAATAATTCTGAGCACTTATGCTTGAATCTGTTCTCCCCTAGACCTAGAGGGTGGGCCCTCTTAAGGCCACAGCCATTCCTAGGGTTAGTGTTAGGTCCCAGGAGTGTCAGTGACTGAACTACCACAACTTCAGTGATCTCCCTGGGGAGATTAGCTGAAGGGTGTGTGTTAGGGTGTGGGTCAGCCTTAAGGTTTGGTTTCAAGGGCCAGCTGATGGTATGGCCCAGGCTTAGGTTTTGGTTCAGGATCCCCTCTGCCACCCCACTCTGGCTGTGTAAATGTCACGAAGAACTTTTGTTTTCCTTGGTGAGTAATTATGTGCCATATGGGCCTCAAGTACAATCTTTCCTCAGAACTAGGAAGTGGGCCCACTTAGGGCCAGAGCCATATCTAAGGTTAAGTTGTGGTTCCTGGAGGTTGCAAAGTCCAAAACACCGGTATTTAAGTGATCTCCATAGAGGGCTCATTTGAGGGTATGTGTTAGGCTGTGGGTCAAACTTAGAGTTTAGTTTAAGAGGCCCACTGATTGTGTAGGCTAGGCTTTGGTTTTTCACTCAGGATCCTCTTCAATAACTCTATTCTGGTCGTGTAAGTGTAGCGGCCTTCTAGGATCCTCAGTGAATAATTTTTTTCCAGTCATGGGCCCCAAATCCACTCCTAACTTAGACCTAGGATGTATGCACATTTACTGTGATACCCATGGCTATGGTTAGGGTTATGTTCTAGGAGATGGGAAGGGCCTATCTGACAGTAATGAGGTCATCTCCTTTGGAGGACAGAGTTGAGGGAAAACATTAGGATGTGGGTATGGTTTAGGTTTTTGGTTGAGGGGCCAGATGACTGTCTTGGCTATTGTTAGTTTTTGTTCTGTTGCAGTCATGTTCTCCAGCTTGATCTTAGCCATGTAAATGGCACGATGATCTTCTGGATTCTTTCCTGAATAATCTGTGCCTGTCATGTAACCCACATCAATGCTTTCCTCAACCTAGGGTGTGGGCTTATATAGGGCCTGGACCATGTTTTTGGTTAGGGTTAGCACCTGGGAGATGGCAGTGGCCTGTGTACTGGTAGTGAGGTAACATGCTCAGAGGGCTGAGTTGAGTGTGAGTGTTCAGATGTGGCTCAGACACTGTGTTAGGGTTCAGGGGCTGGCTATTTTTGTTTGGACTAAGTATTTGCTCAGAATCATTCTCTCCATGTATATCTCAGTGCTAGAAACCTGCATGGCTTCATTCTGTGTTCTTCACTGAATAATTCTTTGCTGTTTATGTGCCCCAAATTAATTCTTTCCTCAGGGCCCATTTAGGGCTGGACCATGGCTTGGGTTAGTGTTAGGTCCTGAGAGGTGGCAGAGGCCTATCCACCAGTAGTCTGGTGACCTTCTTGGAGGGCTAAATTGAGGGCAAGTGTTTGGGTGTGGGTCACTCTCAGGTTTTTGGCCCAGGGTCTGGTTGATTGTTTGGGTTATGGTTTGATATTGCTTACAATAATGTTCTCCATCCATCCCAGTCATGTAAACTGCATGTTTAACTTCTGGGTCCCTGCTGAATAATTTTGGGCCAGTCATATGTCCTAAATCCATTTTTTCCACAGATCTAGGGTTAGGGTTAAGCCCTGGGAGATGGCAGGGACCTATCAGCCATTAGTGTGTTGCTGTCCATAGAATGTTGAGTTAATGGCAAGTGTTAGGGTGTGGCTAAAAGCATTAGATTGGGGGTCAGGGGCCTGCTTATTTTGTGTGTTCCAGCTAATTATTTGCTCCAAATAATGCTGTCCATGTGCACCGCATTCCTGGAAATCTGGAATTCTGGGTTCCTCGCTAAATAATTCTGCTCTGGTCATGTGTCCAAAACTATTCCTTATTCAGACCTAGGATGTGTGCCCATTTAGGGCTAGGGTCAGGGCCATGGCTAGGGTTAGGGTTTGTTCCTGGGAGATGGCAGGTGCCTATCTTCCAGTAGTGAGGTAATATCCTCTGATGTATGGGTTGAGAGCCCATGTTAGGGTGTGGGTCAGGCTTAGGTTTTGTGTTCAGAGTCCATGTGATTTTGTGGGTTATGGTTCGTTTTTTGCTCACGGTCATGATTTCCAGGTCCACCCTGCTCTTGTAAATGGTATGCATAACTTCAGTGTTCCTCACTAAATAATTCAGGTCCACTCATGTGTCTCAAATCAATTTTTACCTCAGACCTAGGATGCAGGCCCAGGTAGTTCCAGGGTCATGTTTAGGGTTAGGGTTAGTACCTGCAAGATAGGGGCCTATCATTTTATAGTTTGCTGGCCTCCTGGGATATTTGGGTGTAAGGGTGAGTGTTTGTTAGGATGAGAGTAAGGCTTAGGGTTCAGTTTCAGGTCCAGGGGCGAGGATCATTGTGTTTGGGTCATATTTTCAGCCCTAATCTATTTTCCAACTCCCTCCAGTCACTTCCAAGGACATGCTTCACTTGTGTGTTCCAGGTTGAGGAGTTTGGCTTTGTTCATTTGTCCCTCACATGTGGTTTTCTCAGATCTAGCTTTCAGGCCCAGGTAGGCTACAGCAGAGCTGGTGTTAAGGATTGGGCCAAGAGGATGCTAGGGGCCTATCTGCCAGCAGTATGGAGACCTTCCAGGAGGCCTGAGTTGAGGACAATTGTTAGAGTGAGGGTTAGGGTTAGATTCAATTTCCAGAATCAGGATGATTGTGTTGGTTGGGGTGTGATTTTTAATCCTAATCTTATCTCCAGTTCTGGGTGTTTGCAAGAGTATAGAACCCTTCTCTGTTCTAGCTGAGTAACCTAATGTCCTTCATGTGTTTCACTTAGGTTATTCCCTCAGATCTAGGGTTTGGTCCCTGATATGGTCATAGCTATGCCTAGGGTTAGGTTTAGTGTCCAAGAGAGGCTAGGATCCTATACCCTGGCAGGACAGAGACATTCCTGGAGCACTTATTTGAGTTGGTATTAGGATGAGTATGCAGATTAGCTTTCAGGTTCAGGGGATAGGCTGATGGTTTGGATTTCAGTGAGATTTCCCATTCTATTCTACTCTCCACATCCACCTGGTTCATGCAAATGGCAGTTTTCTGTGTGCCTGGCTGAGTAATCTGGCATCATGCATATGTCGTTCATCCTTGTTTCCTCAGACCAAGGATTCAGGCATGGTTTGGCCAGAGCCATGATTAAGGTTAGGGTTAGGACCCAGGAGATTCTAGGGGCCTATCCATTTGCAGTGAGGAGACCTCAATGGATAGTTGAATGGAAGGCAAGGGCTAAAGTGAGGGTCAGGCTTTGGATTCATGTTCATGGTCAAGGCTGATGATGTAGGGGAGGGCAAAGTTTTCCACTGTAATCTACTTTCTAGCTTCATTGAGGTCGTTGCAAATGTCATGGTCCCTTTTGTTTTTCTGGCTGAGTAATCTGGCATTGTTCATGTTTCCCAAATCAGTTGTTTCTTCTAACCTAGGATTTGGGCATGGATAGGGCCAGAGCCTTGGTTAGGGTTTGGGTTAGGATCCTGGATATGTTAGGAGACTATCTGCCAGCAGGGCAGAGACCTCCCTGGAGGGATGACTTGAGGGCAAGGTTTAGGGTGAGGGCCAGGCTTAGATTACGTGTTCAGGGGCTAGGCTGATTGATAGTGTGGAGAAGGTTGAAGTTTTCACTCAGAATCATACTCTGTAGCTTCATTCTGGGAGTGGCAAATGTCACGGTTTACTTCTCTGTTCCCTGTTCAATGATATGATGTCCTCATGTGTTCCAATGTTTGTTTGTTTGTTTGTTTTCTTTTCCATATGCGTATGATTTGGGCCAATCTTGTCCTGGAGACATGGCTGGGTTAGGATTCAGGCCCAGGAGATGGTAGGGGCCTATCCACTGGCAATGCAGACACCTCCCCAGAGGTCTTAATTGAGAGCATGTGTTACAGTGATAGTTGGGCATCAGGTTCATGTTCAGGGACTAGGCTGATGGTGTGGGTTTGCGTGATGTTTTTGCTCAAAATAATACTCCATGCTCCATCCTGGTCATTGCAAATGGCATGGCTTCTTTCTGTATTCCTGCCTGAGTAATCTGGGATATGTCAAGAGTCCCACATCCACTGTGTCCTCAGATACATGAATCAGGACCATGTAGTGATAGAACCATGCCAAGGTTTCAGTTATGGCTCAGGAGATGGCAGGAGCCTATCCACCTGAAACTTTGAGATTTCCCTGGTGGGCTGACTTGAGTTTGAGCGTTTAGGTGAAGGTCAGGCTTAGGGATCATGTTCAGATACTACATTGATGGTGTCTGTGAGGGTGATGCTTTTGTTCTGAATCTACTCTCCATCACGATACTGCTCAGAGAAATCAGCTTGGTTCCCTTCTGTGCTCCTGACTGAGTAATCTGGCAACCTTAATGTGTCTTTTATCTGTTGCCTTTTTAAAGACAGTATTTGGGCTGGTTAGGGCCATAATCATGTGTAGGGTCAAGGTTAGTGCCCTGGAGATGGTGGAGTCAAAACAGCCAGTAGTTCAGAGACTTCCACAGTGGGCTCAATAGAGAGGTAGGCTTTGAGTGAATGTTAGACTTTGGATTTGGCTTCAGTATCTAGGCTGATTTTCCGGGTTAGGGTGAGGTTTTTGTTAAGAATTATACTCTCCATCTCTATCCTGGTAATTGTGAACTGCATGGACTTCTTCTGTGTTTTTAGCTGATCAACCTGGTGTCTTTCATATGTTCCAAATTTGTTGTTTCATCAGACCTAGAATTCATTCCTTGGTAGAGTCAGAACTATGGCTAGGATTATGGTTAGGGTCCAGAGAATGCAAGGGTCTATCCACCAGCAATATAGAGACCTACCTGGAGGGCTGAGTTGATGGCAAGAAGTAGGGTGAGGTTCATGCTTAGTTTCCGGTTTCAGTGGCTAGGTTGTTGCTGTTGGTTAGGGTAGGGTTTTTTCCTCAAAATCATACACTCCTCCTCAATCCCAGTGTTTGCAATTATGTGGTTATTCTCTGTGTTCCTGGGTGAGTAATCTGGCATCACTTTTATGTCTCTCACTTGTTGCCTTTACAGAGATAGGATTTGGACAGTGTAACACCAGAGCCATGGCTATGGTAAGTGTTGGGGTCCAGGAGATGGTGGGGGCCTATTTGCCAGCAGTCATGATACCTCCCCAGAGGCCAGAGTGGAAATCAAGGCTTCAGTTGAAGGTCAGGCTTAGTGTTCATGTTCAAGGGCCAGACTGATGTTGTGGATTAGGTTGAGGCTTTGTTCAGAATCATACTCCCCAGCGCCATCCCAATGATTGCAAATTTCGTGGCTTTATTCTGTTCTTAGGCTGAGTAATATGGTGCTATTTGTGTGTTTTCCATCCATTGTTTTCTTAGAATTAGGATTTGGGCCCAGCTGGGCCCAGAGCTAAAGCTGGATTTGGATTAGGTTCCAGTAGATAAGAGAGGCCTAGCCACTGGCAGTGCAGAAATATCATTGTAGGGCTGACTTGAGTGTAAAGTTTCAGGTTGTGTTCAGGCATAGGTTTCTGTTTCAGGGGCTAGGTTGATGGTGTGGCTAGGGTGAGGTTTTCACTGAGAATCATACTCTCCATATTCATCTTGACCTTTTAAAATGCATGATTCCCTTTTGTTTTCCTGTGGGACTAATCTGGCATGTTTCATGTGTCTCTCTTCTGTTGTTTATTCAGATTTAGGATTTGGCTGAAAGAAGGGGAAGAGCCAGGGTTCAGGATACAGTTACATCCCAGGAGATGGTATGTGCCAATACACTGGTAGTTCAGAGTCTTCACTGGAGATCTGAGTTGATGGTGAGGGTTAAGGTGAGGGTCAGACATAGGGTTCATGTTCAGGGTCTAGCAGATGTTGTGGGTTTGGATGAGATTTTTGCTCAGAATTTTGCTCTCCAGTTCTATTCCATTTGTTGCAAACAGCACAGTTATATTCTATGTTCTTGGCTGAATAATTTGATATTGGTCAGATGTCCCACATTTTTTTTTCCATATCCTACGATTTGGGCTTGGGTAGGACAAGATTCGTGGCTAGGGTTAGTGTTAGTGCTGGGAGATGGTATGGGTCATCCATCATCAGTGCAGAAACCTCGCTGGAGTGCTGAGTTTAAGGTGAAGGTTAAGGTGAGGATCAGGCTTAGGGTTCTATTTCACGGTCTACACTGATTGCATGAGTTAAGATGAGGTTTTTCACTCAGAATCATAGTCTCCAGCTCATTCATTGAAAATGCTATCGTTCTCTGAGTAATTATAATTGTAAGCAATGCTACTTCTAACATATTATAAATAAAAAAAATATTTCATTTGATGGATAATGACAATTGCTAAAGTGAATATTAAAATTAGAATCACCTAAGAGACCTCAAGAATGTTCTTTCCCAAAGAAGAAATCCAGTAACTCCCACATTTCTCCTCCAAATTCCAAAGCCACTGTCTAGATAAATTTCAAGTGAGAGGTTCAATTCACACCAATATAACATAAATAAATTGCAAACACCTCTTATGATATTGTGTTCAACAATATAGTTTTAAAATTACAATTCCCAATTAAAAATGAACTCTAATTATCTGTAACTCTCATGCATTAAGTAATGGCTTGGAATTTCAGTAGGAACTAAGCAATTAAAAATATCATCATCATACAGTGTGCTTTAAACCAAAATGAGACCCGTTGGCAGGAAATACAGAGCAACATTTATACTTACTCCAGTAGATTGAACAAGTTCAATAGTATTAGACCTATAAACTAGAAGAAAATCATTTGCCTTAAAAAAACTTTATAAAATAAGCAATTATTTATGTATTTATTTTCATCATAATGAAATGTCTTCTGAAACTTATAATAGTCCACGTATACTTTTTGCATAGTTCTTTCTAAATTTTATTCTTGTGCTTGACTTCAAGTTTCACAGCATGTGATGAGAATATCTGCATGATATTACCTCAGTCTTTTTCTGTTTGTTTAGAATTTTTACTGAATTGTAACCCAGTGTGTGTTCTGTTCTGGAGAATGTGCCATTTGCACTCAGAGAGAATGTATATTCTGCTGCTTTAGGATTAAATGTTCTGAATATATATGTTAAATTCATCTAGTCCAATGTGGCATTTAAAGCCATTGTTTCAGGGGCACCTGGGTGGCTCAGTCGGTTAAGTGGCCAACTTCGGCTGGGGTCATGATCTCACAGTCCGTGAGTTCGAGCCCCAAGTCTGGCTCTGTGCTGACAGCTCGGAGCCTGGAGCTTGTTTCGGATTCTGTGTCTCCCTCTCTCTGACCCTCCCCCGTTCGTGCTCTGTCTCTGTCTCAAAAATAAATAAACGTTAGAAAAAATTTTTAAAAAAATAAATAAAAAACAAAGCCATTGTTTCATTGTTGACATTCTGCTTAGATGATCTGTCTATTGTTGTAAATTGGAGTTAAAGTCCCCTATACTTATTGTATTATTATCAATAAGTTCCTTTATATTTGTTACTGGTTTTTTTTATTTTTTATTTTTTAAAATTTAAATCCAAATTAGATTCCTTAATGCCCCTTACCCATTTAGCCCATCCCCCCTCCCACAACCCCTCCCGTAACCCTCAATTTGTTGTCAATATTTATGATTCTCTTCTATTTTCTCCCCCTCCCTGTTTTTATAATATTTTTGTTTCCCTTACCATGTGTTCATCTGTTCTGTGTCTTAAAGTGCTCATATGAATGAAATCATATCATTTTTGTCTTTCTCTGACTAATTTCACTTAGCATCATATCCTCCAGTTCCATACATGTAGTTGCAAATGGCAAGATTTCATTCTTTTTGATTGCTAAGTAATACTCCATTGTGTATGTGTATTTCTATCTATATCTATATCTATATATCTATATCATCTATATCATCCATATCATCTATATCATCTATATCTATATCATCTATATCATCTATCACATTTTCTTTATCAATTGACCCATTGATGGCCATTTGGGCTCTTTCCATACTTTGGCTATTGTTGACAGTGCTACTATAAACATTGGGGTGCATGTGTCCCTTCAAAACAACACACCTGTATCCCGTGGATAAATGTCTAGTAGTGCAATTGCTGGGTCATAGGGTAGTTCTCTTTTTAGTTTTTTGAGGAACCTCCATACTGTTTTCCAGAGTGGCTGCACCAGCTTGCATTCCCACCAACAATGCAAAAGAGATCCTCTTTCTCTGCATCCTCGCCAACCTCTGTTGTTGCCTGAGTTGTTAATGTTAGCCATTCTGACAGGGGTGAGGTGGTATCTCATTGTGGTTTTGATTTATATTTCCCTGATGATGAGTGATGTGGAGCATTTTTTCATGTGTCGATTGGCCATCTGGATGTCTTCCTTGGAGAAGTGTCTCTTCATGTTTTTTGCCCATTTCTTCACTGGATTATTTGTTTTTGGGGGGTTGAGTGTGATAAGTTCTTTATATATTTTGAATACTAACCCTTTATCTGATATGTCATTTGCAAATATCTTCTCCCATTCCATTGATTGCCTTTTAGTTTTGCTGATTGTTTCCTTCGCTGTGCAGAAGCTTTTTATTTTGATGAGGTCCCAGTAGTTCACTTTTGCTTTTGTTTCCCTTGCCTCCGGAGATGTGTTGAGTAAGAAGTTGCTGTTACCAAGATCAAAGAGGTTTTTTCCTGCTTTCCCCTCGAGGATTTTGATGGCTTTCTGTCTTACATTGAAGTCTTTCATCCATTTTGAGTTTATTTTTGTGTATGGTGTAAGAAAGTGGTCCAGGTTAATTCTTCTGCATGTTGCTGTCCAGTTTGCCAAGAACCACTTGCTGAAGAGACTATCTTTATTCCACTGGATATTCCTTCCTGCTTTGTCAAAGATTAGTTGGCCATACGTTTGTGGGTCCATTTCTGGGTTCTTTATTCTGTTCCATTGATCTGAGTGTCTGTTTTTGTGCCAGTACCATACTGTCTTGATGATTACAGCTTTGCAGTACAGCTTGAAGTCTGGGATTGTGATGCCTCCTGCTTTGGCTTTCTTTTTCAAGATTGCTTTGGCTATTTGGGGTCTTTTTTTGTTCCATAAAAATTTTAGGATTATTTGTTCTAGCTCTGTGAAGAATGCTGGTGTTACTTTGATAGGGATTGCATTTAATATGTGGATTGCTTTGGGTAGTATCGACACTTTAACAATATTTGTTCTTCCTATCCAGGAGCATGGAATCTTTTTTACATTTTTTTTTGTGTCATCTTCAATTTCTTTCAAAAGATTTCTATAGTTTTCAGTGTGTACATTTTTCACTTCTTTGGTTAGATTTGTTCCTAGGTATTTTATGGTTTTTGGTGCAACTGTAAATGGGATCGATTCCTTGATTTCCCTTTCTGTCACTTCATTGTTGGTGTATAGGAATGCAACTGATTTCTGTGCATTGATTTTATATCCTGAAACTTTGCTGAATTCATGAATCAATTCAAGCAGTTCTTTGGGGGAATCTTTTGCGTTTTCCATATAGATTATCATGTCATCTGCGAAGAGTGAAAATTTGACCTCCTCCTGGCCTATTTGGATGAGTTTTATTTCTTTGTGTTGTCTGAAGAGGCTAAGACTTCCAATAGTATGTTGAATAACAGTGGCAAGAGTGGACATCCTGCCTTGTTCCTGACCTTAGAGGGAAAGCTCTCAGTTTTTCCCCGTTGAAAATGATATTACTGTTGGGCCATTCATATATGACTTTTATGATCTTGAGATGTGTTCCTTCTATCCCTACTTTCTTGAGGGTTTTTATAAAGAAAGGATGCTGTATTTTATCAAATGCTTTCTCTGCATCCATTGAGGGGATCATATGGTTCTTGTCCTTTCTTTTATAGATGTGATGATTCACATTGTTTTGTGGATATTGAACTAGCCCTGAATCCCAGGCATAAAACCCACTTGGTTATGGTGAGTATATATATATATATATATATATATATATATATATATATATATATGTATTGCTGGAGCAGGTTGGTTAATATCTTGTTGAGGATTTTTGCATTCATGTTCATCAGGGAAATTGGTCTATAGTTCTCCTTTTTTAGTGTGGTATCTGTCTGGTTTTGGAATCAAGGTAATGCTGGCTTCATAGAAACAGTTTGGAAGTTTTCCTTCCATTTCTGTTTTTTTGGAACAGCTTCAAGAGAATAGGCGATAAGTCTTCCCTAAATGTTTGGTTTAATTCCCCTGGAATGTCATCTGACCCTGGACCCTTGTTTTTTAGCAGATTTTTGATTACTAATTTGATTTCCATACTAGTTATGGGTCTGTTAAAATTTTCTATTTCTTCCTGTTTCAGTTTTGGTAGTGTATATGTTTCAAGGAATTTTTCCATTTCTTCCAGATTGCCCATTTATTGGCATATAATTGCTCATAATATTCTCTTAGTATTGTTTTTTTTTATTTCTGCTGTGTTGGTTGTGATCTCTCCTCTTCATTCTTGATTTTATTTATTTGGGTCCTTTCCTTTTTCTTTTTGATCAAACTGGCTAGTGGTTGTTTATCAATTTTCTTAATTCTTTCAAAGAACCAGCTTCTGGTTTCATTAATCTGTTGTACTGGTTTTTTTGTTTTGTTTTGTTTTTTTTTTTTTTTTTTTTTGTGGTTTCAATAGCATTAATTTCTGCCCTAATCTTTATTATTCCCTGTCTTCTTCTGGTTTTGGGTTCTATTTGCTGTTCTTTTTCCAGATCATTAAGGCTTAAGGTTAGGCTGTGTATCTGAGATCTTTATTCCTTCTTTAGGAAAGCCTGGATTGGTATATGCTTTCTCTTATGACCGCCTTTGCTGCATCCCAGAGGTTTTCGGTTGTGGTGTTACCATTTTCATTGACTTCCATATACTTTTTAATTTCCTCTTTAACTGCTTCGTTAGCCCATTCATTCTTTAGTAGGATGTTCTTCAGTCTCCAAGTATTTGTTACCTTTCCAAATTTTTTCCTCTGGTTGATTTTGAATTTCATAGCATTGTGGTCTGAAAATATGCATGGTATGATCTTGATCTTTTTTGTTCTTGGGCTGATTTGTGTCCCAGTATATGGTCTATTCTGTAGAATGTTCTATGTGTATGGAGAAGAATGTATACTCTGCTACTTTAGGATGGAATGTTCTGAATGTATCTGTTAAGTCTATCTGGTCCAGTGTGTCATTCAAAGCCATTGTTTCCTAATCGATTTTTGATTAGATGATCTGTCCATCTGTAACTGGGGTGGGGTGTTGAAATCTCCTACTATTATGGTATTACTATTGATGAGTTTCTTTAAGTTTGTGATTACTTGATTTGCATATGTGGGTTATGTCATATTTAGTGCATAAATGTTTATAATTGTTAGTTCTTCTTGGTGGATAGATCCCTTGATTATGATATAATGCCCTTCTGTATCTCTTGATACAGTCTTTATTTTAAAGTCTAGATTGTCTGAAATAAGAATGGCTACTCTGGCTTTCTTTTGTTGACCGTTAGCATGATAGATGGTTCTCCATCCCCTTATTTTCAATCTGAAGGTGTCTTTAAGTCTAAAGTGGGTCTCTTGTAAACAGCATATGGAGAGATCTTGTTTTCTTATCCATTCTGTTACACTGTCTTTTGATTAAAGCATTGAGTCTATTGACATCTAGAGTGAATACTGAAATATATGAATTTATTGCCATTATGATGCTTGTAGAATTGGAGTTTCTGGTGGTGTTCTCTGGTCCTTTCTAATCTTTGTTGCTTTTGAGATATATGTATATAGATATAGATATAGATATAGATATAGATAGATATATACCATTTTTTTTTATTTCATTCTGGCTATTTTTACTTCTTTATCTCTGCAGAAAGGGATTCTAATTTATTTTCAACTTTAGCTAGTATTCTTATTATCGTGATTCTAAATTCTGGTTCAGACATCTTGCTTGTATCTGTGTTGGTTAAATCCCTGGCTGTCGTTTCTCCATGCTCTTTCTTTTGTCATTTTGAAGGGAGAAAAGAAATTAATGAAGTAGAAAATTGAAATTAAAAAATATTAAAATTAAAAATAATAAACACACACACAAATCAAATAAATGATGCTAGATTCTAGTGTTTTGTCTGCGTGTTGAAAATGGTTTGACAGGGGCGCCTGGGTGGCTTAGTTGGTTAAGTGGCCAACTTCGGCTCAGGTCATGATCTCGCGGTCCATGGGTTCGAGCCCCACGTCGGGCTCTGTGCTGACAGCTCAGAGCCTGGAGCCTGCTTTGGATTCTGTGTCTCCCTCTCTCTCTGCCCCTCCCCCGTTCATGCTCTGTCTCTCTCTGTCTCAAAAATAAATAAATGTTAAAAAAAATTTTAAATTAAAAAAAATAAAGAAAATGGTTTGACAGATTAGAGAAAAAGAGGGGGTAAAGGAAATTGATTGAGAATTTGAAAAAATGAATACACTAATGTAGAATAAAATGACATGATAGGAGAAAAATAAGGATTTTTTTTTCCTAATATAATTACAAAATTCCAATAACTGGAATGGTTTTCTGTACATAAAAGTGATGGACAAACTGAGTTATGAACAAATTCAACAGGCCATATATAAACCACAAGTGTATAGTTAATTTATAACCATAAAGACATTTTATATGAATTGGAGACTAAGCTATTTTTCAAATAATAGTGTGAAGACAATTGGATATCTTTAAAAGAAATAAACTCATTATTAATATAATCCAACACATTAATGAATGATGTCCGGACATGTTATTTAACAAATCTGAGAGGAAAATTTTAGAAGTCATAGAAGAAGAGCTTTTTTACTTAAGGATATGAAATAATTTATTTTCTAATATACACAGGGGAGGAGTGATAGATATGACTGCACTGATGCTAATTACAATTGTTCACATGTGTCAGCATTAAGGATTTAAGAACTCAGATCAATGAAATTGTAATAAAAATTGTACCATGTTAATTATAAAGTGATTTGTATCCAGATTCTGTAAATGCTACTAATATCAGCAACAAAACGCCAAATACAATATTTATTTGAAACAATGTGAATGTAACTTCTGAAACTATAAATGACAATAAAAAATAAATATATTGAGTTGGATAAGTTTATTACTAGCCAAAGATATACAAAGTAAATAGTTACAAGGAGGTACATGTACACACACATGATGTAGGCAGAAATTTAATTGAATATAGTGCATAGTTTAAGGTTATGAAATAAATGAAACTCATACTAGAAAATGTTAAATTTGCACAAGCACCTGGCAAACCAATCTGACATTTTCTAATATAGTGGGTTGAATGATATCTCCCCACAATTTATGTTTACTTGCTATATCAGAATGTGACTTTTGAAATAATTATTGGCATGTGTACTTACTTTGGAATCTTAAGGTGAAATAATCTTCTGTTTAAAATAGTTCTTAAATCGGGCACCTGGGTGGCTCAGTCAGCTGAGCATCCAACTTTGGCTCATGTCATGAAATCATGGCTGGTGAGTTCCAACCCCACATTGGGCTCTGTGCTGACAGCTCAGAGCTCCTTCAGATTCTGTCTCCATCTCTCTCTGTCCCTCCTTTTCTCCTGCACTGTCTCTCTCTCAAATATAAATAAACAAAACGATTTTAAAAATAAAATAAAATAATAAAATAAATAAAATAAAATGTGTCTTAAATGAAATGAGTGATTGTTTTCTAATAAGAAAAGGAAAAGACACTTAAACACATATGGGGGAATAAAGCCATATGAATATGAAGACAAGGATTGAAGTTATGCTGCACAGGCCAAAGAACAATGGGAGCAGACTGAAGCTAGAAGAGACACAGAAGTATTGACCCTGTCCCCCCACCTGTAGATCTAGAGGAAGCCTGGTCCTGTCAACTCACAACTGTGGCCTCCAGAGCTTTGAGACAATAAATTTATATTGTTTTGATCCACCAAATTTTGTGGTGATTGTTTTATGGCAGTGCTAGGAAACTAATATTTCTAATAAATTTTAAGATTTGCATACCTTCTATTAATTCTATGCATAGACATGCCCTAAAAATTTCATGTGTTTTATGTGTTTTATTTTGCACTAGAACACATACCTTGATAGCAAATTTCACATTTGTGAAAACAAAAAAAACAAAACAAAAAGACATCAACCAAAAAACAGAAAACCCTCCAAATTCAAATATGGTAGCATATTAAAAACACTTAACACACTTATGCTATGAAATATTATGCAGGTATGGAAATAAACTATAATTAAATTAAAACTTTGGAAACAATATGCCAGGCAATAAGTCAGGAAAAGGAAATAAGACGCTTTCTTTTATTGATGTGATGAATCATCAAGACAGTATGGTACTGGCACGAGAACAGGCACTCAGATCAATGGAACAGAATAGAGAAATAGAGCCAGCAATTGTACTACTAGGCATTTATCCACGGGATACAGGTGTGCTGATTCGAAGGGACACATGCACCCCCATGTTTATAGCAGCACTATCAGCAATAGTCAAAGTATGGAAAGAGCCCAAATGTCTATCAATGAATGAATGGATAAAGAAAATGTGGTATATATATATATATATATATATACACACACACACACACAATGAAGTATTACTCCGCAGTCAAATAGAATGAAATCTTTTCATTTGCAACTATGTGGATGGAACTGGAGGGTATTGTGTTAAGTGAAATTAGTCAGTAGAGAAAGACAAAAATCATATGACCTCACTCATATGAGGACTTTAAGAGACAAAACAGATGAACATAAGGGAAGGGAAACAAAAATAATATAAAAACAAGGAGGGGGACAAAACAGAAGAGAATCATAAATATGGAATACAAACTGAGGGTTGCTGGAGGGGTTGTGGGAGGGTGGATAGGCTAAATGGGTAAGGGGAATTAAGGAATCTACTCCTGAAATCATTGTTTCACTATGTGCTAACTAATTTGGATGTACATTTTAAAAAATAAAAAATTAAATTAAAGAAAAAAGAAATAAGATGCAGAATAGATACTTACATTAGCTCTAAATTTATGGTTAAAACTGAAAAATTTGCTTCATATTTCAGCATTGCAAATAATACTGGCAAACTTTTTAAAAAAAGTAATTCAGAGTAACCATTGAGTGTATCGGAAAGAAAAGGTGCTTCCATCAAAAAGAAATATACAAAGTATTATGCGTGTCAATGTTACTCTAATGTTTGATGAGGATTGGTGATTCCAGAGTGCTCTGTTTGGAAAATGTATTTATATAAGTACTTTTATTTGCAGATAATAAATTATGGAATATATGAAACATATATGCTAATAACTGTGTATCAAACTAAGAGATATTGAGTTAAACCAAATTGTCAGAAAAAGAAAGCAAAATAGACAAGAAAAATACTAAATTATGTAATTAATATTAAATTATGTAATTAATAAGTGTGTTAACAATACAGAAATAAATAATAAGCATTTTGTAAGATAATGAGAGTTATATTTTATTTCACATGTAAGAAATATTCACAAAATTAACTCATTATTTTTTCCAAGGAAACATTTAATAAATTATTATAATTTATGCCACATTCTTTAAATTTTTTAATGTTTTTTTTTCAGACAGAGAGACACAGAGCATGAGCAGGGAATGGGGAGAGAGAGACACAGAATCTGAAACAGGCTCCAAGCTCTGAGTTGTCAGCACAGAGCCCACATGGCTTGAACTCTCAAACTGTGAGATCATGACCTGAGCTGAAGGTGCCCCTAGGCCACATTCTTTAAATAAACAGAAATTACACAGATAAAAACTACATGAGGATACCTTATATATTATGAATAAAATTTAACACTTTAAAGTTGTCAACATCCTAAAAGCTATATTTTGTGTAAAATTTTTCCTGCAAGACAGTAATAATTTTTCCAAGTTTTATTTCAATTCCAGTTAGTTAACATACAGTGTAATATTAGTTTCAGGTGTACAATTTAGTGATTCATCACTTACATAACAACACCCAGTGCTCATCACAATTGTTCCGCCCTTCAATACCCATCACCCATTTAACACATCCCACTGCCCACCTCCCCTCCAGTACCCCTCAGTTTGTTCTCTATAGTCAAGAGTCTGTTTTATGATTTGTCTTTATCTGTTTCTTCCCGTATGTGTATCTGTTTTTTTTTTAATTCCACGAGTGAAATCATATGGTGTTTGCTTTCTCTGATTTGTTTCACTTAGCACAATAGTCTCTACCTCCATGCACATCATTGTAAATGGCAAGATTTCATTCTTATTTATGGCTAAGTAATATTCCATTATATGTACACACTATATATATATATATATATATATATACCACAGAGTTTTTACCCATTCATCAGTTGATGAATATTTGGGATCTTTCCATAATTTTGCTATTATTGATAATGCTGCTCTAAACATCAGGGTATCCCTTTGAATCAGTAAAAGTGTAATAACTTTTTAAATATAATTTATTGCCAAGTTAGATAACATAAAGTGTATACAGTGTGCTCTTGGCTTTGGGAGTAGATTCCCATGATTCATATCTTACACACAAAACCCAATGCTCATCCCAACAAGTGCCCTTTCTCAATGCCCATAACTTTTAATGTATTAGATACACACACACACACACACACACTTAGGAGTTAATTGAGTTAATTTAATGAAATATTAAAAACCAAAAGGGACAGTAAAACTGTAAATAACCTTTTATAAAATGAAAATAAACATTTGGTCTCTTTCCATAATTTGGCTATGTTTATTGTGCTGCTATAAACATCAAAGTGCTTGTGTTTCTTCCAATCAGTATTTTTTTAACTTTTGGTTACATACCTTGCAGTGCAATTGCTGGGTTGTAGGGTAGTTCAATTTTTTACTTTTTTTAGGAAACTCTGTACTGATTTCCAGAGTGGCTGCACCAGATTGCATTCCCCCCAACAGTGTAAGAGGGTTCCCCTTTTCCTGCATCCTCATCAACATCTTTTTTTTCCAGTGCTAATTTTATCCATTCAGACAGGTGTGAAGTGATATCTCATTGTATTTTTTATTTTTACCTCCTGATGATGAGTGATGTTCAGGAACTTTTCATGTGTGTGTTGGCCATCTGTATGTCTTCTTTGGAAAAATGTCTACTCATGTCTTCTGCCCATTATTTAACTGGATTACTGTGATTTTTGGGGTATCAAATTTGATGATGAATGGATAAAGAAGACTATCTAATCTATCTTTATCTATAAAATTATATTGTATCATATATATATATATATACATATATACAACAAAATATTACTCAGCAGTAACAAAAACAAGGAAATCTTATCATTTACAATGACATGGATATAGCTGATACTATTAAGCCAAGTGGAATAAATCAGTCAGAACAAGACAAATACCATCTGATTTAACTTATATGTGGTATTTAAGAAATAAAAAGAGGAACATAAGGGAAAGAAAAAGAGAGAGGCAAAACCATAAAACAGCCTCTTGACTATAGAGAACAAATTGAGGGTTACTGGAGGGGAGTTTGGCAGGGGGATGTATTAAATGGGTGATGGGTATTAAGGTGAACACTTGTTGTGATGTGCACTAGGTGTTTTATGTGAGTGATGAATCACTAGATTGTACACCTGGAACTAATATTGCACTGTATGTTAACTAATTTGAATTTAGATAAATATTTGAAATTAAAAAAATCATAAAAGCAAAAGCAGATGTGTTGTCAGCATTCAGAGAACAGAAATCACACAACATACACAAATGCTTTATCAATAAAATCCTTGAAATTAAATTAAATTCTTCCCAGAGAGATAATTTTTTTTAAGATTTATTAATCTCTGGTTGTCTTATGTAATATAACTTGGAGTATAATTTATCATCAATAATTTGAATATAATTAAGTGCCTGGAGTCTTAAGCATGAATGCATATAATTTTTTCCTGTGTTAATCTTACAGTGTGATTATACACCAATCATTAAAATTCAGCCATCTATCTGTGGGATTTGATACTTTCTCTTTTCTCTTTATATCTATATTTTGGGTCAAATAAGAATCTCTTGAACTCACATTTATTTGATCTGGAGGATATTTATTTCTTTGTAATAACCTGCAAATAAAATTTTGGTAGCATACTGTCTATATTTGAAGCCTAACCATTTTCTAAATAGATACCAGGCTTTAAATTATCTGAACAGAATAAACCAATTAAGCCATAGAAGCAAAACTTAATTTATTATGCAAAACAAAAAAAGTAGTATGGACCACTTTTTGTAAATTCCTCTGGAAATCATAAATGAAACAAACTTTCCCCATATAGTGACATGAGGCCACCAAGTTTAACCACTCATGTATCACTGAGGAAGCTCTAATGTTATAAACAATCATTATATATATAATCATATACATATCATTACATATATCATCATATATATATTTAAAATTATATATTTATAATGTTAAATGATTAATTATTACTAAGGAAATAGTAAATATTTCTCTATAAAAGATATAACAAACTCAGTGTCTACAGAAATCTGTCTGCTAACACATGAATAAAAATGTACACGTGAGAAGGGTGAATAGTGATAGAAAGCCACAAATAAAGTCAGCTTTATTTGATGGTCCAGGAACAAATACAAATCCCTTGTTTCAAAACCTAGGGAATTTTCTATTAACATTTATATTTGTATGTGACAACTCCTAATTTTAAATATTAATTGAGTGGGTTTTGAAAGACTGTGAAGGACTGACAGGAGATCTTTCTAAGTTAAATGATTCACCTGAAAGAGAAATTTAGGACCTCTTGATTTGCCCACTAGCTGAGGTTGCAAAAATCTAAGGGAAGGGAACATGTTATTCTGACTTCAATGTATTTGCATTTCTGGGTTAGTATTTGTGATCAGGTAGATGGAGTAATATTGTGTGTGCCTCAATCACATGTTAACACATGTAGCTATGAGTTAGGATAGTGAGATGGAGAGGGCCACCAAAACCCCCATAAGGGAAATAAAGGAGAAACATTTTCTGAATAAACAAATGTGTGGTTAACAAAAATATTTCACAAGGGCTCTATGTTCAATGTACCCAATCAGTGTCTTTTATTTCCCTAAAGTAGAGAGAAGTAAGTTATGGAATATTATCTGTGGATAAGAGAAGGAACTAGGAACATTTAATGCATATTAGTTTATGCAACTTTGGTTATTGTTACCTACAGGATACTACGGTTTTATTTATTTTTTTTAAGTATTGTCTAACTAGTGAAAGTGAGAAAAGAGATACAATTATCTTTTAAATAAATACATAAATTAAAATGGTGGTCTAATACAAATAAGTAATTTAAATGCATATTATTATACACATTTAAATTTATATTTTAAATTATTTTTTAAATTTAAATTTTATTTAGTTAACATACTATGCAATATTTTGATGAGTAGAATTTTCAGTGATTTAACACTTTTTCCTCTATCAAACAACTTCTGTAAGAGTTCCTCCATTTAAGGATTTTCATTCCAGCAAATAGCCATAGTGCCAATTATCATGCAATTATTAATCTATACGGTGTGTTTGTCAAAAATATAAGCAGAGGGAGCCTGGGTGGCTGAGTTGGTAAACGTCCTACTTTGGCTCAGGACATGATCTCACAGTTCTTGGGTTTGAACCCCACATCGGGCTCTGTGCTGACAGCTCAGAGCCTACAGCCTGCTTAAAATTCTGTGTCTCCCTCTCTCTCTGCCCCTCCCCCGCTCATGCTCTGTCTCTCTCTCTCTCTCAAAAATAAATAAACATTAAAAAATTAAATATATATATATATGCAGAGATAAGCAATGTCAAATACTAGAATATGTTATAAATCCACAAAAATGGAAACTGTTGCTGAAAACATTACTGTAATTATTTTCATTGATATGGTGAATCAGGTCTACTTGAGAGATTAATATCTGACTATTATTTTAAAAATGGAAATTCACTACTTATTAAATATAGCTGCAAGACTATAATGAGAAGAATAAAATATCTTAAATCTGGCTGAAGATATAATTTTACTATAAACTTAAAAGGAAAAAAAATTCAACCAAATGATAAACATAAGTATGTAAACAATTTATGCTGAAGTGATGAGATTTTTAAGAATCAAAATTACACAGACACACACACACACAAAGGATCAAAATTACACAGTAAAAGTTGTACAAGTTCAAACATGTAAATTATCGCAACAGTATTGAAGTATAAGATAATTAATGAATGGGTGTTTTAAAATAAGTTGTTAAATATGATACACCTCAAACTAATATAACACTATTGTAATTGAATTAAAAATTAAAATACTCTATTAATTGATTAAAGGTAAGAAACTAATCAAATATATAATAAAATATGAATTCCTGAAATAATTATTGGATTAAAGCAATATAAAAAAATTTAAAACAAAATGTATTTATTTCTGTTTGTATTTTAATGCTAGTTAGTTTGCATGTATCATTATATTTCAGGTGTACAATATAGTTATTCAACATTTCTGTACATCACCGTGTGCTCAGCACCACAAGTGCACTCCTTAATCTCCATCATCTATTTAACCCATCTCCCAACCTGCTCCCCTCTGATAACCATCAATTTGTTCTCTCTAACTAAAAGTCTGTTTCTTGATTTTTCTCTCTGTCTCTCTTATTTTTTTCCCTTTGCTTCAAAACAAGAATGTTAACATAAGATATATGCATAAGAAATTGTTTGACAATCAATTGCCTTTAATAAAATAAATATATATTACAATTTTTATTAGTTCCTTATCACTTGCTAACTTAATAAGTAAAATAAGAAACAAAAACTCACATATACTAAAAATTTATACATCTATTTGCTATCTTATAAATGTATGTGAATCATCAATTTGATAAGAAAAGAAATAACAAGAAAAATAATCATTTCCTTGGACACGTTATTTTCTTTTGAAATTCTATCAACAAAATTTACTTCATAGAAATGGGGTGCTCTACAGAAAAATATATATGTATAAGTATATGTTATATTATATTATATTATATTATATTATATATGTGATATGTAAATTGGAAGGGAACAATACGATAAATTTGTAAAAACTAGGCAGATACAACAATTAATTAAGTCAAGTTACTAAAGTTCATTAGTTTAATATTATCAAAGCTACAATATTGTGCTTGTAGGAATTAGTAAAACAAAACAAGGCAAAATTATTATATCACTTCTAACATGAAGTGGTAAGAACCGGAAGACAAATCTGCGTTTGTGGGCACACTTCAAATTTGATTTGCTTGTTAACAGAGAAAAAGTATAAATCAAAATGACAGATTATCTCAACTAGCATTTGTAGATAAAAAAAAATATCCAATAACAAATTTCAAAACTAAAATGTTACATATTCAAAATTAAATATGTTCTTTTAAGAATTAGAAAACTAAGGATGCCTGGGTGACTCAGTCACTTAAAACTCTGACTCTTGATTTCAGCTAAAGTCATAATCTCATGGTTCATAAGATTGAGCCCTGCACTGGGCTCTGTACTAACCGTTAGAGTCTGCTTGGGATTTTATCTTTCTCACTCTCTCTCTGTCTCTCAAAATAAATAAATAAACATTAAAAAAGAATTGGAAAACTAAGGTTTTGAGCAATGTATTATAAATGTTTACTTCCTAAATGTTTATATATTACTGGTATTTAAAAAGAATTAGTATAAAATTTAGTATAGGGTCAGTATCCAATAGAGTCCACATTTTTCTCTTGCTTAATACAAAAATGAAGACAATAAATACAGCTGTGTTTTATCTTGATTGATGATTGGAAGATTTCTGACTCATAGCATTTTGCTTAATAAATTTGAAAGATCATATGAGGCATAACAGAAAGGAGTGCTCTACTCCATTACCAGTGTGCCAAGGATAGGGTGTATTTGGCCATAAAGTGTCTACAGAAAAGTAACATTTGCTTCCTCTCTATTGCCTGTCTCTGTTGTAGTATTATCCCTCTGCAATCAGGGTCCATCTTTTCATGTCCTATTATCAACATTTATCAATTTATTAAGGTAATTATCTTCCCAGGACTTTCCTGAAAGCTCCAGCTACCTCCTTGTTTTGTAGACTTTAGATGAGGTGGTTGAGCATGGGTGTAAGGATAGTGTAGAAGACCGAGACCACTTTGTCCTGCTAAGCAGTGTGATAAGCTTTGGCAAGAAAATACTTGATGATCGCTGTTCAATTGTAGAAAGAAACAACAGTCATATGGGAAGAACAGGTTGCCCCCAAGTTTGCTCTTAATCCAAAAACAGTGGAGACGATCTGACCATATGAGGCCATGATGGCAGATATTGGCAAAAGGAGAAAGAACACCACTGACAAAAAGGCCACTTTCATAAAGATAAGTGTCAGCACAAACAAGTTTCAGGAGTGGTGGGGTCTCACAAAAGAAATGATGTATCTCCCTGGAAGCACAGTAAAAGAGACTCAGAATATAGATAACATGGATGAAGGCATTGGGAAGTGCACTCAGCCATGTGCCAGTTACCATGAATGCACGGACTATTGGACACTTGAGTACTAAGTAATGGAGGGAATGGCATATAGCTATATAGCAGTCTTATGCCATTACTGCCAGAAGAAGACACTGTTCCCACAAGAGTCATGAAGAGGAAACGCTGAGTTCCACAACCAATATAGCAAATGCTGTTTCTTCCAGACATAATGTCAATGGCTATCTTGGGGACCAAAGTAGAGTTATATAAAAGATCCATCAAGGAGAGTTGACTGAGAAGGAAATACATAGGACTATGGAGGCGACAATCAAACCAAATAAGAATCATCATTATAACATTGCCAACAAGGACTGCATGAAAAAACAGGAAGACAAGATTGAAAAGAAGCTTTGGGGCCTGGATATGGTGAAATGGCCCCAAAAGAACAAATTCAGTTCCAGTGATTCTATTGATCCTTCTTTCCATTCTTTGCTTCTCAATTCATTACCCTGGGTATAATTTACAAATATATTTAGTCCTACTTTTATCCATTTTGATACCATCCTCATTTTACAATGTCTCAATTTCATTTTATCCCTTAGTCTAACAATACAAAATATATTTATATAAAATTTAATTTAAACATTGTCTTAGCTCAGTTTTACTTCTTTTGTTATTGAACATCTCTTAAGAATGTATGACATAATAGGGGCGCCTGGGTGGCTCAGTCGGTTGAGCGGCCGACTTCGGCTCAGGTCACGATCTCGCGGTCCGAGTTCGAGCCCCACGTCGGGTTCTGTGCTAACAGCTCGGAGCCTGGAGACTGTTTCGGATTCTGTGTCTCCCTCTCTCTGACCCTCCTCCATTCATGCTCTGTCTCTCTCTGTCTCAAAAATAAATAAACGTTAAAAAAAAATTTTAAAAAAAGTATGTATGACATAAGATGTGATAAATACATAAAAACAGTATTTAAAGTATTCCTCAATTGCACTAATATTTATACAAAATTAAACATACAAATATATTATTTTATGATATTACTTTTAGTTGTGTTGCTAAAGGAAAGGCTGATGAGGTTGAATAAAGTAACTACTCACACAAACAGAACAATGTTTCATCATAAAGCCTAATATTCAATTAAATTTTTGGTGTCAAATAAATCTATTTTATAAATACTATATAGAAATTATTACTTTTTATTAGGCTTTCCTCAATATATTACCAGAAAACTATTTCTGTGAATGCATAAAATTATCCAGAGTGATTCATCTTCCTTTGATGTCAGGGCCATATATTACTGACAAGCTAAGGAGGTAGGATAGCCCACAAAATCTCTCTACCACAAAAAGTTGTGAGACATTAAAATTCTTCCTGCACTTTCCTCACAGTAAATGTCCTTTGTTTGCCTCTCTGTTCTCTTAGGGAGGGAGTAGCACAATTATTTCATTCCACTTTCCATTCCAATAATTCCATTCCACAATAATTACATTCCAATTATTCCATCTTTCAAATGCCTCAGTTAAATAAGCGTGTTCCCTCAAAAACAAGCAAAACCAAATATAATTCAGCTGCATAATCATTTGTTTATCAACACCACATGCCTCCACCTTGAGAACTTAAAAATTGCCATGGCGAAATCTCAGTTAAGAATTTAATAGCGGTTTCTTATACAATAGCTGTCGCTTAAGATTCAGAGCAAGTAGACTTTTTTCTCCCTGACTTCACCAAGGTTAGTGACCTAAAATATGTTAATTGACTTCTACTTCTTTTGGTTCTGTATGCCTAAAATGGGATAATAAGGGAATGCATGTACACAGTTTTGTGTGTATAAAGTTTATTGATTACAACAATTATCTTGGAATAGTGCCAGATGCACAGAAAATACTAAAGGTTTCCATATGGAGTTGAGTTTGAACTTTATGAATAAATATTTTTAGGAGTATGGATTGACCTACCATGATTAATTATATTTTAACTTATGGTAATATCAAATATACAAATTAGAAACTTGTATAACAATCAACATGTATTTTTTCATAGAACTAAATTTTAATATAGTTTTTATTTTTATTGAGGTATTCATGCACAGAACTTCAAATAGTTCTAAAAGGTTTATAATAAAACAACATTTCTCCAACCTCTCCTCTTCCAAAACCAACCACTTCAAATTCTTTTAGATATTTATTCTGTATTTATGACACATGTCTAAATTAATGCTAGTGCTGTTATTTCTTGATTTCCCAATTTTAGATATTATCAGTTGATGTTATCAACCAATCTCCATCGGGGCCACCACCATATGATATTGGGCTTCATCTCATTTTGCTAAAGCAAAATACAATTTCATAGCATAGTTTTTGGTTCATGTATGTGTAAAAACCTCTTTATTTTATTCTTTATTCCTGATTTGTAGTTAGGCTTGAAAGAGAATTCAAGGTTACTAACCAGTTTCTTTCAGAATTTCAAAGGAATTTCTCCATTGTTTTCTCTTATTTACCATTTTTTGAGACTTCAGCCACCCTTCAGATAGTAGAACTTTTTTCCCCCCTTTCTGAAAGCTTCAACATGTTATTTTAATAAACTACATGTGCAGCTCCATTCCTTAATATCACATTTCCTGCATCTTTTTCAACCAGAAATATACATCTACCATTGTGAATTTTTGTACATTGTGATGTAATTACATGTACTTCATTAAAGTCTCCCTGATAATCCTCATTCCAAAATGATCCCCACTTTTTCTGTACAAGGAAGAAGATATATTTTTTTTTCAGAAATTGATCTTTATCTGAGAATGATACATTTGGACAAGTTTGGTTACTGGAAAGAAATGGGTAACATGTTGAGGTTAGTTGCAATTAGGTCACAAGGTGAGATTAATTTGATGTGGTGTTGATTTTAAGGTGAGATAAGGATTTTTCTAACATGGGCTTGTGTAAGATCAAGCTAAAGTTAGTATTTATTGAAAACTTTCTATGTGACAGCCAGAGTTGTAAGTACCTTACATGTCTATTAAATCCTCAGACTTACTAATGTCTCTATAAGTAAGGCACTGTGTATAATACTACTTCAGTGTCTGTGATCATACTCATGTGTTCTAACCATGCAAGTTTAATATCACTTAAGGTTTAGCGTTTTTTATTCTACTTAGAAAAATTTAATAAACTGTTAAAATCCAAATGTATTAGGAATAAACAATTTAGAGTGACTTCATCACACTCTCATTTCATTACAACAATCATATCATTAAAATGCAGCCTATGTCTCCTTTCACAACTAAGCTCACTATTCAAGAGCTACCAAAATATTTAGAAAAAATAAAACATAAGTATCAGCACTATTGTTACTAAATAAAAGGCAGAATGCAAAAACAATTTTGGAATAAACTTATCCTCTTATTCTGTTAAATTAATTTATTTTGTTCAGTTTCCACCGAGTTTTAAAATAGCACATGTTACAGTAATGCTTTATAATTTTCTTGAAGAAAACTCATGGTTTTATCTGGTTTTGTTAACACTAGGAATAATTGGGAATATAAAGACTTTTTATTAAAACCACCTTTTCATTAAAGAAGCATAAAATCTAAAAGTCACACTTCTAACATCAGTGACCATCTTCATATACAGTACTAACTGTTGTCAGGTGGGCACTCGCTACCCATGTCTAAGATCTTAGCTTCATGGCAGAAGTAAACTGGGAGTTGCATTCCTAGAATCCCATTGCTTTTATGGTTCATAAGTAGCATTTATCAATGACAGGGATTTATCCATGATGTGGAAAATATAAGAGAATAAATAGAGTTATTCTTTGAGGGAAGCAGATGTGTAGGCAGATGTGAGTTTTAAATCTGCTTCCAGGTGAGCTTCTAGGAAATATACTATATTGGTGATAGAGATTAAGACCATCAGTGGGAGTATCACATACATTCTGAGATCTGCAGCAGCCTCCCGGTGAGTTCCCAAGACCACCCAAAAATTGTCTTTACTCTACCAGCCCTTATAAAGTACAAATAAGCATCTAAATCATTATGGTAAAATTAATTATGCTTGGAAAATCATAAATGGATTTTAATTATAGAATTGCAGTTACACAACATTTGTCACTAAAAGATACCCTAAGGAAGAAGAACCTCAATGGCAAGAATCTGAAATTGATATCCTAATGTGACTAGATGAAAATAAATCAATAAAACAATTACCAGTGGAAAATAAAACGCTAGTATTCCAGAGTATACTGTAAAAAAATTGAGTTATCACAGGTAATTGGTGAGAATCAAGTGCAACAAAAGCAAAATTTTGCATGAAAACTTACTCTTACAGAATTTATTATGGTAGAAATAAATAACCCATTATTTATAGACTGGAATGTATTTTTCTGATTTTAGCAAACAAATTTCAAGAAGAAAATGATAAACTCAGTCCTTTAAATGTCCCAATGGATACAAGAATACGGATGCATAGGGGCACTTGTACTCCAATGTTTATAGCAGCACTTTTAACAATAGCCAAATTATGGAAAGAGCCTAAATGTCCATCAACTGACAAATGGATAAAGAAATCGTGGTTTATATACACAATGGAATACGACTTGGCAATGAGAAATAATGAAATATGGCCTTTTGTAGCAATGTGGATGGAACTGGAGAGTGTTATGCTAAGTGAAATAAATCATACAGAAAAAGACAGATACCATATGTTTTCACTCCTATGTGGATCCTGAGAACTTAACAGAAGACCATGGGGGAGGGGAAGGAAAAAAAAAGTTAGAGAGGGAGGGAGTTTTAAGAGACTCTTAAAAACTGAGAACAATCTGAGGGTTGATGGGGGGTGGGAGGGAGGGGAGGGTGGGTGATGGGTATTGAGGAGGGCACCTGTTGCGATGAGCACTGGGTGTTGTATGGAAACCAATTTGACAATAAATTTCATATTAACAAAATAAATTTCCTAATCCAACCAGTCAGAGAACCAAAGAACTTTAATGACTATCATGGAAAAAATCATTTTTTTCTTCCTTGTTGAACCAAACAGAATAAATATCCTGTTATGAAGATGACCTAAAGTATAAAACAAGCTGAATTTGCTACCTCAGTAAAACTTTACACAATTTTGTAACTGATTGGAAAGAGAAATTTAATTTGAAACATCTAAGTTGATTAAAAAAAAATTAAATATCTTCAACATCCAAATCCCACTGACCTTTCCTTACCAGCAGGGAAGTCTCTGTTCTCAAGTCCCAGGAGGCTAGCAGCTTCATATCTGGAAATATTGCCATGAATTCACTTCTGACAATTGTCTTACAACTTTCCATTATTTAAAAGATCCAATTATTGTTTCCCTTACCTGCAGAACTGGTGCAGGTTATAAAAACATAGAAATTCTTGAATAAAAGGAATGATATACTCTTGAGAAATATCTTTAGCAACTTCATATTTAAGATATATAATCCAAAATATATATGGTATAAATCTACCTACTGGCTTCCCCCAAAGGACCTGGACATATATTTGCGGCATTATTCCTATCATATCACACAGTACGTCATGGAAAACTAGATTTATCCCTCAAATTATATAATACAGATGTGGAGGCTATTGAATAAATGCACACATCTAGCTTCTTCTTATATACATAGGTGTATCTGTATGTATCTATACATAGGTGTACATAGGCGATAGTTTTTGCAACAATTCTATTTGTTTAATCTTTCTTTTTTTAACTGTTGATATGTTGTTTATTTATGACAGAACACACATGCAAGACTTGAAAGATGTCACTAATAATGTGTACTATGAGAACTACCAAAGCAGAAAACTGTCAGCTGTGACTTATAATGGAGTTGATTATAACAAGAATAAAGGGCAGCTAACCAAGTAAGTGTACATTGTTTTCTCCAGAAAAGGTATCATTTATGTAAGTAAATATTCATATTGTTTCATTTTCGTCAAGTGCTTGGCTACTCATTAGAAAATCGGGATTAATGCTTTTTATGCACAAAGCAGAAATTTATTGATGTTAAGCTTTGTTTTGGCAGTTTTGTATTTTTGTATATGAAATTTATTGTCAAATTGGTTTCCATACAACACCCAGTGGTCATCCCAACAGGTGCCGTCCTCAATGCCCATCGCCCACTTTCCCCTCCCTCCCACCCTCCATCAACCCTCAGTTTATTCTCAGTTTTTAAGAGTCTCTTCTGGTTTGGATCCCTCCCTCTCTAATTTTATCTTTCATATGATCATACTGTTTTCCTGTCTTCAACCCTGCTAGTATTTGAAATAACATCTACTCTTGTTCCATTCGTAATTTTGTCCTTGCAGAGTGGATTAAATATTCAAAACAGCTAAGTACACAACTAGGATATCTATCGAAGTACCTAGTCAAAATACAATAATTATGAGTGTTTTATGGTAAAGAAAATAGACTATTCATCTACCATGGATATCTAGTATGAAGATTATTTACTGTGGGTAAAAAAGAAAATTTGCTGAGATATGTAAATAGGGTAGTGGTAGGTAGTGGTGTCATGTCAAAATAGAGGCCATCAAAGGAAGGCAATATATGGGTAGATTCATTCCAAAGAACAGCTTCTAATTAACTGCTGAGTTTGTTGTTATTACCTTTGCATGTTTTTTTCTGTTGTTGTTGTTGTTGAGGTTGTTTGTTTGTTTATGTACATGTATATATGTATTTATTTATTGTTTAATTTATGTAGGCTTCAATTTGGGGCCTGACCAATTTGAGGCCTGAACTCACGACCCAGAGATCACGACATGGGCTGAGATCAATAGTCAGATGTTTAACCCACCGAGCCATACAGACACTCCTCTAATATTTATTTTTAATGAAAAATAAAATTATGGAATCAGAGTTAAATTGTCTCTGAATGCCCTAGTAACTTCTTCTGTATTCACCCCAGAGTAGTAACATAGTTTTGCTCTAAATAAATATGAGATATTTCCAAATATTGAACTGAGGGTTGTCAAAAGATTAACTCACCTGGTATACATTCATATTTTTGACATAACTCTAAATTTGAGTCATCTTTATGGCTCTGTTTATATGTTACATCTTCATAGAATTGCCCTCAATAGCTGCTTACTCTACCTGTCCTCACTTTTCACTTCTGTCAGCCATTGGAGGGTTAGGTGAATAATGTCTTAGAAACAAAAACTGTGTGCATATCTCTGTAAATACACTTTCTGTGGTGAATAATAATGACATAATTGCTATCATTCTCTTCGACTTCCTAAAAGAAGGGAATGCATACACATATTTGTATTTCAGGGGCTCCACATTCTTAGTTTTTATTTGGTAATTAATAAATTGCTAATCTAGGAATTAGTAAATAATTATGAAAAAAATGAATGAGTGAATGACTGAAAAAGTATGTATGCATTTTCTGAAAAATAAAGGAATTCTTGTAAAAGCTTGATTTATAGTATAGCTCGAGAAAATCAAAGTTAGAGATTTTGTTGTCAATCATTTTTACATCATAAAAATACTCTTTTCTTCTGGAACTTCAGTTTGTCCCAATATTGAAATTTAAGTTTTCCGGATTTTTTTTTGGTTTAAGATAATTTTTAATTTTTATATATTACACTACATATATATTAATCAAGATGGTAAATTCCATTTTTGCTTTTTCCATAAATATATATGCATAATTCTATAAGTATGAATATATATTAATATGAATATCATACATAAAATATATAATTAATATACAATATATATTTCATGCTCATATAAATATGTTGCTATATTATATATTAATGTATAATTAATATAGAATATAATTCATATTCATATATAATTATGGAACACACACAAAAATTCACTCTCTTCATGAAATTTAAGTGTACACACCAAATGTTAAACATATTCACACTGCTGTGCAACAAATCTCCAGCACTTTTCATTTCCCAAACTGAATCTCTACACACATTAACAAATCTGGCAAATGTGGCATTTCCACTTCCCACAGTCTTTGACAAGCACATTCTACTTTCTGTCACCCTGAATTTGAATACTTTATTTAACTCAAATAAGTGGAATTATAAAATATTTTACTTTTTATGACTGGCTAGTTCTACATAGCATGATGCCCTCAAGGTTCAAAAATATTATAGTATATGCCAGAATTTCCTTTACTTGAGGGGCTGTGTAATATTGCATTGTATGTATATACCATATCTTGTTATCCACTCATCCATCAGTGGATGTTTTAGTTTCTTCCACGTTTTGTCCCTTGTGAATAATGCTGCTAGGATAGAAATATATAAATATATCTTTGGGACTCTGATTTCACTTTATTTACTTATGTATTTATGTATGTATGTATGTATGTATGTATGTATGTATGTATTTATGTATGTATGTATTTTTAAAGTCTGTTTATTTATTTGAGAAAGACAGAGACTGTAAGTGGGGGAGAGGCAGAGAGAGAGGAAGAGAGAGAGAATCTCAAGAAAGAGAGAATGCCAGCACAAAGCCCGATGCAGAGCTTGAACCCATGAAGTCACGAGATCATGACCTGAGCCAAAACCAAGAGTCAGATGCCCCAGATTTCATTTATTTTAAATATATACTCAGAAGTTAAGTTAGTGGATCATATAGTGTGTGTGTGTGTGTGTGTGTGTGTGTGTGTGTGTGTGTGTGTGTGAATGGTCATACTGTTTGCATGATAGCTACCTCATTTTATATTCCCAACATCCATGAGCAAAATTTGCTTGAAGGAGTAAAGGTTAAAAGTGTCATCACCATGGAAAGGAAACAGATAACATCCAGGTATAAGAAGTAGAGATGCCTCAATAAGATAAAAACAAAAAGAGCTACACCAAGACATACTGTAACTAAAATGGCAAAAGTTAGTGGCACCTGGGTTACTCAGTCGGTTAAGCATCTGACTTTGGATTAGGTGACCAGATCTGTTGGTGCAAGAGTTTGATCCCCTAGTCAGGCTCTGTGCTGACAGCTCAGAGCCTGGAGTCTGCTTTAGATTCTCTCTCTCTCTCTCTCTCTCTCTCTCTCTCTCTCTCAAAAATGAATGAAACATTTTTAAAATGTCAAAAGGTAAAAATAAAGACAGAATATAACAAGCAACAAGATAGAAACAATCACATACAAGGAAATTAGGCTAGCAACTGATTTTTCAGCACAAACTTTGAAATCCAGAAGGGAATGGCAAAATATAAGTGCTTAAAGGGAAAAACATACAACCAAGAATGCTCCACCTTGCAAGGTTATCATTCAAAATTGAAGGAGAATTAAAGTTTCCCAGAGAAGCAAAAGCTAAAGAAGTTTATCACCACTAAGTTGGCTTGCAGGTACCTAGGTGGCTCAGTCCATTAAGCATCCAACTCTGGCTCAAGTCACAGTCTCACATTCTGTGGGTTCAAGCCCCATGTCGAGCTTTGTGTTGACAGCTGAGATCCTGGAGTCTGCTTCAGATTCTGTGTCTCCTTCTCCCTCTGCCCCTCCCTTGCTTCTGTTCTCTTAAAAATAAATATTATAAATTAATTAATAAGACTCACAAAAAATGTTTAACTATCTTCTTTAAGCTGAAAAGAAAAGGCCATAATGAGAAATAATAAAATATATCAGAGAAAAAATATCATTGGTAAGGACAAATATATAGTAAAGGACAGAGACTCGGGTACTGAAAAAGTGAGTGTATACTTCCCCTCACGCATGCTCTCTCTCATTCTCAAAATAAATAAACTTTAAAATATTTTAAAAGTCATTCAAAAAATTTTAAAGATACAATAAAGGCTTTCTTTCTTACCAATTTTTATGCCTTTTATGCCACAACCATTGTTGTGGTTAGGACTTACAGAACTATGTTGAATAAAAGTGGTGAGAGTTGTTATCCTTGTCTTATTCTTGATTTTAATGGAATTGTCCACAGATGACATCTCAAATGTTATCTGTAGAGTTTTCATATATGAATTTTATTTTGTTGAAACTACTTTGTTGAGAGATTTTGCCATGAATGGATGTAGTACTTTTTAAAATATAATTTATTGTCAAATTGGTTTCCATACAACAACCAGTGCTCACCCCAACAAGTGTCATCCTCAATGCCCATCACCCTCTCTCCCCTCTCCCCCAATCCCCATCTACCCTTAGTTTGCTCTCAGTCCTTAAGTCTCTTATGGTTTGCCTCCCTCCCTCCCTGTAACTTTTCCCCCCTTCCCCTCCCCCATGGTCTTTTGTTAAGTTTTTCAAGATCCACATGAGTGAAAACATATGGTATCTGTCTTTCTCTGCCTAACTTATTTCACTTAGCATAATACCCTCCAGTTCCATCCACATTGCTACAAATGGCCAGATCTCATTCTTTCTCATTGCCAAGTAGTATTCCATTGTATATATAAACCACATCTTCTTTATCCACCCATCAGTTGATGGACATTTAGGCTCTTTCCATAAATTGGCTATTGTTGAAAGTTCTGCTATAAACATTGGGGTACATGAGCCCTTGTGCATCAGCACTCCTATATCCCTTGGGTAGATTCCTGGTGGTGCTATTGCTGGGTCATATTGTAGTTCTATTTTTAATTTTTTGAGGATCCTCCACACTGTTTTCCAGAGTGGCTGCACCACTCTGCATTCCCACCAGCAGTGCAAGATGGTTCTTGTTTCTGCACATCCTCTCCAGCATCTATAGTCTCCTGATTTGTTTATTTTAGACACTCTGACTGGCATGAGGTGATATCTCACGGTAGTTTTGACTTGTATTCTCCTGATGATGAGAGACATTGAGCATTTTTTCATGTGTCTGCTGGCCATCTGGATGTCTTCTTTAGAAAAGTGCCTATTCATGTTTTCTGCCTATTTCTTCACTGGATTATTTGCTTTCCAGATGTAGAGTTTGGTGAGTTCTTTATAGATTTTAGATAATAGCCCTTTATCTGATACGTCATTTGCAAATATCTTTTCCCACTCCCTCAGTTGTCTTTTAGTATTGTTGATTGTTTTCTTTGCATTGCAGAAGCTTTTTATCTTGATGAGGTCCCAATAGTTCATTTTTGCTTTTAATTCCCTTGCCTTTGGAGATGTGTTGAGGAAGAAATTGCTGAGGATGAGGTCAGAGGTTTTTTTCCTGCTTTCTCCTCTAGAGTTTTGATGGTTTCCTGTGTCACATTCAGGTCCTTCATCCATTTTGAGTTTACTTTTTTTTTTTTAATTTTTGTAACATTTATTTATTTTTGAGACAAAGAGAGAGCATGAACAGGGGAGGGTCAGAGAGAGAGTGAGACACAGAATCTGAAACAGGCTCCAGGCTCTGGGCTGTCAGCACAGAGCCCGACGCAGGGCTCGAACTCAGGACCGCGAGATCATGACCTGAGCCGAAGTCGGCCGCCCAACCGACTGAGCCACCCAGGCGCCCCATTTTGAGTTTACTTTTGTGTATGGTATAAGAAAGTGGTCTAGTTTCATTCTTCTGCAGTTGCTGTCCAGTTCTCCCAGCACCATTTGTTAAAGAGACTGTCTTTTTTCTATTGGATGCTCTTTCCTTGTCAAAGATTAGTTGGCCATACATTTGAGGGTCCAATTCTGGGGTCTCTATTCTATTCCCTTGGTCTATGTGTCTTGTGTGTGTGTGTGTGTGTGTGTGTGTGTGTGTGTGTGTGTGTGCGCCAATCCAATACTGACTTGATAATTATAGCTTTGTAGTAGAGGTTACATTCTGGGATTGTGATGCTGTCACTTTTGGTTTTCTTCTTCAATATTACTTTGGCTATTCAGGATCCTTTGTAGTACTTTATCAAGTGTTCTTTCTACATTAATTAAGATGATCATATGATTTTTAATTCCTTCTCTAGTCAATGTGATATATGTGGATTGATTGGCAACTATTGAATCATGCTTTCATCCTTGGAATAATCTCATTTCATCATGGTGAATGATATTTTTTCATGTAACATTGGATTTGCTTTGCTAATATTCTGTTGGGTATATTTGTATATATACCCATCAGATATATTAGCCTGTAGTTTTCTTTTATGCTTGTGTTTTGGCTTTATCTACTCTTGATATATATATATATATATATATATATATATATATATATATATATACACACACACACATATACATATACCTCTTTTGTATCCATTCATCAGTTGATAGATATTTGGGCTCTCTCCATACTTTGGCTAGTGCTGATAATACTGTTATAAACATTGGGGTGCATGTACCCTTTCAAATCTGTATTTTTTAATCCTTTGGGTAAATACCTAATAGTGCAATTTCTGGGTCATATGGTAGTTCCATTTTTAGTTTTTTGAGGAACCTCCATAGTTTTCTCCAGAGTGGCTGCACCAGTCTGAATTCCCAGCAACATTGCAAGAGGGTTCGCCTTTCTCTGCATCCTCACCAGCACTTGTTGTTTCTTGTGTTGCTAATTCTAGCCATTTTGACAGGTGTGAAATCTCATGTTAGGGTAGTTTTGATTTGCATTTCACTGATGAGTGATATTGACTATCTTTTTGTCTGTTAGTCATTTGGATGTTGTCTTCTTTGGAAAAGTGTTATTCATGTCTTCTGCCCATTTCTTCACTGGATTTTTTCTTTCTTGCTTTCTTACATTCTTCCTTTCTTATTTCTTGCTTGCCTTCCTTGTTTTGTTGTTGTTGTTGTTGTTTTGTTTTGTTTTTGTTTTTGTTTTTGTTTTGTTTTTGCATTGAGTGTGATAAGTTCTTAATAGATTTTGGATACTGAACCTTTATAAGACCTGTGGTTTGAAATATATTCTCCCATTACATAAACTGCCTTTTAGTTTTGTTGGTTGTTTCCTTTACTGTGCAGAAGGTTTTTTTTTTTTATCAAGTTCCAATTTTTCATGTTTCCTTTTGTTTCTCTTGCCTTCAGCAACATGTCTAGTAAGTTGTTATGTCTGTGGTTAAAGAAGTTTCTTCCTGTGTATGAATTTTGATGGCTTCCTGTCTAATGTTTAGGTCTTTCATTCATTTTGAATTTATTTTTGTGTATGTTGTAAGAAAGTGGTCCACTTTCATTATTCTACTTATTGCTATCTACTTTGTCCAACAGCATTTGTTGAAAAGATTGTCTGTTTTCCATTGGATATTCTTTCCTGCTTTGTAGTAGATTAGTTTATCATATAGTTGTGGGTCCATTTCTGTTTTTTTTATATTCTGTTCCATTGACCTATGTGTCTGCTTTATTTGCCAGTACCATACCATCTTAATGACTAAAGCTTTGTAATATAGCTTGAAATACAGAATTGTTATGTCTCCACTTTTTATTTCCTCAGGATTAAAGGAAAATAGAAAAGACTCACATAGATAAAATCACATATGAAAGAGGACATATAACAACCAATGTCACAGAAATACAAACAAGTATGAGTACCATGAAAACTTTTATACCAACAAACAGGGAAATCTGGAAGAGCTGTACAAATTTCTAGAAACTCACAAACTACCAAAACTGAAACAGGAAGAAATAGAAAATTTAAGCAGACCCATAACTGGCAAAGAAATTGAATCAGTAAATAAGAAATCTTTCACAAACAAGACTCCAGGGCCAGATGGCTACATTTTAGGAAAAGTTAATACCTATTCTCAAAATCTTCCAAAAAAAAAAAAACAACAACAACTAGAAATAGAAAGAAACCTTCCAAACTCATTATACAAATCTAGCATTACATTGATTGCAAAACCAGAAAAATACCGCACCAAGAAGGAGAATTACAAGCCAATATCCCTGATGAACGTGGATGCAAAAAATTAAAAATTTAGTAAATTGAGTTCAACAATACATTAAAATAATTATTCACCATGGTCAATTAGGACTTATTCCTGGGCAGCAGAGGTGGTTCATTATTCACAAATCAATCAATGTGATAAATCACATTAATAAAAGAAAGGATTAGTACCATATGATCCTGTCAATAGATGCAGGAAAAACATTTGGCACAATACAGCATTCATTCTTGATAAAAACCCTCAACAAATAAGGAGTAATATGAAACATATCTCAACATCATAAAAGTCATATATGAAAGACTCACAGCTAATATCAACCTTGATGGAGAAAAACTGAGAGCCTTTCCCCTATGTTCAGGAACAAGACAAGGAAGTCCATTCTCACCAGTTAGTATTTAACATAATACTGGAAATCTTAGCCTCAGCAATCAGAGAACAAAAAGAAATAACAGGCATACAAATCACTGAGAAAGATCTCAAGCTTTCACTATTTACAGATGACATGATACTCTATGTAGAAATCCCAAAAGACTCCACCAAAAAAATTGCTAGAGCTAATATATGGATTCAGCAAAGTCACAAGATATAAAATCAATGTGCATAATTCTGTTTAATTTCTATACTTCAATAAGGTGTCAGGAGAAAAAGAAATCAAGAAATTGATCCCATTTGCACCACAAAAAAATAAGATACCTAGGAACAAACCTAACTAAAGAAATAAAAGATTTGTACAATAAAAACTGCAGAACACTTATAAAAGAAATTGAAGATGAAAATAAATGAAAAAAAAAAAAAACATTCCGTGCACATGGATTAGAAGAGCAAATTTTGTTACAATGATTATACTACCCAAAGCAACATACACATCTAATACAATCCTTTTCAAAATGCCACCAGAATTTTTTCACAGAGATGGAACAATCAATCCTAAAATTGTATGACCACAAAAGATCTTGAATAGCCAAAGCAATCTTTTAAAAGAAAAATAAAACTGGAAGTATAGTTCTTTATGTATTTTGGATACTAACTTTTTACCAGATATATCATTTGCAAAGATCATTTCCTATTACATAAATTGCCTTTTACTTTTGTTGATTATTGCCTTCATTGTGCAGAAGCATTTTACTTTGATGTAGCCTCAAGTTTATTTTCACTTTTATTTCCATTGATTCAAGAGATTTATCAAGACAAAAATGCTGTTGGTGGCCACAGTCAGAGACATTACTGCCTATGCTCCCACCTAGGATTTGTATGATTTCAGGTCTCACATTTAGGTCTTTTATCCATTTCTTTGTTTTGTGTATGGAATAAGAAAGTGGTCGAGTTTCTTTCCTTTGCATATTGCTGTCCAGGTTTTCAAAAATGATTTTTCTTTTTCCCATTGGATATTGTTTCTTGCCATGTTGAAAATTAATTAACAACGTAGTAGTGGGTTTATTTCTTGAGTTTCCATTCTGTTCCATGGGTCTATGTCTTTGCGTGTGTGTGTGTGTGTGTGTGTGTGTGTGTGCGCGCCAGTACCATACTCTTTTCATTACTACTGCTTTGTAATTTAACCTGACTCCATAATTATGATGCCTACAGCTTCGCTTTTCTTTCTAAGATTTCTTTGGCTATTCAGGGTCTTTTGTGGTTCCATACAAACTTTAAAATAGTTTATTATAGCTCTGTGGAAACTGCTGTTAGTGTTTAGATAGGGATTGCTTTAACTGTGTCCCTATCTAAACACTAACAGCAGTTTCCACAGAGCTTGGTGTAGTATAGACATTACACATTGCTTGGTGTAGTATAGACATTTTAAGAGTATTTGTTCTTTTAAACCATGAGCTGGGAATGTCTTTCCATTTCTTTGTATCATTTTCAATTTCTTTCATCAGGGTTTTATAGATTTCAGAGTACTCTATGGCTATGTATCTTATTATTTTTGGTGTAATTGTAAATATACTTATTTACTTGATTTCTCTATTTGCTGTTTCATTATTAGTGTATAGAATTGGAACAGATTTCTGCATATTTATTTTGTATCCTGTGACTATACTGAATTTGTTTATTAGTTCTAGTAATTTTTTGCTGGAATTTTTTGGGTTTTCTTTACAAAGTATCAAGTCATCTGCAAATAGTGACTGTTTTACTTTTTCCTTATCAAATTAGATGTCTTTTATCTGGCCCTGAGTGTTTTTTTTTATTGGGAACCATTTGTAAAAGATTCAATTTTATAACTGATATTCTTTCTCTTTAATTTTTTCACTTCTTCCTGCCTCAGTTGTGGAAAACTATGTTTTTCTAGAAATTTATCTATTTTTTCTAAGATGGTAAATTTATTGGCATATAATTTTCACAATATACTCTCATAATCCTTCTATTTCTGTGCTGTAAATTATTTCTCCTTCATTTCTAATGTTATTTATTTGAATCATCTATCTATAATCTATGTATGTATTATCTATCTATATATCTATCTAGTATCTATCTATCATCCATCATCTCTTTGATGACTATAGCTAGAGTTTTCTTAATTTTTTTTTTTTCGTTTTTTTTTTTCAAAAAAAAAATTATCCTGGTTTCATTAAGCTGTTCTACTGTGTTTTTCTTTGTTTGTTTCTTAGTTTCTATTTCGTTTTTAATGTTTCCATCATTATTTTTGTCTTTATACTCTTTGGGGATTGTCTCTTCTTTTTCAAACTCCTTTATGTATAAGGTTAGGCTGCTTATTTGATATTTTTCTTGCTTATTGATGTGGGCATGTATTGGTATAATGTTTCCCTCATTCCAAAGATTTTGAAGTGTTGTGTTTTAACTTTCATTTGTCTTCTTGTCTCTTTTGATTTCCTGTTTGACCTCTTGATTGACCCATTCAATGTTTAGTGCAATGTTATTTGGCTTCCATGTATTTGTGTTCTTTCTAAATATGTTCTTGTAATTGACTTCTAGTTTCATAAAATTATGGTCAGAAAAGATGTGTTACATCATTACACTCTTTTTTAAAGATCTTTTAAAGTTTATTTATTTTTGAAAAAGGGAGAGAGAGCAAGCTGGGGAGAGGCAGACAGAGAGGGAGTGAGAGAGCGAATCCCAAGCAGGCTCCACACTGTCAGCACAGAGCCCATGTAGGGCTTGAACTCACAAACCATGAGATTATGCCCTGAACCAAAATCAAGAGTTGAACGCTTAACTGACTGAACTAAAAACTCTTTAGTTCAGAGTTTTAGTTGTGCCCCTAAAAACTCTTTTTGTCTTTTTTTTTTTTTTTTAGACTTTCTTGTGTCCTAACCTATGATCTATTCTGGACAATGTTTATGCACACTTGAAAAAAAATTGCATAGCACTGCTTGGGATTGAATATTTTGAATACCTCTGTTAAGACTATCTGGTCAAATATGTCATTGAAAGCCATTTTTTTTCTATTTATTATTCTTTCTGGATAATCTACCTATTAATACAAGTGAGATCTTAAGGTCTCCTATAATTTTTTTTGTCAATAACTCCTTTAACATCTGCTAATAGTTGCTTTATGCATTTTAGTGCACCCATGTTATCTGCATAAATATTTACAGCTGTTAGATCCTCTTTTAGGACTTTTATCTTTATCATTATGTAATGTCTTTATTTATTTATTATTATAGTCTTTGATTTTAAAAAGTCTGTATTGTTTGGTATAAATATTGTTATCCCTGTGTTCTTTTAATTTCTATTTCTATGTAAATATTTTTGCATCTCTTACTCCCTGTCTGCATGTGTCTTCAGGTCTGAAGTGAATCACTTGTAGGCAACATATAGATAGTCGTGTGTGTGTGTGTGTGTGTGTGTGTGTGTGTGTGTGTTAATCTGTTCAGTCAACTTATGCCTTTGATTGGAGCATTTATTTATTTACATTTGAAGGCATTATTGATAAGTAAGTATTTATTGCCATTTTGTTTTTTTGTTTTGTGGCTGCGTTTATAGTTCTTTTGCTCCTCTTTTCTTCTCTTGCTCTCTTCCTTTATGGTTTGATGGCTCCCTTTTGTGATATTGGGTTGATTCCTTTCTCTTTATGGTTTTTATGTTATCTATTATAAGTATTTTTGATTTCTAGTTAGCATTAGGCACATAAATAAAACATCTCATGCATATAACAATGTACATTAAGCCAGTGGTTGCTTATATTTAAACCCATTTTGAAAACTTTAAATTTTTATCCCCTCTTTATGTTTTGTGTATATAATGTCATACCATACAGGCTTTTATTTTGTGAATCTCTTGTCAACTGTTAGACATATTATATATTTTATTCCTCTTGTACTTTAAGTTTTGTACTGGTTTTATAGTGATTAATTTACTACTTTTATTGTATGTTTGGAATTAACAGTGATTTTTATTTTTTGTTTCATAATTTTCTTACACATGTTTGTGGCCTTCTTTTCACTCAGCGTTCCCTTTAATGTTTTTGTAAGGCTGGTTTAGTGGTGATAAACTCATTTAACTTTTGTTAGCTTGGGAAATTATTTATTTCTCCTATGTTGAATGGTATCTTTGTTGAATATAGTAACCTATGTTGCAAGTTTTTCTTTTTCTTTTTCTTTTTTTCTTTACTTTCAGCACTTTGAGTATATAATGCCATTTCCTTCTGGCTTGTAAATTTTTTGCTGAGAACTCCACTGATAATCTTGCTGGCTTTCTAATGTATGCAACTGTTTTTTTTTCTTCGTGTTGTTTGTAAAATTCTAACATTTTTTTTTTCTCATCTTAAGTATGATGTGACTTGTGTAGACCACCTTGGGTTGATTTTGTTGGGAGCTCTCAGTGCATTCCGGATCTAGATTTCTGTTTTCTTCCCTAGATTGGGAAGTTTTCAGCCAATATTAATTCAAATGAATTTTCCAACTCTTTATATCTCTCTTCTTTTTCTAGGATCTCTATAATATGAACATTATTCCTCTTGATGATTGTGCTGATTTTCTTAATTTATTCTCATTTTTTATTATTCCTTTTTTTTTTCTTTTTTACTCTTGGTTGCTTTCCATTTCTCTGCCTTCCAGGTCAAGGATCCATTCTTCTGCTTTCTCTTATGTGTTATTAATTCTCTGTAATGTATTTATTAAATTGCTGAGTTCTTGGGGCACCTGGGTGGCTCAGTCGGTTGGGCATCCGACTTCGGCTCAGGTCATGATCTCACAGTCGGTGAGTTCAAGCCCCGCGTCAGGCTCTGTGCTGACAGCTCAGAGCCTGGAGCCCGTTTCAGATTCTGTGTCTCCCTCTCTCTCTGCCCCTCCCCTGTTCATGCTCTGTCTCCTCTGTCTCAAAAATAAATGTTAAAAATAAATAAATTGCTGAGTTCTTTACCTAAGACTGGTTATATTTTTTATATTTTCTCTCTTTGTTGAATGTCTCAATGAGATCCTCCACTCCTTTATCAAAACCATTAAGTATCTTTAAGATCATTACTTGGATTTTTCATCAGTCTTATTTATGACTTATGTTCCATTAACCTCTTTGGTGCAGTTTTGTCTTCGTTTTAATTTTAGATATATTTAGCCACCTCACAATTTTGTGTAACTCTTTGTGCTTGTGTCTTGTGCTTGTAAGTACATTTCTTGATGTTGAAGGTAGTGGCCTTATTAAGAAGTTACTGTGTGTCTTGTAGTGTAATGCCCTATGTTCACCAGAGCCCTGTGCTTTAAGGTTGTGTGTGTGCCTTATTGTTGCGCCTGAGCTATATATTCCTTCAGTTCAGCTAGCTGTAACCAGAGCCTTAGGTTGACATTCTTGTTAAATGTAATCTATTATCACCGTAAATTCTTCTCTTAACATTACTTTAGTTGCATCTAGTAAATTTTGGTACATTGTTTTATTTTATTTTTTGATATGTTTTTTTATTTCTTTTAAATTTACATCCAATTTAGTTACCATATAGTAAAACAATGATTTCAGGAGTAGATTCCTTAGTAGCCCATACCCATTTAGCCCATCCGCCCCTCCCACAACCCCTCCAGTAACCATCAGTTTGTTCTCTATATTTATGAGTCTCTTCTGTTTTGTCCCCCTCCCTGTTTTCATATTAATTTGTTTCCCTTCCCTTAAGTTCATCTGTTTTGTCTCTTAAAGTCCTCATATGAGTGAAGTCATATGATTTTTGTCTTTCTTTGACTGACTAATTTCACTTAGCATACTACCCTCCAGTTCCATTCACGTAGTTGCAAATGGCAAGATTTCATTTTTGATTGACAAGTAATACTCCATTGTGTATATATATATATATATATATATATATGCCGCATATATATATATATATATATATATATATATATATATCACATTTTCTTTATCCATTCATCCATTGATGGACATTTGGGCTCTTTCCATACTTTGGCTATTGTTGATAGTGCTGCTATAAACATGGGGGTGCATGCGTCCCTTCATAACAGCACACCTGTATCCCGTGGATAAATGCCTAGTAGTGCAATTGCTGGGTCATAGGGTAGTTCTCTTTTTAGCTTTTTGAAGAACCTCCATACTGTTTTCCAGAGTGGCTGCACCAACTTGCATCCCTGCCAACAATGCAAAAGAGATCCTCTTTCTCCGCATCCTCGCCAACATCTGTTGTTTCCTGAGTTGTTAATGTTAGCCATTGTGACAGGTGTCAGGTGATATCTCATTGTGGTTTTGATTTGTATTTCCCTGATGATGAGTGATGAGCATTTTTTCATGTGTCAGTTGGTCATCTGGATATCTTCTTTGGAGAAGTGTCGCTTCATGTCTTTTGCCCATTTCTTCACTAGATTATTTGTTTTTTGGGTGTTGAGTTTGATCAGTTCTTTATAGATTTTGGATACTAACCTTTCATCTGATGTGTCATTTGCAAATATCTTCTCCCATTCGGTCTGTGACCTTTTAGTTTTGCTGATTGTTTCCTTTGCTGTGCAGAAGCTTTTTATTTTGATGAGGCCCCAGCAGTTTATTTTTGCTTTTGTTTCCCTTGCCTCCAGAGACATGTTGAGTAAGAAGTTGCTGCGGGCAAGATCAGAGGTTTTTGCTTGCTTTCTCCTCGAGGATTTTGATGGCTTCCTGTCTTACATTGAGGTCTTTCATCCATTTTGAGTTTATTTTTGTGTATGGTGTAAGAAGGCGGTCCAGGTTCATTCTTGTGCATGTCGCTGTCCAATTTTCCCAGCACCACTTGCTGAAGAGACTGTCTTTCTTCCATTGGATGTTCTTTCCTGCTTTGTCAAAGATTAGCTGGCCATAAGTTTGTGGGTCCATTTCTGGGTTCTCTATACTCTTCCATTGATCTGAGTGTCTGTTTTTGTGCCAGTACCATACTGTCTTGATGATTACAGCTTTGCAGTATAGCTTGAAGTCTGGGATTGTGATGCCTCCTGCTTTGGCTTTCTTTTTCAAGATTGCCTTGGCTATTTGGGGCCTTTTCTGGTTCCATACAAATTTTAGGATTGTTTGTTCTAGCTCTGTGAAGAATGCTGGTGTTACTTTGATAGAGATTGCTTTGAATATGTGGATTGCTTTGGGTAATATCGACATTTTAACAATATTTGTTCTTCCTATCTAGGAGCATGGAACCTTTTTTTTTTCATTTTTTGTGTCTTATTCAATTTCTTTCATAAGTTTTCTATAGTTTTCAGTGTATAGATTTTTCACCTCTTTGGTTAGATTTATTCCTAGGTATTTTATGGTGTTTGGTGCAACAGTAAATGGGACTGATTCCTTGATTTCTCTTCCTGTTGCTTCATTATTGGTGTATAGGAATGCAACCAATTTCTGTGCATTGATTTTTACATCCTGCAACTTTGCTGAATTCATGAATCAATTCAAGCAGTTCTTTGGTGGAAGTTTTTGCGTTTTCCATATAGAGTATCATGTCATCTGCAAAGAGTGAAAATTTGACCACCCCCTGGTTTATTTGGATGCCTGTTATTTCTTTGTGTTGTCTGATTGCAGAGGCTAAGACTTCCAATACTGTGTTGAATAAGAGTGGAGAGAATGGACATCCCTGTCTTGTTCCTGACCTTAGGGGGAAAGCTCTCAGTTTTTCCCCGTTGAGGATAATATTAGCGTTGTGTGTTTCATATATGGCTTTAGTGATCTGGAGGTATGATCCTTCTATCCCTACTTTCTTGAGTTTTTTTTTTTTTTCAAGAAAGGATGTTGTATTTTGTCAAGTGCTTTCTCTGCATCTATTGAGAGGATCATATGGTTCTTGTCCTTTCTTTTACTGATGTGATGAATCATGTTCATTGTTTTGCGGATATTGAACCAGCCCTGCATCCCAGGTATAAATCCCACCTGGTCGTGGTGAATAATTTTCTTAATGTATTGTTGGATTCAGTTGGCTAATATCTTGTTGAGGATTTTTGCATCCATGTTCATCAGGGAAATTAGTCTATAGTTCTCCTTTTTTAGTGTGGTATCTGTCTGGTTTTGGAATCAAGGTAATGTTGGCTTCATAGAAAGAATTTGTAAGTTTTCCTTCCATTTCTATTTTTTGGAACAGCTTCAAGAGAATAGGTATTAACTCTTAAATGTTTCGTAGAATTTGCCTGGAAAGCCATCTGACCCTAGACTCTAGTTTTTTGGCAGATTTTTTATTACTAATTCGGTTTCCTTACTGGTTATGGGTCTGCTCAAATTTTCTATTTCTTCTTGTTTCACTTTTGGTAGTGCATATGTTTCTAGGAATTTGTCCATTTCTTCCAGATGAAAAGGAACTTTCTTCCAGAGAAAATGAATTAATAAGGTAGAAAAATTGAAATAAAAAAACATAAAATTAAAAATATTAAAATTAAAAATTAAAAACACACCCACAAACAAAAATCGAATAGATGATGCTAGATCCTAGGTGTGTTTTCGTCTGGGTGATGAAAGTGGTTTGACAGATTAGAGGGAATAAAAGGGTGGGGAGGGAAATAAAAGGAAATAGTTTGAGAATTTGAAAAAATGAATACACTGAAATAGACTAAAATGAGATGATGGGGGTAAAATAGAATTTGAAAAAATATACACGAAAGTAAAGAATATAATAAAAAATTAAAGAAAAATATTTTAATAAAAATTAAAGATAATTATGATTTTTTATGTATTTAAGAAAAAAGAATGGAAATGAAAAAGAGAAAAAAGTAAAGAAAAAAAGGAAAAAAGGAAATCGTATGAAATTTGAAAAAGTGAATACACTGTAGTAGACTAAAATAAAATGATGGAAGTAAAATAGAATTTGAAAAAAAATACACAAAAGTTAAATATATAGTAATAAAAATTAAAGAAAATATTTTTAATAAAAATTGAAAATAAAAATGATTTTTTTTATCTTTCTGTATTCAAGAAAAAGAATTGTAAAAGAGAAAAAAAGAAAGAAAGAAAATTGAATAGATGAACCTGCTTAACAGATTGAAGTAAGACTGATATTGATTTGTTTTCCCCTAGAAGTCAGTCTATGTAGCTCTTTATAGTCCATAAACCAGTCCAGAGGTGAGACTTGTGGTCTTGAAGAGCAAAGTTGGCCCAGTTGGGCGGGGCTCAGTGTAATAGTTTTGCTCTCCACTACATGGTGCTGCTAGCCTACTGGGGTGGATTGTTGCCCAGCAGTGGAACAGCTTTTCCCCGTGTGGCCCGAGAAAGTCCCAGACCCCACTCTGTTCCTGGGGATTCGCCTTTCCCACCAGAGCACCACCAGATATCAAACTGTGGAGTTGCAGCCTTTGCTGAAAACTGCGTTTTCAGTCTTAATGGAATTTAAACCCTCCCCTTTCTCCTTTATCCTTTCTCCTTTTTTAGTTTGGTCCCTGTGGCTGTTTCCAATTTTCCACTTTCTCTTCAGCTGCTTTTGGGGAGGGGTGCTTTTCCCATATTCTACCCTCCTCCCCAGTCTCTGTCCTCTCTCCACCCGCAAAAGCAGTTCCCTACCTTTTGCGGCTTCTTGTTCCCCAAATTCACCTCTCCATGCTGTGTACCTGATGAATTCTGTGGTTCGGGTTGTGTAGAATGTGTTAATCCTCCAAACAGTTTTCTAGGTGTGAAGGATGGTTTAGTGTTGGTCTGGTTGTATTCCATGGACGCTAGACACACAAAAAACTTCCATGTTGTTCTGTCATCTTGGCTCCTCCACCTGTTACTAATTGTTTTATGTGTTGTGGGTGTTCAGGTTCGGGCCATAAATATTTACAATTGCTAGATCTTCTTGTTGTATAGTCCTCTGTCTTTCATATAGTGCTCTTCTTCATCTGTTTTTACTGTCCTTGGTTTGAAATCTACTTTGTCTAATATAAGTATGGCAACTACAGCTTTCTTTCTGTACCCATCAGCAAAATAAATCATTCTCCACCCCATCACTTTTAGACTTTAAGTATCTTTGGGTGTAAAGTGAGTCTCTTGTAGGCAGCATATAAATGAGTCTCTATTTTTTTTAAATATATTTTAATGCTAATTCAGTGTCAGGTCATTACTTTTTTTAATGTTTTATTTATTTTTAAGGCAGAGAGAGACAGAGCATGAGTGGGGATGGGGCAGAGAGAGAGGGAGACACAGAATCTGAAGCAGGCTCCAGGCTTAGCACAGAGCCCAGTGTGGGGCTCGAACTCACGAACTGTGAGATCATGACCTGAGCCCAAGTCAGACGCTCAACCAACTGAGCCACCCAGGCGCCCTGAGTCTCTATTTTTTTTAATACATTCTGATATCCTGTATCTTTTGATTGGAGCACTTAGTTTATTTACATACAGAGTGATTATTTATAGATATGAATTTAGTGCTATCGTATTACCTGTAACTTTGTTGTTTTTGAAGGTTTCTTTTCTTTCTTTCTTTCTTTCTTTCTTTCTTTCTTTCTTTCTCTCTTTCTTTCTTTCTTGGCTTTGTTGTTTTGTCTTTGTTTCCCACTCAAAAAGTCCCTTTTAAAATGACTTGCAGGTCTAGTTCAATGGTAATGAAATGCTTTGGATTTTGTTTGTCTGGGAAACTCTACATCTCTCCATCTATTATGAATAATAGCATTGCTGGATACAGTATTACTGGCTGCATATTTTTATGATTCAGTTCATTGAATATATCATGCCATTCCCTTCTGGCCTACCAAGTTTCTACTGTTAAGTCTGAAGCTAGCATTATGGGTCTTTCTTTAGAAGGGGATTTCTATTTCCTTTCTGCTCTCAGGATGTTTTCTCCATCTCTGTATTTTGCAAATTTTATTATGACATGTCTTGGTATTGTCCTGGTATTGTTGATGCAGATGGGAGTTATTTGTGCATCCTGGATTTGGATGTTAGTTTCCTTCCTCAGATTAGGGAAGTTTTCAGCTATAATTTGCTCAAATAGTACTTTCCCCCTTTCCCCCTATCTTCTTCTAGGATTCCTATTGTATGAATGTTATCATGCTTTATGGAGTTGCTGAGTTCCCTAAGTCTACGTTTGTGATCCAAGATTTTTCTTTTCCACTTTCCAGTTTTATTATTTTCCATAATTTTATCTTCTATATTACTTACTCATTCCTCTGATTCTTCCAGCCTTGTGGTCATTACCACTAGTTGGTTTCATATCTTGGTTGTAGCATTATTTATTTTACACTGACTAGTTTTTAGGTCTTTTATCTCTGAACTCCCTTGTGTCTTCTATGTTTTTTCTTAAGCACAGCTAGTATCCTTATGATTATTGTTTTAAACTCTATTTCAGACATTTTACTTACCTCTATTTTGATTAATCCTCTGGCCATGAACTCTTCTGTTCTTTTTATTGGGATAAATTCCTCTATCTTGTCATTGTTTGCAAGTGTCTGTTTTCTCTGTATTAGGAAATCTTGTTTTGCCTCTTGCTCCTGAGAGTAATGGCTATATTAAGAAATGTCATATACTCACCAATGGCCTGGTGTTTCAAGAAGTGTTTCTGGTGTATGCTGTGTGCACTCTGCTATTGTGTTTTGGCTGCTCTTTCCCTCAGGTCGGTCCTCTGCAGAGTTTCCCTTTGCATACAGTGGGGACTTCTTGGGCCTTGTCCAGTGTGTGGCAAATTTTAATGTGATGTGCTTTGGCCTGTTTGTTAAAAAAAAAGGCTAGATCCAATATCCACTAGATCTGAAGATTTGCAGCAGTTAATAGCATACTTGGTGCAACATGGGTATTTGTGTTGGCTTTCTGAGGAAGGGGCCCAGTGCTACTCTGGATCTCAGACACACTTGCCCTCATAAAAAAGCATCTTCAGAATGAAGAGGGGTAAGGTTGGTTTAAGCAGATCAAGCATCCACTGTGGGTGCAGTGTTGTTCACTGAAGTCAGTTTATGCTGATTTTCAGGGCATAAAAATGGAGTCAGTCCCAAGAGAGGGAAGTTCCTGCCATTGCTATTCAGGAAGCTCTCACAGAAGGGTCAGTCTCCCCTGGTGTGGCCCAGGTTTCTTTCAGATCCCTGCCTTCACCCTGTGTCTGAACCATCTGAGCATCTGGCGAAACAGTGCTCCTGTATTTTATCTCAGGTACACCAGCTGGGTTTCAAAACTCCACATTTTAGAGACCTAGCATGAGTCAGAACCACATTGATCTTCTGGCAGGAGGTAGTTCTCACTGCACTGAGGCTAGTGCCAGTTTGTCCCCAGTGGACAGTGGCATGATTGCAGGGGCTTGGGGCTTATGATAAAGTTCAGCAAAAAGCCAGAATCCAGGTTAGCTGCCCTCAGTATGCCATTCTGTGCCTATGCTAAAGAAAGAGGCAGCTTAATGGAACCAAACGGCTCTTTTATCCCTTGACAAGCAGTGCCATCTCTCACAAATGCACTCCAGGAAGGGGAATTTTCTCCTAATGTGATTCAGGGGATCCTCAGAACATGTTGTCTGCTCCTGGGCAACTGTTTTCCTACTCAGGTGTACAACTATGCTTGCCAGTGTGAAACCCAGTAATGGCACAGACTTCTAAAACCAGAATTTGAGCTCCACTGCATATAAAAATTTGCAAAAATCACCTCTCATGTTTTCTGAGTCAGTGGTTTTGGGTGTTTTTATTTTTCATTTTCTTTTTTCTTCAATTTATACTAGGAATTTTTATATTTATTTATTTATTCATTTATTTTATTTATTATTATTTTTTAACATTTAAATTTTAGTTAGTTAACATAGAATGCAATATTGATTTCAGGAGTAAGAGTGTAATTCAACACTATGTCATATGTAACAACACCCAGTGCTCCTCACAAATGCCCTTTTTAATACCCATCACCCATATCTCTACTCCCACCAACCTCCTTCCATCAGCCGTCAGTTTCTTATCTATTATTAAGAATCTCTGTGGTTTGTTTCCTTCTCTTATATTTCCTCCTTCCAATGTGTTCATCTGTTTTCTTTTATAAATTCTACATATGAGTAAAATCATATTGTTTTTACCTTTCTGTGGCTGGCTTATTTTGCTTGCATAATATTTGCTTGCATAATGCATTCTATCTCAATCCACATCATTGCAAATGGTAATATTTCACTATTTTTGATGGCTGAGTAATATCCCATTGTGTGTGTGTGTGTGTGTGTGTGTGTCTATCACACCTCACTTCGTCTTTATCCATTCCTCAGTGGAAGGATATTTGTGCTTTCTCCATAGTTTGGTTACTGTTAATTATATTGCTATAAACATCAGGGTGCTTGTACCTCTTCCAATCTTCATTTTTTAATTCTTTGGGTAAATATCTAACAGTACAATTACTGGATCATAGGGTAATTCTATTCTTAGTTTAGCTTAGTTTAGTTTTTTACTGTTTTTAGGAATCTCCATACTGCTCTTCTGAGTGGCTACAGCAGTTTGTATTCCTAGAAACACTCAAGAGGGTTCCCATTTCTCTGCACCCTGCCAACACATGTTCTTACTTGTGTTGCTAATTTTAGCCATTTTGACAGGTGTGAGGTGAAATGTCAAGGTACTTTTGATTTGCATCTCCTTTATGAGGAGTGACATTGACCATCTTTACATTTGTCTATTAGCCATCTCTACGTCTTCATTGGAAAACTGCCTATTAACAACTTCTGCTCATTTGTGAACTGGACTGCATGTTTTTTGAGTGTTGAGTTTGATAAGTTATTTTTTTTGGATACTAACCCTTTATCACATGTTATTCAAAAATATTGCCTCCCATTCTGTAGACTGCCTTTTAGTTTTGTTGACTTGTTTCCTGTGATTTGAAAAAGCTTTTATCTTGGTGAAGTCCCAATAGTTCATTTTTGCTTTTGCCTCCTTTACCTTCAAGGACATGTCTAGTAGGAAGTTGGTATGGCCGAGGTCAAAGAGGTTCCTGCTTGTTTTCTCAAGGATTTTTATGGTTCCCTGCCTCACTTTAGGTCTTTCATCCATTTTGCATTTAGCTTTGTGTATGTAGCAAGGAAGTGGTTTAGTTTCATTGTTCTGCATGTTTTGTGGTCCAATTTTCCCAGCACCACTTTTGAGAGATATTTTTTTACCATTGCATACTATTTCTGACTTTGTCAAAGATTAATTGACCATAGAGTTGTGGGTTCACTTTTGGGTTTTCTATTCCTTTTCATTGATCTATGCGTGTGTTTTTGTGCCAGTACCATACTGTCTTGATAACAACACCTTTGTGATATAACTTGAAATACGGAATTGTGAGCACTGGGTGTTATATGGAAACCAATTTGACAATAAATTATATTTAATAAAAAATATGGAATTATGATGCTTTAGTTTTCTTTTTCAAGATTACTTTGGCTATTCAGGGCCTTTTGCAGTTCCATACAAATTTTAGGATTGTTTGTTCTAGCTCTATGAAGAATTCTAGTGGTATTTTTATAAGAATTGCATTAAATGTGTAGGTTGCTTTGGGTAGTATAGACATTTTAACAATGTTTGTTCTTCCAATCCATAAGCGTGGAATGCTTTTCAATTTCTTTGTGCTTTCTTCAATATCTTTCCTGTTTTCTATAGCTGTCAGAGTACAGATCTTTTACCTCTTTAGTTAGGTTTATTCCAATGTATCTTATTGTTTTTGTGCAGTTTTAAATGTGATTGGTTCCCCTATTTCTTTTTCTTTTACTTCATTATAGGTGTGTAGAAATGCAACAAATTTCTTCACATTGGTTTTATATGCTGTGACTTTGCTGAATTCAGGTATTAGTTCTAGCAATATTTAGTAGTCTCTCAAATTTTCTACATAGAGTATTATGTCATCTGCAACAGTGAAAGTTTGACTTCTTTCTTGCTGATTTTTATGCCTTTATTCATTCATTCATTCATTCATTAATCCATTGTTATCTGTTTACTAGGACTAAGACTTCCAGTACTATGTTAAATAGTAATGCCAATGATGGACATCCTTGTCTTTTTCCTCAGCATAGTGGAATGGCTCTCAGTTTTTCCCCCTTGAGGATGATAATTGCTGTGGTTCTTTGTTAAAAGGCTTTTATGCTTTTGAGGTATGTTTCTTCTATCCTTATTTTGTTCAGGGTTTTTATGAAGAATGGATGTTGTATGTTTGTCTTTTGCTTTTTCTGAATCTATTGACAGGATCATATGGTTCTTATCCATTCATTTATTAATTCTTTGTATCACATTTATTGATTTGCAAGTATTTAACCAGCTCAGCAGTCCATGAATAAATCCCATTTGATGATGGTGAATAATTTTGTAATGTACTGTTGAATTTGATTTGCTAGTGTCTTGAGAATTTTTGCACCAATATTCTTCAAGGATATTCACCGGTAATTATTCCTTTTAGAGGGCCTTTCATTTTGGAATGAAGAAAATGGTGGCTTTGCAGATTGAGTTTGGAAGTTTTTATTCTATTTCCATTTTTTTTGAACAGTTTGGGATGTATAGATAGTAACTATTCTTCAAATGTCTGGTAGAATTCCTTTGGAAAGCCATCTGGCCCAGAACTCTTATTCATTGGGAGATTTTTTATTATTGATTCAATTTCCTTTCTGGTTATGGGTCTTTTCAAATTTTCCCTACGTCAGTTTGGCAGTTTGGTATTAGTTTCTAGTAATTTGTCCATTTCTTCTAGATTGCCTAGTTTGTAGGCATATAATTTTTCATAGTATTCTCTTATTATTGTTGTTATTTCTGTGGTATTTGTTGTGATCTCTCCTCTTTAATTCATGATTTTGACTGATCGGTTCCTTTCTCTTTTGTTTTCAATAAATCCGGGTAGGTGTTTAAAACTTTTCTTAATTCTTTCACAAAACCTGCTTTTAGTTTTGTTGATCTGTTCTACTGTTTTTTTTTCTCCTATATTGTAACATTTCTTCTTTAAGGTTTATTATTTCCCTGATTTTTCTGGCTTTAGAATTTATTTGCTGTACATTCTGTAGTTCCTTTAGGTGTAAGGCTAAGTTGTGCATTTGAGACCTTTCTTGCTTCATGATATTGGCCTGAAATGCAGTATGCTTTCCTATTAGGATTGCCTGTTCTTGGTTCCAAAAGTTTGGAACCATAGGGGTCTGACTGTGGCCCTGCCTACCAAGTTATACCTGACAACACAGGGGAAGTGCCCTGCGGATTGGAGCCACCGCAGGGACTAGCCAAAATGATGAAATAGAAGAATTATCCTCAAAAGAAACTACAGGAATTAATGACAGCTAATGAATTGATCAAAAATTATTTAAGCAATATAATGGAACACGAATTTAGAATAGTAGTCATAAAATTAATTGCTAGGCTTGAAAAAAGCATAGAGGACAGCAGAAAATCTATTGCTACAGAGATCAAGGGACTAAGAAATTGTCAAGAGGAGTTTGAAAAATGCTATAAATGAGGAGCAAAATAAAATAGAGGCGGCCATAGCATGGATTGAAGAGGAGAGGAGAGAATATGTCAATTAGAAGATAAAATTATGGAAAAAGAGGAAGCTGAGAAAAAGAGAGATTAAAAAAAAACCCAGGAGTATGAGGGGAGAATTAGAGAACTAAGTGATGGAATCAAACTAAACAATATCCATATCATAGGAATTCCAGAAGAAGAAGAGAGAAAGGGGCTGAAGGTATACTTGAAAAAATCATAGCTGAGAACTACCCTGATTTTGGTAAGGAAAAAGGCATTGAAATCCAAGAGGCACAGAGAACTCCCTTCAGACATCACTTGAATCAATCTTGTGCACAACATATCATAGTGAAACTGGACAAATACAAGGATAAAGAGAAAATTCTGAAAGCATCTAGGGATAAACAGGCTCTAACCTACAAAGGAAGGCCCATAAAAGCAGTGGCAGACCTATCTACTGAAACTTGGCAGGCCAGAAAGGAATGGCAAGAAATCTTCAATGTGAAGAACAAAACAATATGCAGATGAGAATCTTTTATCCAGCAAGTCTGTCATTCAGAATAGAAAGAGAGATAAAGGTTTTCCCAAACAAAAACTCAAGGAATCACCACTAAACCAGCCCTACAAGAGTACTAAGGGGGACCTTGTGAGTGAAATGTTGCAAGTACCACAAAGTACCAGAGACTTCACTACAAGAATGATACCTACAGATATCACAATGATTTTAAACCCATATCTTTCAATAATAACATTGAATGTAAATGCAGTAAATGCTCCAAAGACATATGGTATCAGAATGGATAAAAAAAAAAAACCAAGACCCATCTAACTTCTATCTACAAGAGACTCCTTTTAGACCTGAGGACACCTTCAGATAGAAACTGAGGGGATAGAGAACTATCTATCATGTTACTGGAAGTCAAAAGAAAGCTGGAGTAGCCATACTTATATCAGACAAACTAGACTTTAAATTAAAGGCTGTAAAAAGAGATGAAGAAGGACATTGTACAACAATTACAGAGCCTATCCATCAGGAAGAGCTAACAATTATATATGTCTATGCACCAAATTCAGGAGCCCCCAAATATATAAAACAATTAATCAAAAATATGAGCAACCTTATAGATAAGAATGTGGTAATTGCAGGGGACTTTAATACTCACTTACAACAATGGATAGATAATCTAAGCACAGGATCAATAAAGAAACAAGAGCCCTGAATGATACATTGGATCAGATGGATTTAACAGATATATTTAGAACTCTGCATCCCAAAGCAACAGAATATACTTTCTTCTCGAGTGCACATGGAACATTCTCAAGATAGATCACATACTGGGTCACAAAACAGCCCTTCATATGTATAAAAGAATTGAGATCATACCATGCACACTTTCAGACCACAATGCTATGAAACTAGAAATCAGCCACAGGAAAAAGCCTGGAAAATCTCCAAAAGCATGCAGGTTAAAGAACAACCTACTAAAGAATGAATGGTCAACCAGGCAATTAGAGAAGAAATGTAACAATATATGGAAACAAATGAAATTGAAAATACAACAATGCAAATGCTTTGGGATGCAGTGAAGGCAGTCCTGAGAGAAAAATACATTGCAATCCAGGCCAATCTCAGGAAACAAGAAAAATCCCAAATACAAAATCTAAGAGCACACCTGAAGGAAATAGAATCAGAACAGCAAAGACACCCCAAACCCAGGAGAAGAAGAGAAATAATAAATATCATAGCAGAAATAACCAATATAGAATCTAAAAAAAAACTGTAGAGCAGATCAATGAAACAAAGAGTTGTTTTTTTGAATACATACACAAAATTGGCACACCTCTAGCAAGGATTTGCAAATAGAAAAGAGAGATGACCCAAATAGATAGAATCATGAATGGAAGTGGAATTATTACAACCAATCCCTCAGAAATACAAGCAATTATCAGGGAATACGATGAAAAATTATATTCCAACACCCTGGACAACCTAGAAGAAATGGACAAATTCCTAAACACTAATTGATTGGAAGAATAAGTGTTGTTAAAATGTCAATACTACTTAAAGCTATCTACACATTCAATGCAGTCCCAATCAAAACCGTGCCTTCATTCGTCTCTAAGCTACAACAAGCAATCCTACAATATGTTTGGAACCACAAAAGACCCTGTGTAGCCCTGTGTAGTAATTTTGAAGAAGAAGACCAAAGCGGGAGGCATCACAATCCCACACTTTAGCCTCTCCTACAAAGCTGTAATCATCAAGACAACATGGTATTGGCACAGAAACAGACACATCGACTAATGGAATAGAATAGAGACTCCAGAATTGGACCCACAAAAATATGGCCACCTAATCTTTGACAAAGCAGGAAAGAATATCTCATGCAAAATTGACAGTGTCTTTAACAATTGGTGCTGGGAGAACTGGACAGCAACATGCAGAAGGTTGAAACTAGACCACTTTTCTTACACCATTCACAAAAATAAACGCAAAATGGGTAAAGGGCCTGAATGTGAGACAGGAAACAATCAAACCCTAGAGGAGAATGCAGGAAAAAAACTCTCTGACCTCAGTCGCAGCAATTTCAAAGGCAAAAATTGACACATCTTCAAAGGCAAGGGAATTAGAAGCAAAAATGAACTATTGGAACCTCATGAAGATAAAAAGGCTGCACTGCAAAGGAAACAATCAACAAAACTAGAAGGCAACCTACAGAATGGGAAAAGATATTTGCAAATTACATATCAGACAAAGGGCTAGTATCCAAAATGTATAAAGAACTCACCAAACTCCACACCCAAAAAACAAATAATCCAGTGAAGAAATGGGAAGAAAACATGAATAGACACTTCTCTAAAGAAGACATCCGGATGGCAAACAGGCACATGAAAAGATGCAAAACGTCGCTCCTCATCAGGGAAATACAAATCAAAACCACACTCAGATTCCACCTCATGCCAATCAGAGTGGCTAAAAGGAACAAATCAGGAGACCATAGATGCTGGTGAGGATATGGAGAAATGGGAACCCTCTTTCACTGTTGGCGGGAAAGCAAACTGGGCTGCTGGTCTGGAAAACAGAGTGGAGGTTTCTCAAAAAAATTAAAATTAGGGGCTCCAGGGTGGCTCAGTTGGGTGAGCATCCAACCTCAGCTCAGGTTATGATCTCACAGCTCATGAGTTCGAGCCCCACGTCAGGCTCTGTGCTGGAAGCTCAGAGCCTGGAGCCTGATTCTGCTTCTGTGTCTCCCTCTCTCTCTGACCCTAACCCAGTCTCATTCTGTCTCTGTCTCTCTCAAATATAAATAAACATTTAAAAAATTAAAAATAAATCTACCCCATGACCCAGCAATAGCACTGCTAGGAATTTACCCAATGGATTCAGGAGTGTTGATGCATAGGGGCACTTGTACCCCGATGTTTGTAGCAGCACTCTCAACAATAGCCAAATTATGGAAAGAGCCTAAATGTCCATCAACTGATGAATGGATAAGGAAATTGTGGTTTGTATACACAATGGAATACTACTTGGCAATGAGAAAGAATGAAATATGTTGGATGGAATTGGAGAGTGTTATGCTAAGTGAAAAAAGTCATACAGAGAAAGACGGATACCATATGTTTTCACTCTTATGTGGATCCTGAGAAACTTAACAGAAGACCATGGGGAGGGGGAGGAAAAAAATGTTAGAGAGGGAGAGAGCCAAACCATAAGAGACTCTTAAAAACTGAGAGTAAACTGAGGGTTGATGGGGGATGGGAGGGAGGGGAGGGTGGGTGATGGGCACTGAGGAGGGCACCCGTTAGGATGAGCACTGGGTGTGGTATGGAAACCAATTTGAAAATAAATTTAATATTTAAAAAAATAGAAATATAAAAAAAGTCACATGGGATTGTGTTGTGTGTGTATGAGGGGATAGCCAGCCCTACTGTCACAACTTCCCTTTCCTAACTGCGAGTTATTCAAAATTAGACAACTGAATTCAGACCTGTGTGAAAATCAACCATGAATTTTATCCCAATACACTTACTACCTCCCCTTTTCAAAAATGAGAATATTGAATGTACCTCCTCAGATTATGGCTATCATTAAAATAAAAAAAATGAAGGTGAAATATTAAGCAAAATGCATAAACTATTTAATGAACAAAAAACATTTTATGTTTATTCTTACTGTTGTTATTTATAGTTATTTTATGGTGTTAAACTATTTTTACTCCCCTCAATGAAGGTTTAACTAATTCATCTTATGTTTTTTTTTTTTAATTTTTAATGTTTATTTATTTATTTTTGAAAGAGAAATAGAGCATGAGAGGAGGAGGAGCAGAGAAAAGGAGAAACAGAATTCAAAGCAGGTTCCAGGCAGTGACGCCCCTCACTTTATGCTTCTTAAAGTGACTATAGAAATAAAATATTTAATGAAATTCCCCTTTGATCAAAGTATAGTCTGGGCGCCTGGGTGGCTCAGTCGGTTGAGCGTCTGACTTCGGCTCAGGTCATGATCTCACAGTTTGTGAGTTCGAGCCCTGTGTTGGGCTCTGTGCTGACAGCTCAGAGCCTGGAGCCTGTTTCGGATTCTGTGTCTCCTTCTGTCTCTGCTCCTCCCCTACTCAGGCTCTGGCTGTGTGTCTCTCTCTCTCTCTAAAAAAAAAAAAAAAAAAAAAAAAAAAAAAAAGTATGGCCATGTGTAGAGGAACAAACAAGGTTTAAAATACAATAAATTTTTTACCTCAATTAGAAAAGTTGAACCATGACATTCAGGTTTCAGAAAAAATTCCTCAACTAGCCCTTCTAACATCTGTAGGTGCCATTTCAAAAATACTGCAGAAGCCTGTAAAACTGGATCTTTCCAGTATCTCTGATATTATTTTAACTTTATTATTCCCCTTTCTCATTTATGTGAGATAGAGAATACAATTTTGATTAAAATGTCATCAAAAAAGTTCTGAAAGGCAGGTTAAAATTAAGCAAAATAACAAAGCGAAAAAAAACCCTAATTTCTAAACTTCATATTTTAAACTATTGTATTAAATTACATTTCTTATTTTGTTGTTAGTTCTTTGCAGAGGACACAAATATAAATTTTAAAATATAGAGTTGTATTAATAAATATATATTTATAAGTATTTTCTTTGCAAAAACAACAACCTCCCTAAAGATGCCAAATTTCTTGGCTGCAGCTGTATATATACATATATGTGTATGTATACATATGTATATGTGTATGTATACATATGTATATGTATATGTATACATATGTATGTATACATATGTATATGTATATGTATATGTATACATATGTATATGTATATGTATATGTATACATATGTATGTATGTACATATACATATGCATATATATATATTTCTTGGCTTATAGGTGTATAATGATTTACCGGTACAAGTTTAGAAATATACACTGAAAAAAATACTAGAACCCTATGTTCTGTAACCTATTTTTTATCCTTGCTCTTTAAGCAAAAAGTACTTACTAGGGAAGAATGTATCAGATTTTCAAGACATGATAACACCAATGGAATTGAAATATATTATGATGCATAATCAAAGCAAATAAACATATAAACTTTTAATCCAAGACCAATGGATATTGAGGAAGAGATGTTTTTACAAAAGTATCAATTTTAATGAAAATAATTAATCTTTGAAAATGGAATAAAAGCGGTTTGCCAGAAAAACATAGCAAGTAAACCAAATGTAATTTTATTTAAAAATTTCCAAATAACCTTATTAACATCATATTCTGTATATTATGTTTTTTCTCCAGTATGAAAATTGATAGTTCACAAAGAAAGATGCACATATGGGCCGTGAGTTAATACGGAAATCCTCAGGAACATTAATAATTAGGAAAATGCAAATTGAAACCAAAATGAGTTAGTCTATCCATGCTAGAATACCGAAAATGAAAATGGTTGACAGTACCCACAATTGGTACCAATTGGAGAAAGTGGCATTCTTGTGATTTGCGGCTGAGCAGGTAAAATTGAGCATTTTGTTTCATTTCATACTAAAATTTTAGTCATGCATCTACCAAGTGAAATAAACACATGTGATCACAAAAAGGAAGTTAAAGTTATTTTAATCAAAATAGTTCCAGATTGAAAATAGATCACATATCCATCAAAGTAGTAGATAAACAAAGAGCAGTAGATTCAGAGATGGGCATATTATTTAGGAACAACAACAAAAATAAAGAAGAAAAAACTGCTGATAGATGTAAAAGTGTGGTAGAATCTTTAAAAACATATTAAATCAATAAAAATAAAAATAACCAAGTTATTAAAAAATACCTATTTTATGTTTTCATTGAAGCAAAATTCTAGAACAGACCAAATTACAGGACAGAGATACAAGTGTGACTAATTGTTGTATCTGGGATGAGTGATTTTACTGGAAAAGTGCATGAAAAAAAATTCTGATCTGGTCAGAATTGCCTTTTACTAGTGGGCGAAATCCAAGTTGTTGACACTGGTTGAATAGCAAGCTTCAGATGTGAGCATTCTAGTGTTTGTAAGTTATACCACAATTAAAAACAAATTAACAATTAATGTTGAAAATTGTTTGACTACTTGGCTCATTCTTTGAACAAATATTTATTGTGTTGTGTGATGTAAAAGCGTTGTAATGATTTTTGATTAACAGACTTTTAACAATCCACAATTTGATGTATTCATGAGAGCATAGTAAAAGATCCAAACTATGGAGGTCTGTCAGAATTTCAAAGTAAACTAGTAATGGATATAGATATAATACATATATACCTTTTCTCTAGAAAATCCTACACAGTCACTTTGTACAGACTTTAAATTTAGAGCAAATCTATGTAATCTTAACCCTGACTTAAGGAAGAACACTGACCCATACACTTTCTCAAGGCATCCTTGACTTCACTGTTTCTCAGACTGTAGATGAGGGGATTGAGTACAGGGGTGAAGATAGTATAGAACACTGACACTACTTTATCATGATGAGCTGACCTGTAGGATTTGGGTTGCATATAGGTAAAAATTGCAGCTCCATAAAAGAGTCCCACCACAGAAAGATGTGAGGAGCAGGTGGCAAAAGGCTTTTTGCGGGCTTCTCTAGAATGCATCTGGAGAACTGCAGCAAGGATGAGACTATAGGAAATCAGAATGAGAGAAAATGGGACCAGGAGCATTAACACACAGCATAGGTACATCACATACTCAAAGACAAACGTGTCGGCACAAGCTAAACCCACCAGAGTAGGGGCCTCACAGAAGAAATGATTGATCTCATGTGCATCGCAAAATGGAAAACTCAGGGTAGCAGCAGCCTGCATGAGCCCATCAGCTGCCCCCAGGACCCAAGACCCCACAGTCATTTTCAGGCATAATTGCCAGTTCATGAGGATGGGGTATCGCAGTGGGTGGCAAACAGCCACATACCGGTCATAGGACATGGCTGCTAAGAGGAAGCACTCGCCCCCTCCTAAAGTTAGAAGGAAGAATATCTGCAACCCGCACTCAGCAGGGGAGATGGACATCTTTCCAGTCAAGTAGTTAGTAGCCATTTTGGGCACAATGGTAGAGACCAGCATCATGTCCATGAGGGAGAGTTGGCTCAGTAGGAAGTACATGGGTGTGTGGAGCCGGGCATCTTGGTGAATCAGGAGAATCATGAGGGCATTTCCCACTAGGGAGGCGAAGGCAATTGTGAGAACCATTGCAAAGAGAAATAGATGGGCTTCTGTGTGGTTAAAGAGTCCTAGGAGAATGAAATCAGAGGTGGTGTTCCCATTTTTCATGATTTTCAAACTGGAAATGAAGAAATAGATGACAGTTTTCATCATTTGCAGTGCTCCATTTGAATTACATATCTGAAAATGATAAAACTTATTTCAAATATTTTATTTGCCATTTTCAAAATATTTTAACGTGGACATAAAGTTAATTTCAACTTTTTCCACTTTTTCTTTCTTTAAAAGTTTCAAAATAAGTACCCTTTATTAATTGGCATAATGAATAAATTTTGGCATAATGAATGAATTAATTCATTAATTAATTGGCATAATGAAAATTTTTTGGTAAATTACAGTAATATGAAGTGTGTCTTTGCACCACAGGCAGCAACATATGTGAGCAGGAGGATATTTTTTACATAATTTGTAATTTATGTTTGTGTTTTGCCTTATATCATGCATAGTCAATATTCTTAGGAGCTGGGTTAAATCAGTTTGTTTTAAATATATAAAATCAAGTTCCTTGATATGAGTTACACATGTAAAACATATTAAAATCAGATCATCTTTATTGATATCATTTAATTATGGAAGCCATTGTTTTTCCAAACAAGAGGACTTACATTTTCAGGTCTAGGAACTAAAATACTGAGTCTGCAGAAAGAAACATAGCTTAATTTGGAATTGTTAGTGAATTAGTTTAACAGTAATGGCTTTAGAATATTTCCCTTAATGTGACACTGCAATACTAAATGCAGATTTTAATTAAGAAGATACTTTGTATAATCAAATGAAATTGTTTCCCCTCAAAGTCACAGAAACACAACTTTACTGAGTAAGGAAGAGGAGGTAAACATTTTTCATTCTTCACCCAACCACAGAGGTGAATTCTCTTCAGTCAGAAAGGAATCTAATCTTTAAAGGCCTTAGCTTGTTGAATAAATAATAGCTGCAGACATGGGGATACTCATTATTTCTCAAAGATATTGTATACTTCAGTGAATTTATGTAATGAAAGGAGTCCACCTCTTCCATGGACAATTCTCTTTGCCTTCACTTTACACAGGCATCCCTTAATTGAATGCCGTTCAGGATGGATAAAGGCAGTGCAAAAGTCTTATTCAGCCTCTAACTCCAGTTCTTGAGCATCATTACTGTACTGGTAGTATTCTACTTGACATTTTTAGTTGATCATTTCAAAATTAGACATGTTGAAAATACATTTCTTCCTGTTAAATGTATTTTGCATTTGCTAAAATTCTGTGATCTCCACATCCTTGAAACTCTAACATGCAGTCTGTACCTCTAGTAACTAAATGAAATCTCTAAATATAGAGTTCAGTATCACTTTCCTGAAGAACTTCAAAATCCTGCTATGTAATTTATTTGACGTGTAGGTTATTATTTTCCATCCTCCTGTTGTTGAAGATTGACAGAACATTAAAACTATTTGAAAAGCAGTAGGCATCTTAGTAACTGTAGGGTGTTGGACAAGCCTCTTAATTCTTTGCTACTATCTTATTTTTTAGTGTACTGCCAGTAGAGTGGCATTAAGTATTTTCACTTTGTTATATAATCATTACCAGTATTAATCCCCTGGAAAATTTTCATATTCTCAAACTGAAACTCTTGTATCCATTATGTAATAACTTCCTTTCCTTATTTTCACAGCCACTGGCAAATGCCATTCTATCTTCTGCCTCTATATATTTGACTAACTTACATACTTCAGATAAGTGGAACTATGCAGCAGTGTGTGTATGTGTGTGTGTGTGTGTGTGTGTGTGTGTGTGTGAAAGAGAGACAGAGAGACAGAGAGACAGAGAGAGATTGGCTTATTTCATACAACATAAAATCCTCAATGTTCATCCATGCTGTAAAATGTGCCAGAATACTCTTCCATTTTGAGGCTGAATAATATTACTTTGTATGCTTAAACTACATTTTACTTATAAACTCATATCAATAAATGTCTATGGACATTTGTGTTTTTTTTCACTCCAGTCATATATTTAAGTAACTATTTAATGGGATTTTGAGTTACAGATGCTCATTATTGGTTATTTTGATTGGACATATATATATATATATATATATATGGCATAAAAATATAGTAACTTGCACTAAATTTTGCTTGCATCATGCAAGATAAGTGTATGCATTTTTAGAGAATAATTACAGTTTACTTGAGAATAATCACAGTTTTCTAGGTTAAAAAATGCATTTCTTATCATCATGTTTCTACTTGTGGTTAAGTGTATCTTTAAATGTGAAATGGGGCACTTGGGGGGGGGGTTCAGTAAGTTAAGCATCTTACTCTTGATTTCATCTCAGGTCATGATCTCATTGTCTGTGAGATCGAGTCTTGCATCTGGCTCTGCACTGTCAGCACAGACAGTGCTCCCTCAATCTGCTCCTCTTCTGCTATCATGCATATGTTCTTTCTTTCTCTCAAAAATGAACATTAAAAAATGTGAAATAATTAAGTCTTTGTTTTTCAAAAGATATAAGTGATAGCTATACACTTTCTTTCTGGTGAAATAAATATATAAAAACAATTGTCATAATCCTATTGACTACTTAGAACGCTCATAGTGTTTAGATTACTTAATGGAAAAATCAACTAAACATGTCAATTAAATACAATGAATAGAAGTATTTATATTTTCCTAAGATGTGATGATATTTATTTATATGTTTAATTAAAAATCCTATCTGGGGTGCTTAGGTGTCTCAGTCAGTTATGATGTCATGATGTCACAGTTCATGAGTTCCAGCCCTGCATCAGGCTCTCTGCCATCAGTGCAAAGCCTGCTTTGGATCCTCCATCCTCCCCTCTCTCTGCCCTTCCCCTACTCTCTCTCTCTCTCTCTCTCTCTCTCTCTCTCTCTTTCTCTGTCTCATACACACACACAAATAAGACTATTTGCCATTAATTGGAATGTTTATAAATTTACACACATAAGATTATAAAGAATAATTTCTAAGAAAATTCACATAAAGTGCAGTGGAAACTTATATGAGGAATTAACTTAGCTTGCAAGTAAGATATCTACAATGGTATTTAATAGAATGATGAAAACTCAACATTGACTAGTGTGGCAATATGAAAATTTAATACTGTGAAAAATAAACACTTTTTTTTCACCTTTGATATATGGCTTGATAATATTAGAGGTTTTTGGTCTTTTTATCTGTTTCCCTAATATTTCACTTAGAATGGTGGTAAAATTATGATATCATTACTTTAAACCACAAACTCATCTCTTTTGTAATACTATTAGAAGGAACAAATACATCTTCTCTTTTCTCTCATAAAATAATCAGAATATTTAGGAGGTTATCTAGAATTTTCCCTTCTGTATTTTTCTGATCCCCGTTGCCATCACTTACTATTAAAAGTATGACTCTTCTTCCCCAGGATACTGAGATCAATCAATTCTTTCTGTACAAAATAAAATAGTAACAGCTAAATCATTTATTTGACTGAATTGACAGGTTAGTACAAGAGTTTTAATCTTACTAAGCTAGCATTAATTTTAGTTCTTTGGATTGTAGGTTAGATAACAATGGATTTTATATGTAAAACTGTATAGAGGATATAGTATTACTATAGTTTTCTAGAGTGCAACATCCATTAAAAATACTAAATATTAAGAGATTAGTGTGATCTACTCACATAAAATTATGACTCCCAGTAGGCTGCATCTGCATCCTCTTTGAGCAGCATCACCCTAAATACCTCTTCTAGTCTGGCCACATCAAACTTGCTCATATCAGTGTCTACTGTGACCTATTAAGGGGATTGCCCTCTTGACATCTTTTCTAAAAATACCTTCTTATTAATATGCCAATGCTGCATAAGTCTGACTCTTTCCATGACAATGGTATTTAATTGTCACAGATTTTAGCTTTTTTAGAACTTAAATATAATTTCCTCTGCCCTTTCGGAAAGTCATGATTCATTAAAATAAGAGACAATCATTTACAAGGAAAAGTAAAATGTACATAAGTGATCCTGGAAAGGGATGACTATTTAAAATACATTAAAGAATAGATTTATCTGATTCTGACATTACTTTTTAAAATTTGATAAGGAAGAAAGATTAAAGAATTTGTTGTTAAGCTTTTGTTAAAGATAGTAATTAAAATGATGAAATGTATATATGGAATTTAAGAAACAAAACATATGAATATGGGAAAAGAAAAGGAAAGAGAGTCAAACCTTAAAATAGGCTGTTATGTATAAAGAATAAACTGAGGTTTGCTGGAGGTGAGGTGGGCAGGGTGACAGATTAAATGGGTGATGGCTATTAAGGAGGGTACTTGTGATGAGCGCTGAATGTTGCATGTAAATGATGTATCACTAAATTCTACACCTGAAACTAATATTACACTGTATGTTTAACTGGAATTAAAAAAAAAAAAAGACTTGAAAAAGAAAAAGAAATGTGAAATTCATTTTGAAATTCAGCTATTTTTTGGAACTTAAATTGACAGAATCTCTCTGTTCCATAAGTTTCAAAGTTTATATTTATATTATTGTGGGGAAATACGTTCAAGAATTCCTTATACTTAAATAAATGGGTTTAAAAAAAAAAGCTTAGGGTGGAAAGCCACCGCCACAGGGAAAAAGCACCCAAGGTTATTTAGTGAGATTTATAATGCAATCACAAGTAACTTGTTATATTACCTGCAGGAAACTACTTTACATTGCGTGCCAATATACTTTGATCACAACTTCAAACTCCACTTGCCCCCCAGACCCTTTGCTTCTTACACACTGAAGTTAATTACTATCTGATTGTTTCCTTCTGCACATTCACCACATATGCAAAATCTTGAGAGTTCAATAAATATGAAGATGAAACCCCTGCTGGGGGCTCTTGTCTCCTCCCAGAGATTGGCCTCTCTTGTATTCGATCCTGTGTCTGCTCTCTTGCTGGACAAGAAAACTTCAGACAAATAGTCTGAGACATATTATGTCATTTTTATTTTAGAGTTTATGTTTCTTTGTATTTAAATAATAAAATAAATGGAGTGCCTAAGTGGCTCAGTCGGTTGAGTGTCCAACTTCAGCTCGGGTCATGATCTTGCAGTTTATGAGTTCAAGCCCCACGTCGGGCTCTGTGCTGACAGCTCAGAGCCTGGAGCCTGCTTCAGATTCTGTGTCTCCCTCTCTCCCTGCTCTCCCCCCACTTATGCTCTGTCTCTTTCTGTCTCAGAAATAAATAAACATTAAAAAATTAAATAAATAATAAAATAAATGATAATTGAAACTAACCTACAACAGATTGCATCTGTTGTGCCAATTAAATTTCAGTTTGATTCTATCTGAGTTGTTTCTTCATATTTTATCAATGTTTGGAGTTTAGTTTCTGGGAAAATCTTGGTTCTTGGATTCATTTTTAACACTTCTGTGACTTTGAATTTTGTAAGAGTAAATATAAGTATCACATTCCACACCTGTTAATATATGTATATATAAAATATATGCATCACAGAATATTTCATTGGAAAAAGCTACATCTGGACAAGAGTGTGTTTTAATTGCTTACTCCAGGTGATCTGTAATAATTGGTATTTTATTTGTTTAGAAAGAGAGAACATCATAGATTTTAAATGTGCTTATGCCTTTGGATGTTGAGTAGACTTTTTTCAATGTATATCAAATTATAAGTTCCCAGAGAACATGATAATGAAGATCACAGAAGCTTCATATCAAGAAAAAAGTGGAAATACCTTTCAGAACTCCATAAGAAAACTGAAATCACAGTGAACTGGGGTGTCTAAATTGAGATGCATTTAGTATTATCTTTAATTATGTGGGAAAATTTAAAGAAGTCAAGAAATTTTGTACTAGACCTTAATCTTAGCAAGAATAGGATGTATTGTCCACCACTCCTCCTGAAGAAATGTGGGATGAAATTTCCAAACATCACTAAAACAGACTGTGTGGAAAAGTCCATCTAACAAGTGCTCAGACCTGGCCAGAGTGCAAAACCAAGAAGCCAGCAGGATAAAATATTCTGTTGTTATCCTACCCATGCACAGAAAACATTTCATGATGTTTGGGACACAGACTCTGAGACAGAGATAGGTATGCAAGAAGTTATTGTGGAGTTCCCTTAGGAATAAGTCCCTAAGAATGAAGGAAGCAGAATTGGGCACAAGGAGATGTTGAACTGTCTTCCAGTTATAACAAAGTTATCAGCTACCCCAGGAGGAGTTCTAACATGTTCCTTCTAAGTTGTCTTGCTATAGAGAAAGGGGTTCCTCTTGTGCCCCAACAAGAGCATTGGTAGGATGTGGCCTGTCCCCAGGAAGGGAGCATGACCTTGGCCTAGGCAGTGTTCCTCAAACAAGAACAATTCCTTGATAAAGACTTAGTTGAGGGTGTCTGATACTAGCACTCCTATCAAATGGGTAGCAATTAATTTAGTCTTGAAAGGGGAAGTGGAATATGGGAGCACAGAATAGTGAAGTGGATATTCCATGAGTTACACTCAGCCAGAAGTCAAAATGAAGGGAAACCTTAAATACCATTCACACAGTTGTATGTCTGCAAATAGAAAGTAGGTCAGGTGATTGGTGTGCACATAAGACAACCAAGAAGAACGACCAATTCTCAATAAAAATATGGTTTTCTTCCAATATAAGATACAAGGTAATTTGGAATTTGCCCACAAAGACTATGCTGGTATGTGGATCTCAATACATCTACTGGCATTCCCAGGTTTTGGTTTAGAAGAACTGTTAATATGTCTCTTATAAACAAACATTGGTACTCAATAGTAACCTGGAACTTTATTCAGAAGAGCAAAAGTAGATGTGATGGAGAGCATGAAGTTCCCATATGGGTCAATTGTAGTGAGAAGGGCATTTCATTACAAAACAGAGTCCTCTAAGATTAGCTCAGATTCTGTAACTAACAGCTCTCAAGAGATATCAGGATTTTGCTTTCCCTAGGGTGTCTTGCTCTGTGCATTGCACCATCTCAAATTTCTATGTTGGATACCCTAACTGCCAATGCAGAGAGATTTGGGGATAAGAATGTTATAGAAGTAATTAAGTTTAAATTAGCTCGTATTGGTATGGCTTTGATTTAAGGATTAGTGTGCTTTTTAGGGATACCAGATATAATTCTCCTTCTCTTCATAATCATGCAATGCCATGTGAGGGAGCTTTCTGTAAAATAAGAAGAGAGGTCTCACTGGGAGCCAAACTGGCCTGTAGCTTGATCTTAGAATTCCTAGCCTCCAGAACTTGTGAGAATAAATATCTGATATTTAATCTACCCAGTCTATTGTATTTTTTCATGTAAGCCTGATCTGACAAATCCATTCTTCTATTTAGGTGCAAGTTTCTTTGGAAAAGGATTGATATATAGTGCCCACATACAATTATTGTGGCATTGTTGGACCTTTCTTCAAGGTGAACTGGTGACTTTTTAATTGGATAAATTCTGGGACTGAGTATGGATTCAAAATAGGAGATAAGAATTTAATTTTTCCTGATGAAAACTGTCATCTGATTTCACTCGTCAAGTCTTTATTTTTAATTAGTTTTATAAATTAAGCAATATTCCTGGTGGCTGCACATATATCTTAGCTTAAGAGTATCAGCGTCCATGTCCCTTTTGTAACCTATGTTCACTATGCTTTTAAAGTGTTTATGGCACCACTTGGTCCATGTTATTCCTGTGTAATTTCTTTACCACTTATATATGTAGCTCTGGTTACACAGCAATATATTTGTCCATTAATTTTGGCCAAAACGGGCAGCTGAATATGAAATTCTCAATGATGTTTTGGTATTCCCAGAAAGCATTCCATAGAACTCTGGGCTCTTCTGGGGATCATAGTCAGATTGCAATGCGTAATAAATGCAAACATGTCCTCTGCTCTTTACTTTTTAATATTTTATTAAGTATTAACAATACTTAATAATACTTAATAGTTAATAATACATAATAATAATAATGCTATGATCAGTCAGGCATTGCCATATTACCTACTATAGGTCCTTGTGGTGGTTACTTTTATATCTCAAAAAATATATATAGTGTACTTTTATACCATATATAGTATACTATATACTATAGTACCCAGTTACTTTTTATTCTTAAGTAATTCTGCTTTTAAAAATATTTTTATTGAGATATAGTAGACATATATCACTGTGTAAGATTAAGGTGGACAATATTATAACTTGATACAGGTATAGATTCCCAAATGGTTACCACAAGAAGGTTATTTACACATTCTACCCCTCACATAATTACCATTTTCTTTCTGTTGTTATGATGATAACATTAAATCTCTATTCTCATAACACCTTTAAAATATACATCGCAGTGATTCTAAGTGTTTATTATAGTTATTATGCTATACATTAGATATAGAAAATGTAATTCTAGCAGTTAAATTCCAGGGCTGCTAAGTTGTTTGTCAATAATATCTGTGACAAGAAAAAGAGGGAAGTTTGCAAAATACAAATTAATTCTGTCAATTAACCACATTTTTTTCTTATTAATAGAGTATTTATTTGTCTTTCCTCTGTTAAACCCTGAGCCAATCACTCTTCCAAGGCTGCCTGGGGAGGTACAGGAAAAGGATAATACAGGGAAGGTGATTGGGGAAAGACCTATGGGAAATGGAGATGGCTCCTTCACATGGCAATAAACACTTTGTTATTATAGTTGTTGATATAATTTTTATAATTGAGGTAAAATTGGTGATAACATTATTTTAGTTTCAAGAGTAAAATATAATAAGACAATATTTGTATACACTATAAAGCGTTCATCACACTCTAGTTACCATTTGCCACCATTCAATTAACCCCCTTCACCCATTTTCCCATTCATGAAACCTGTTTCCTCTGTTCTCCCTGTTCCACCAATCTGTTCTCTGTATCTATGAGTATGATTTTGTTTTGTTTATTTAAATTCACCCTATAAGTGAAATCATGTTATTTTTCTTTCTCTGACATTTTATTCAGAAAAATACCCTCTGAGGAGATTGGAAAGTGGTTGCAGAGAGGGAGATCTTAGGCATGACTTGTCCCATGAATATAACTATATAACCATTAAATCATCCTAAATACCTCAGAAATCAAACTGTCAGAACCAGACTGGCAGAATAAACTCCACAACTAAAGTAAGAGAAGAGGCCGCATCAAAGAATGTGAAGACATGCTTTAGGAGAGAAATGGATCATAGTTTCTGCAGTTAGGAGGGAGCAACAGACATGTAGAAGGGCAAGAAACAGAGTAACATACAGGAGAGAGTACAAGGAAAACAAATCCCTATAGCAATTGTCTTGGAAAATGAGAGGGGCTGAATTTTGTGACTTCTGACAACAAACTGGACTTCAGCCTGAAGTTTCAAAAATCAGCAGCCTTGGCTGGGATAGAGCCTGATGGCAATGGGGCTACTTTTAGAAAAAAGACAGGAAAAGAACTTGCCAACACACAGCATGGAAAGACATTATGTAGAGAACATGGAGCACAGAGTGGAGGTTATTTGCTCATCTTGGAGCCTCTCCCAGAGAAGCAGCATTAATGGAGAGAACTCTCTGGGAGAAAAGGAACTGGCAGACAGCACCTCCCTCTCCACCACTCAGCATAGGCTCAGGACTACCTGTGGGAACCTGTGTAGTACAATCACTAGCTACCTAACTGCTTACACAGAGCTGTGCCCCCATTCTCTAGTAAAGTACCCTTCCTGGTCACACTTGTTTCAGTGCCAACACAACATGCCCCACCCTCAGAAGATCTGCCCAAACCACTGCCCACACCCCAACTCTGAAGAGTTTTGTGGGTGTCAGTTCCAGTAGTGGTGGCAACACATCTCATTTCACAAGCAGACCAAAACACACCTATTTAAAATTCACCCCATTCAGGTAAGGGACCAAACACTGTTCACAACATGCAAAGAAAGCCTCAACAAATGATTGGACTGAAGGATAAAGTGATCATAAGGGTACAAACCAAACACATTGGATATATTCCCAGAAGGGTCATGCCCTGGGAAATAGGGGACACTATGTGTATGTGGGGGGGGGGGGGGGAGGGGAGACTACACCACGTATTCTCCATTAAGTGATCATAATCCTCATGAAAAGGAGATGTAGCAGACTTTCTTAATACACAGAAAGAGGCACAGAGATGGAGACAAAATGAGAAGACAGAGGAATTCATACCAAATGAAAGAACAACACAAAGGCATGGCCAGAGCAAAACAGATATGAGTAACATGAATAACATGCCTAATGTAATATTTAAAGCAATTATTTTACATATATACCCTGGATGTGAAAAAAGAGTGGAGGACATGAGTAAGACTCTTAATGCAGAAATAAGGATACCAAGGGCACCTGGGTGCCTCAGTCCATTAAGCGGGCTGACTTCAGCTCAGGTCATGATCTGGCAGTTTGTGGATTTGAGTCCTACATTGGGTTTTCAGATGTCAGTGCAGAGACTGTTTAAGATCCTCTTCCTATCTCTCTCTCTCTCTCAAAAATAAACATAAAAAATAAATAAGGAATAACATATAAGAGATAAAGTGTTCAGTAAAATAAATGAGAAACATGCTTGATGGAATGGACAGCAAACTGGAAGAAGTAGAATTAATTGCTGATCCAGAAGACAAAGTATTGGAAAGTAATCAATTTGAACAAAAGAGAGAACAAAAAATGATGCAAAAAGAGAAAAGACTGAGAGAACTCAGTGACTCAGTCAAGTGAAATAACCTTCATATTATAGGAGTCCCAGAAGAAATGAGAGATAAAAAGGGGACAAAAAAATTATTTGAAGAAATAATACCAGAAATCTTCTTAATCTGTGGAAGAAAACAAATATGGAGATCCAGGAGGCACAAAGAACCCTCCAAATATCAACAAAAGCAGATTCACACCAAGACATATTCTAATTAAATTGGCAAAGTATAGTGATAAAGAATACACCTTAAAAGCAGAAAGATAAGTGGCACCTGGATTGCTCAGTCAATTAAGCATCTGACTCCTGATTTTGGCTCATGTCATGCTCTCACAGTTCATGGGAATGAGTCCTGCAATAAGCCTCTGCACTGACAGTGCAAAGCTTGCTTTGGATTCTCATTTTTTCTCTCTGCCTCTCCCACATCCTTTCATGAGTGTGTGCTCTCTTTCTCTCAAAATAAATAAATAAATACATAAATAAATATTAAAAAATATATGGTTTCCCTGAGAGCCCAAGAGAGCCCACAGAATTAAAAGTTGAAATTTTCTGTATAATTCCCCTTTTTTTGATCAATAATCTTTCTTCAGGAAACATTGATGATCAACTTTATGTTATTACATCCCTCAAGGCCAGGATCTGCCTTGGATCCATCAATTCCCTCATTGCTAAGTATGATTATGCATCTTTTAAATTAAGGTTCATTGCTGGGGCCTCACTTATTTATACAGTAGATGATGAGAAGTGTAAATATTATATATGTTTTCTATTATTCCAATTGTTGAGCAAACATAATACGTGTGTTTGGTCTAGATTATCTTGTTTTACATTTGATATAGAATTCATAACAATGTTATATGGACAGAAAAAGAGCTCCAATAAGTTACACCTGAAAAAATAAATGCAATGGTGGAATGGCTTTAAATAAACAGGAAAACAACACGGAAAATTAATCACATATAACTTGATTTTTTTAAATTTAAATCCAAGTGAGTTAACATACAGTGTAATGATTTCAGGAATAGGACTTAGTGATTCATCACTGACATAAAACACCCAGTGCTCATCCAATAAGTGTCCTCCTAAATGTTCAACACCCATTAGCCCTTCCCCCTACCCAGTCACCCACCAGCAACCTTCAGTTTGTTCTCTGTATTTAAGTGTCTCATATGGTTTGTCTTCCTCTTTGTTTTTATCTTATTTTTGCTTCCCTTCCCAAATCTTCATCTTTTTTGTTTCTTAAATTCCACATGTGATTGAAATCATATATATATATTTCTCTGACTTATTTCACTTAGCATAATACACTCTAATTCCATCCACATAGTTCCAAAAGGCAAGATTTCATTCTTTTTGATCCCAGCGTAGTGTTCCGTTGTATATATGTATAGCACACTTTCTTTATCCATTCATCAGTCGATGGATATTTGGGCTCTTTCCACACTTTGTCAATTGTCGATAGTGCTGCTCTAAACATTTGGGTGCATGTGCCACATCGAATCAGCAATTTGTATCCTTTGGATAAGTACCTAGTAGTGAAATTGGTAGGCCATAGGGTAGTTCTATTTTTAATTTCTTGAGGAATCTCCATACTGTTTTCCAGACTATCTGCACTAGTTTGCATTCCCACCAGCAGTGTAAAGTTTTCCTCTTTCTCCTAATATTTGCCACCATCTGTCATTGCCTTAGTTAATTTTACCCATTCTGACAGGAGTGAGGTGGTGTCTCATTGTAGTGTTGATTTGTATTCCCCTGATGATGAGTGATGAGCATCTTTTCATGTGTCTGTTTGCCATCTGGAAATATTCTTTGGAAAATTGTCTACTCATGTCTTTTGCCCATTTATTCACTGGTTTATTGGTGGGGTTTGTTTTGGGGGGAGGGTGTTGATTGTGATAAGTTGTTTATAGATTTTGGATACTAACACTTTATCCCACATTTTACTTGCAAATATCTTCTCCCATTCCATCAGTTGCCTTTTAGTTTTGCTGATTGTTTCCATCCCTGTGCAGAAGTTTTTATCTTGATGAGGTCCAAATAAAAAATGTTCACTTTTTCTTTTGTCTCCCTTGCTTCTGGATACATGACAAGTAAGAAGTTCCTGCAGCCGAGGTCACAGAGGTTGTTGCCTGTGTTCTCCTCTATGATTTTAATGGCTTCATGCCTTTTATCTCTCATGCATTTTGAGTCTATTTTTGTGTTTGTTGCAAGAAAGTGGTCCAGGTTGATTGTTCTGCGTGTCACTATCATTTTCCCATTTGCTGAAGAGACTCTCTTTTTTCCATTGCATATTCTTTTCTACTTTGTCAAAGATTAGGGTCCATATGTATACATTTGTGGTCCATTTCTGGGTTCTTAATTCTGTTGATACATTGACCTATGTGTCTGTTTTTGTGCCAGTATCATACTGTCTTGATGATTAGAGTTTTTTTAATACAGCTTGAAGTCCTGAAGTGTTATAGCTCCAAATTGTTTTTGTTTTTCAACATCACTTTGGCTATTAGGGATATTTTCTGGTTCCATACAGATTTTAGGATTGTCTGTTCTAGCTCTGTGAAGAATACTGGTGTTATTTTAATAGAGAATACATTAAATAAGTAGATTGCTTTTGGTAGTAGTGACATTTTAACAATATTTGTTCTTACACCTCATGAGCATGGAATGTTTTTCCATGTTTGTGTGTGTGTCTTCATCAACTTTTTTCATATCTTTCTAGAGTTTTCAGAATATAGATTTTTCACCTCTTTGGTTTGGTTTATTCCTAGTTATTTTATAGTTTTTGGTGTAATTGTAAATGGGATAAATTTCTTGATTTCTTTTTATGTTGCTTTGTTATTGGTTGACTGAAATACAAACAAGTTCTGTACATTGATTTTATATCTTGAGAATTTGTTGAATTCATGTATCAGTTGTAGAAGTTTTCTGGTGGAGTCTTTTGGGTTTTCCACATAGAGTATCATGTTGTGTGGGAAGAGTTAAAATTTGACTTCTTCCTAGCCAGTTTGGATGTCTTTTATTTCTTTTTGTTGTCTGATTGTTGAGGCTGCAGTTCTAATAGTATGTTGAATAACAGTGGTGAGAGTGGACATCCCTTTTGTGTTCCTACCTTAGAGGCAAATCTCTAAGCTTTTCCCCAATGAGGATGATGTAAGCTGTGGGTCTTTCATATATGGCCTTTATGACCTTGAGGTATGTTCCTTCTATCCCTACTTTTGTGAGGATTTTTATCAAGAAAGAATGCTGTATTTTGTCAAATGCTTTCTCTGGATCTATTGAGAAGATCATGTTGTTTTTATCCTTTCTTTTATTAATGCGATGCATCACATTGATTGACGTGTGGATTTTGAACCAGCCCTGCATACCAGGAATAAATCCCACATGATCATGGTGAATAAATCTTCTAATGTATTGTTGGATCTGGTTTGTTAGTATCTTATTGAGAATTTTTGCATCCGTGTTCATCAGAGAAATTGGTCTTTAGTTCTCTTTTTAACTGGGGTCTCTTTCTGGTTTTGAAATCAAGGTAATACTGTCCTTTTAGAAAGAGTTTGGAAGTTTTCTTTCCATTTCTAATTTTTTGAATAGCTTCAAAAGAATGGGTGTTACCTTTTATTTAAATGTCTGGTAGAATTTCCCTGGAAAGTCATCCAGTCGTGGACTCTTGTTTATTGGGACACTTGTGATTATTTATTCAACTCATTCAATTTCTTTTCAATCTGATCAATTTATTGTATTTCTTCCTGTATCTGCTTTGGCAGTTTATATGTTTCTAGGAATTTGTTCATTTCTTCCAGATTTCCCCATTTGTTGGCATATAATTGCTCATAGTATTCTATTTATTGATTCTATTTCTGGGGTGTTGGTTGTGATCTCTCCTCTTTCATTCATGATTTTATTTATTTGGGCCCTTTCTTTTTTTATTTTTGATCAATCTGGCTAGGGACTTATCAATTTTGTTAATTCTTTCAAAGTAGCAGCTCCTGGTTCTATTGATCTGTTTTACTGGGTTTTTGTTTGTTTGTTTGTTTGTTTTTGTTTTAATTTCTGTATCATTGACTTCTGCTCTAATTTTTATTGTTTCCCTTCTTTTGCTGGTTTTGGGCTTTATTTGCTCTTCTTTTCCCAGATTTTTTTAGGAGTAACTTAAGTTGTCTATTTGAGACATTTCTTCCACCTTTAGGAATGCCTGGATTGCTATTTACTTCCTTCTTCTGACTTTTCTGCGTACCTAAGGTTTTGGATGGTCATGTTTTCATTTTCATTGGCTTCCATGTACCTTTTAATTTCCTCTTCAATTTCTTTATTAACCCATTCATTCTTTAGTAGGATGTTCTTTAATCTCCAAATATTCATGGCCATTCCAAATTTTTTGTTGTGATTTATTTCGAGTTCCGTGGTTTTGCATATGTGAAAATACACAAGGTATGATCTTGATTTTTTTTGTACTTGTTGAGGGCTGATTTGAGACCCAGTATGTGATATATTCTGGAGACTGTTCCAAGTGCACTTGAGAGGAATGTGTATTCTACTGCTTTAGGAAAAAGTGTTCTGAATATATCTGTTATGTCCATCCAGTCCACTGTGTCATTCAAAGCCATTGTATCCTTGTTGATTTTCTGCTTACATGATCTGTCCATTGATGTCAGTGATGTTTTGAAGTCCCCTACTATTATGGTATTATTATCAATAAATGTATTTATGTTTTTGATTATTTGATTTATATATTTGTGTGCCTCACATTGGGGGTATAAATATTACACTTTTTAGATATCTTGGTGGTTCACAGACCCATTAATTATAATGCCCTTTTTTATCTCTTTTTATAGTCTTTATTTTAAAATTTAGTTTGTCTGATATAAATATGGCTACTACAGCTTCCTTTGATGAACATTAGCATGATAGTTAGTTCTCCATCCCCTTACTTTCAATCTGAAGTTGTCTTTAGGTCTGAAATGTGTCTCCCATAAGGAGCATATAGATGAGTCTTATTTTCTCATCCATTCTTATACCGTATGCCATTCGTTTGTAGCATTTAGTCCATTTACCTTTAGAGTGAGTACTGAATTATATGAACTTAGTGCCACTGTGTTGCATATAGAATTGGAGTTTCTGGTGATGTTCTCTGGTCTTTTCTAGTCTTTGTTGCTTTTGGTCTGATTTGTTTTATCTTTTCTTCATTTAAAGAATCCCCCCTTAAACATTTTTGCAGGGCTGGATTAGTGGTAACAAACTCCTTTAGTTTTTGTCTGGGAAACTCTTTATCTCTCCTGTTTTGAATGAAAGCAGTACTGGATAAAGAATTCTTGGTTGCATACTTTTCTGATTCAGCACATTGAATATATTCTGCCACTCCTTTATGGCCTGTCAAGTTTCTGTGGATAGGTCTGCTGTGAACTTCATCTGTCTTTGTTAAGTTAAGGACTCTTTTTTCCTTGTGGCTTTTTATGATTCTTTACGTTTATGTGTATTCTGTGAATTTGACAATAATAAGTCTTTGTGATGTTTGGTTTTTGTTGAATCTAAAGGTAGTTCAGTGTTTCTTTGATTTTGATGTGTGTCCTTCCACAGATTAGGAAAGTTTTCCCCTATAACTTTCTGCACACTTTTCTCTCTGTTCATCTTCTGTGACACCTATGATTCAGTTGTTATTCCTTTCTAATAAGTCGCTGAGTTCTCTAAGTCTTGTATAGTGTTCTTTTCCCTTTATTTTCCTCTTTTTTTATGGTTCATTATTCTCCATAATTTTATCTTCTATATCCCTGATTCGCTGCTCTGCTTCATCCATTCTTGCTGACATGGCATCTATTTGAGATTGCATCTTGGTTATAGCATTTTTAAATTTGGCCTAACAAGATTTTTTTTTTCTTTTATCTCTGCAGACAGGGATTCTCTGGTGTCTTCTATGCTTTTTTTCAACCCCGACTAGTATTCTTATTATCCTGGTTCTAAATTCTATTTCAGATATCTTACTTATACCTGTGTTGATTAAGTCTCTGGCTGTCATTTTTCCTGTTATTTCTTTTGGGGTGAATTCCTTTATTTTCTTATGTTGAAGACAAAATTAACAAAATAAATAATAAAAAATAAAACATTAAAACAAAACAAAAAATCATATAAAGGAAGTTAGATCCTAGGTGTGTTTTGGTCTGCTTGTTGAAAAAAGGTTTATAGACTAGAGAAAAATCTAAAGGAAAAAAAATCTAAAAATTAAAAAAAATAATAATAACACAATTAAATAAAAGAAATAGGAGAAACATTTTAAAACCATAAAAATAATGTAAAAAGAATAAAAATATTTTTTCTCTTTCTGTATCCAAGAAAAAGAAAGAAAAGAAAGAATGAAGAAAACAATATAAGCAAAATCAGAAGCAAGAAAATGAAAAAGAATAAATGAACCAGCCAACAGAATAAACCCTAATGACATTGCATCCAGTTTCCCCTAGAATTAAAACTGTGAAGCCCTCTATAGTCTGTACACTAAGGAGGTTGACTGACTTGTAATGGTATTCTGGGGGTTGTGCTTGGAAGGCACAGATCATCAGGGTTTGTTGTAACAGCATAGCTCTCCACTAGATGGCGCTACTTACTTTAATTGGATGGGTCAATGTGGTGCCCATGTGCATGTGCAGAGGAGGTGGAAATGGCTTCACCCAGCTCCCTAGTCTCTGGTATAGGTACTTCAAGCTCTCACTGACATGCAATCAAGCACCCCTCCTTTGCCTCAGGCTTCTGTCATCTCCCCACCTCTAGCCTGTCCTTGTCCAAACTGTCCATCTGCCAGGCGGTACCTCATACCAGGGTTTTATTTCAGATAGGTCTGTGTTTCGAAACCCCACCCTTCAGAGATTACCCATGGCTTGGACTCAAGCCTACTTTCTGTGGGAGGGCCTCAGTGAGCAATGTCCAGGTGTTTGTATGCCCCAGAAAATTTTCATGTGATCACACAGCAACAGAGGTTCAGAGATTATGACAACACAGCTGGCATCAGGTTACGCTGCACTCTGGTGTCTTAGTCCCAATACTAGCAAATATGGCTGCTCACCAGGGTCCACTGGGACCTTTGTCTGTGGGGAAAATGTATAGCCTCTATCAAATAATCCCCAAGCAGGGCAATCATTTTTCCCTGTTTGGCACATGGGTCCCTCAGACCTCACTGTCTGGTCCTTAATTCTTCACCAGAGCATCGCCAGGCACTGAGCTCTGAAACTTCAGACTCTGTGCTCCACTGTTTATAGAATCCTGGTGGTATTGAAACTCTCTTTTCTCCCTGTCAATTGTTTTGGAGAAAGATTTCTTATTCATTCCCCTGTGAGTATTTTCACTCCATCTGTGTTTTTCTCTCCAGATACTTTTGGAGGGATTATTGCACAATCTGATGTGCTGCACTCTCCAGGTTTCATTTTCTCCCTGTTGTCTCTGTGTGAAAACCACTCCCTACTTTCTCTGGCTTTTCTTTCCCCCAGTTCACTTCTCCACATTGCATACGTGCTGAGTTCTGTGACTCAGGTTATGCAGATGTTGTGTTAATCCTCGGATTAATCAAAATGGTTTGGTGAAGTAGCTGCATTTCAGGGATAAGACAAGCCCAGGGTATACATGCTTTTCCACCATTGTATCCTCTCTTTATATTCTTGAATTAATTGTAAAAGTTGTTTTCTTCTTTGTCAACATATTTTTGTACTTTATAGAATGTTCGTGCTAATTGATTAACATTTTAATTACATTATTAGTTACTTGTACATATTCTCTGTCAAATTGGTTTTCATAGATACTATATCTTGGGTGTATGTAGTTTTACTTCCCAGAACATCTGATAATCAACATATGTATATATGTTGGTAAAACTTTTATTAACCTGTGGTAATAGTGTTTGTGTGACAAATCTAGTTTTATACCAAATAGAGGTGAAATCATGGGGAAACATGGTTTCATTAAAATACAACATCAAGATTTTTATAGAGGTGTTCTGTTGACCTCCCCCCCAACAGAACCTTCCTTTACTCTTATGCCATATGTTAGATTGAGCTGGTGTTATAACAATAAAGTTGACTGTTGTAAATTCTGGACTCCTTTATTTTTCTGGACAGAGCTATATCCCTTTTCTCATCTCACAAACATATGTAGATATCCAGGTCCAAAAGGTATTATGATGCAGTAAAGATAATCCTGTTCCAATAAGAATACATGTAGAATTAATAATCATCCCAATATCAACAAATTCAACATCATAAATATTATTTGTGACTAATTTATGCATCAAGACAGTGACAGAACAAAAGTATAAGTTACAAGTTTGTTTAGTAATTTTCCATAGGTTAGGAAGACTATGTAATTTTCATAAAGTCATATTTGGGGCTGTTGTTGTTAATGCAGATGACCACTGATTCATGGCCACTTTTGATTCCATATGAATTAACCTATCATATAAACCTTGTTTCATTAAACTTCATGCCCTTTCCCATTGCTGAGTGCAGGGATTTGTTTCCATAAGGTTTTGGGCTTGGTTTATCCAATTTATTACTTCTAAGTCATCAGCCCAGGTAGCTTTACAACCTTGACTCTCATCTTGAAGTAACCACTCTAGTTTCCCCTTTTCTACAAATTTGTTTTCCTTTTTGGTGTACCTTTCCTTAGTAAAGACAAATTCTGTTTACCCTAAAATTCCAAGTTCAACCCCAAGGCTCCCAAAGCTCTTTGTTCTTTGGAGCTAATGTTGATTAATCCACCATAGGTGTTGTTGCCATTGTAAAGTACAGTTTGGGTACAAATTTTGAACCCAAAAATTTTGAGCTCCCCATGTCAAAGTTAATTTGGTATTAGTTATTTTGAAGCACAATTTGTTTTGTGTGTATCAAAAGGCTTCCCATAACATTCATGGTCTTATACTTGAATTAGTATATGGGGGAGGTTTTGACCATCAATTTATTCCTAATAGGTTTTTTACTCTTTTCGTTCCTTTATTTTTTATATGTTTTTATTTCTTTTGTTTATTTGTCTTAATCCAACCAGCATGGCTTGTGTATAGATTGAATATTTTGGCAGCTAGGGCAAGCTACTGCTAATAGTTGTCTTTCATATTCTGCAGTCTATTGCAAAAAAAATCATCCAAATTTATTGAAACACAGTGATCAGTTTGCTGAGTATTGTAAATTATACAGGTAGGATTTGAATTTGGTGATATTTATTAGAACATTAATCCTAGCATGTGTTTCCTATAATACATATATCCAAATAAGTAGGCACCAAAAGTTAAATGCCTATATGAACTACTCTATGGAGTCATAAACATGTGGTGTAAGTTGTCAGTATAGTGTATAGCTGTGGTGCTCTTCCAGTGACATTAGTAAATCTAGCATGTAAACAGAAGATTTTATCACGGTGTAATAGAAAAGGGGGTGGAGATAAATATGCAGGCTTATGATAATCTAAGTTTACAGAGTTGCAAAGCATACTGAAAAATAGAACAGGCTTGGTCCTCAATCTGGGGATTAGCTGTCTACTCAGTTTTCATCTGTTTCTCATCCTGGTTAACAGCAAATGTTGCTTTAGGAGGAGGCAGTGTCATAAATAGGAGTTGAAGTCCACTCAGGTGAAGGTGACTTTTTTAAAGTGATAAACATGGATCTGTGAGCTTATTTCCCTTAACTTGGAAGCACAGGAATATTTTAAGAGTACCTGGTGAGGTCCTTTCCTTTGCTTTCTCTCTCTGTCTCTCTCTCCTTCATTTGAGAACTAATTTAGGAAGTCAGAAATCAAACCAGTACTTTGTTTTGGGGCCTGAATTAGGCCTTGACAATAGGATAGTATATTCCCTTTTAATAAGGTGGGCTCATATCACCCTTTTTTAAACCTCATAGGTCATCCTGTTATCATTTCAAATGGGTAAAGTTGATGTTTGGCTAAAGGAGTAGACCCGAGAATCAAACACACCAGTTGAAGAACTTTTGGCTATGGTTGGTTAAAATCTTCAGAAAATTTTGTTAATTAAATTTCAATTGCGCCATTAGTTATTTCTACCAATCCAGAAGATTGAGGATGATAAGCACAGTGAAAATGCTGCATTATTGGCCAAACATTGCATATTGTTTCAATTATTTGTTCTGTGAAATGGGAGACTTTGTCACTATGTAGTTCTGAAGTAACTACCCAATCAGGAATAATTACTTTCAGTTAATATTTTAGCTACTGTGAAGGCAGCAGCTCTAACAGGGGAAGACTTTGACCCAATGAGAAAACATGTAACTCATAATCAAAACATATTTATATCCTTGAGTAAGTGGTAAATGAATACAGTGGATGTGCCATATTTCAAAGGGACTCTTTGGGAATGGAAAAGACCTTGAGATCCACTCAGTAATTGTGTTTAAGACAAATTGTACAGTGTTTATATAGCTTATAAGCAGCTTTTGGGAGAATTTTCCAAATGTATTGTTTTCCCCGTTATTTTTCAGGTCCCCAATTAATTAATTGATGAAAATATAATAAAAGGGGCATCTGAGAACTAAGAGAAACAATGGGTTTTCTATTGGCCCTTCCCATATCTGTGATAGGGAGTCTAATTCGACCCCGCCTTTTTTTTTCTTAGAAATATTTTCTTATGCCTTCAAAATAAGATTTTTAAAGTTTATTTATTTATTTTGAGAGTAAAAGGAAACAGGGGAGGGGCAGGGAGCAAGGGAGAGAAAGAAACCCAAGCAGGCTCCATGCTGTCATCATGGAGCCCAACATGGACTTGATCTTTTGAATCATGAGATTATGCCCAGAGCTGAAATCCAGAGTTGATCACTTAAACAACTGAACAACCCAGGTGCCCCAAGATTTTTTTTTTTTAATGAAAATGAATAGAGATTAAAGGAACATTCAAGAATATGTGTCAAGTCCACCTTCAAGGCTGCCAGGTTGGCAGCTAAATCAGCTAAATTGTTTCCTTTAACTTCTGCGGTGTCTGCATTTGCATGTACAAGAAGTTTTTAATAGAAAGTTGTTTTAGTAATTGTATAGCTTCTAGTAATTGGGCTACTTATTTTCCATTTTTTTAATAGGTTGTCTAGTAGAGGTCAGAAATTCTCTTTATTTCCATAGTATGCCAAAGTAATGAGTGACTCCAAAAATATAATGGCTGTAACTATACATATTAGCAATTTTATCTTTTGCTAGCTGGCAAGCTCTAATGAGAGCTATCAATTCTGCCTGTTGAGTTTACTTAACGCTTTGTAAATAAGAGCTTTCAATAATATCAGGTAGTGATATGATAGCATACCTAGCTTGGTAATGTCCTTGTTCATCCTTATATAAAACTTGATGGTGGACCATGTTAGATCTTCATTATCAAGGGGCATTCCCTGTAAATAATTTCCTGGTGTAAGAAGATAATCAGTTAACATAATACAATCATGAGTATTAAGGTGTTAAGTGCCCTCTGGTGTCGGTAGTAAAGTGAAAGGAGGATTCAGAATATGACATTGCATTAGGTGATGGTAGTTGCAGATAAGAATGATTCATAAGAAGCAAGTCGGCTAGCAGAGAAATGTTGGGTATAATAAGCATTCAGAAGGGCTTCAGCTGAGTGAGGCACATAGATAATTAAAGAAGAGCTTATAATTATTTCTCCAGTGGCTTTACAGTGGAGGGATGTGGCAGAAATAGCCCTTAAACAAGAGTGAAGGGACGCTTTAGCCTCTGAATCTTGTTGCTGGCTATGATATCCTAGTGGATGATAGTAATCACTATGTTTTTGAGCTAATACTCATAGGTAATGCCCTCTATTTTCATGTATAAAGGGGAAAAAAGGTAATTTATAGTTAAGGTGACCTGAAACTAGGGTCTGAGTTAATATATACCTTAGTGTTTCTGCAGATTATTGTCCTTCAGGGGTCCAGATCATGGGTCCAGATTGGTTTAACTTTAATAGAGTTTTTAAAGTTTACTTATTTGTGTGTGGGAGACAGAAATAATTTAAAGTAGGCCATGAACTGTCAGTGTGGAGCCCGACACAGGTTCGAACCCATGGTCCATGAGATCATGATTTGAGCCAAAATCAAGAGTCATATGCTTAACTGACTGAGAGACCCAGGTGTCACTATCTTAAATAGATTACATAAAGGTTGAATTATAATAGGAAAAATTAGGTATCTAGTTTTGGCAATAGCTTATAAGCCCTAGAAATCCTCTTAATTATCTCTTGGCTTTGGGCAGATGGAAAAAAAAATTCCTCTTATTTTTTCAGCATCTGTCAATAGGCCATCTTTTGATATCATCCTATTTTGATGGTATTTTACTATAGATAAGTAAAATTGCAATATGTTTCTTGAGACTTCATGGCACTGAGAGGCCAGTTGTTTTAACAACAACAACAAAAAATAGAGTCCTTTTGAGAATCTGTTTCTGTGTTTAAGCATAGCAGTAGACGATCTACATATTGAATAAGAGTAGAGTGTTTAGGAAAAATTCATTTCTTCTAAATCAGCTCTTAAGATCAGAGAAAAATATCCCTGTGGCATTACAGTCCAATTATATTGACGACCTTCCTAAGAGAAGGAAAATGGATATTGACTATCCTTACCTGCATGAATGTTAAAGAAGAAAAAGCACCACGTAGTTAAACTGGTTAAAAAAAAAACATATCTATCTGTCTGTATATCTATATCTATATCTATATATTTATATTTGTATCTATATCTATGTCATATCTATATCTCTATCTATCTATCTAGGCATCAGTGAGTATAGCAGAAAGTATTGCATGAGGATTAGGAACTATAGGGTGTGTTTGCATGACAATGGTGATTATGGATCTCAAATCTTTGACAAATCTCCATCCTTTATCATGAGCTTTTTTTCCAGAAATATTGGAGTGTTACAAGGGGTACTACAAGGAATGTTTCCTTTTTAAGTAATCTTGAATAATTGTCCTAACTCCATTTATAGCTTCAGATTTTAGTGAATATTTGAAAATACTGGGCAATGGTTTGGATTCATCTATAGTTATTTTATTGGAGGGGCAAACTTAAAATTTCCTATATCATTGGAAAAAGAGGATCATAATTATTCTGGCACCTGAGATAAGAAATGCTTGTTAACTTTACAGCCTTGATTAGCTTGACATAAAACCATAACCCTTGCAGAAATATCCTTTTGAGCTTCAATTATATTTTCTAAATTTAAACACAATTTTCCTTTCTGTGAGAAAGAGATATGAGTATTTTATTTTTGTAAAAAAATCATCACCAACTAGATGAATTGGATCACAATGTACCAAATGGAAAATATATTGTCCTGTTACATCTCTGAGTGGGAAAGTCATAGGTTTAGATTTATATACCTGGAGATGTTGATTTGAAACCCTATCATTTGGATAATTTCTTTAAAGAGGGCAGTGTATCACAGTAGGGTTAAGTATAAATAATGTGTCTCCTATGTCCCTGAAGACCTTATTAATTTCACCATCTATATTAATATCAATTTCTCCTAAAGTATTGGTAAGGAATAAGGGGGATATCTCTTGATTTTATATTATCACCTCTATTATTTCTTTTTTATTATGTTGTTTTCAAATACCATTTCAATTTATGACACTCTATTTTAATATGACCAAGCTTTTTATAATAATAACATGTATGGTCATAAGTTGAATTTTATTTTATCCTTTGGAATGATATTTTTCTGAGCTTTAGTTAACTGTTGAAGTTGAAAATTCATGACCTTGAATGGTTTAGATTTCTCTTTTGCTATTTGCATATCAGTCACCTGATATGGTGACTGATATGGAAAAGATATGAGGGCAGAAGTGGCTAAGGAGGCCCATTCCACATCACATTGTCTAATGACAGTAGCCAACTCTTCATCTAAGTCTTCTGAGAAGATAGAATTTAGCAATGGGTTATTTTGATGATTTTGAAAACTTACAGGAGACATCCCTGAAAACTTTAAAATCATAAAAAATCAAACATGTATTCTCCTTATTTGTGTTTATATTGTTGAATTTTAGCCCAATTGATTTTTTAGGGAATATAGTAGATTTTGCCTGAGATAGTCTATGAGCAATATATCTCTTTCTAAACCAGCTGATTCATATTTAGGAAAATCCTCTATAGGATTTTTCCATTTCTATGTTTTTCATTTATACTTTGGCTTTGCTGTCAGAATCAGCATATGCATAAGTCACTATAACTCATGATACCCTGACTTCTTTGCCTTTAAAATAAGGTAAAATTCCTGAACAAACTTATAGGGATCTGCAATACGTTGGGCAAGTCCTTAGTCAGATTTTTAAGTTCTGTCCTTGTTCATGGAGCATAAATGAGGGCTGGTTCACCTTTCCCTATAATGAGCTTTTCATTGAATGGAGCTGCAATAACCTTTATGTCTTTGGTAGCTAGGTTATGAGGCTTAGAGCTTTCAGAAGAAAAAGATTGTGGAGGTAGGGTAAACGAGTCAAAATACGAGTTCAGTTAGAAGTAGGTATAGAAAGGTAGGTAGAAAAAGAATTTCAGTAGTTGTTTTGGGCCCTTTTCCAGTTTTTCTATCACTTCTAAAAGTGTCTCATTAGTTTCCTGTAATGAAAGCAGCTTATCACTATCTCTTTTAAAAGTTACTATACACCAGTTAAAGTATGGTTCCCATTCAGATAGTTTAGTTTTGTAGCTGCTCTCTTAAATTGTACACTCAAGAAAATCAATTTAGACATGTCAAAAGAACCCCATTTGGACCATCTAAGGCTCAGGTTACCCTTGATTAGATCCTCTATTTAAACAATCACTTGCAGGTAGAGGATCCACGTGTGTTACAGACTGCCAGAGTTCCAGTGAGTGCTTGTTGCTTTCTTGGTTTTGCTTACCTTTCATGGATGGTTTCCCATTAATTTTCATTTCAGTTTACATTTAGAATAGAGCTTGAACCCCTCACCCATCCCCCAGCCAAAATCCCAAAGGGAACCAGTTCCTGCCAGGGAATTTGCTTGCTCCCGCAAACACCCAACACTGTGCTTCTGCGGAGCCACCCCTCCAGCAGCGGGTCTGACTCCCTCCCGCTGCCACAGGGCCCCTCATGAAGTGGATCACCGAAGGAGTATCGAGCTAAGCCTGCCCCTCCTGCCCCCGTGCACCTTGCCTACCCAACCCAGCTAATACACCAGATGCCCAGCATCACAAGCCTGGCAGTGTGCAAGTAGCCCAGACGGGCCATGCCACCCCACAGTGAATCCCACCCCGAGGAGAGAGAAAGAGAAGGCACAAACCAGTCTGATTGTACCCCACCGGTGGGCTGGGAGCAGACATTAGGTCTCACTGCGGCCCCACCCACCAACTCCAGTTATAACCACAGCACAGGGGAAGTGCCCTGCAGGTCCCCACCACTCCAGGGACTATTCAAAATGACCAAACGGAAGAATTCCCCTCAAAAGAATCTCCAGGAAATAACAACAGCTAATGAACTGATCAAAAAGGATTTAAATAATATAACAGAAACTGGATTTAGAATAATAGTCATAAAATTAATTGCTGGGCTTGAAAACAGTATAGAGGACAGCAGAGAATCTCTTGCCACAGAGATCAAGGGACTAAGGAACAGTCAGGAGGAGCTGAAAAATGCTTTAAACGAGATGCAAAATGAAATGGAAATGACCATGGCTCAGATTGAAGAGGCAGAGGAGAGAATAGGTGAACTAGAAGATAAAATTATGGAAAAAGAGGAAGCTGAGAGAGAGATAAAAAAATCCAGGAGTATGAGGGGAAAATTAGAGAACTAAGTGATGCACTAAAAAGAAATAATATATGCATTATTGGTATTCCAGAGGAGGAAGAGAGAGGGAAAGGTACTGAAGATGTATTTAAAGAAATAATAGCTGAGAACTTCCCTGAACTGGAGAAGGAAAAAGGCATTGAAATCCAAGAGGCACAGAGGACTCCCTTCAGATGTAACTTGAATCGATCTTCTGCACAACATATCATAGTGAAACTGGCAAAATACAAGGATAAAGAGAAAATTCTGAAAGCAGCGAGGGATAAACGTGCCCTAACATATAAAGGGAGACCTATAAGACTCGTGACTGATCTCTCTTCTGAAACTTGGCAGGCCAGAAAGGATTGGCAAGAGATCTTCAATGTGTTGAACAGAAAAATATGCAGCCGAGAATCCTTTATCCAGCAAGTCTGTCATTTAGAATAGAAGGAGAGATAAAGGTCTTCCCAAACAAACAAAAACTGAAGGAATTCATCACCACTAAACCAGCCCTACAAGAGATCCTAAGGGGGATCCTGTGAGAAAAAGTACCAGAGACATCGCTACAAGCATAAAACATACAGACATCACAATGACTCTAAACCCATATCTTTCTATAATAACACTGAATGTAAATGGACTAAATGCACCAAGCAAAAGACATAGGGTATCAAAATGGATAAAAAAAACAAGACCCATCTATTTGCTGTCTACAAGAGACTCATTTCAGACCTGAGGACACCTTCAGATTGAGAGTGAGGGGATGGAGAACTATTTATCATGCTACTGGAAGCCAAAAGAAAGCTGGAGTAGCCCTACTTATATATGACAAACTAGACTTTAAATTAAAGACTGTAACAAGAGATGAAGAAGGGCATTATATAATAATTACAGGGTCTATCCATCAGGAAGAGCTAACAATTATAAATTTCTATGCGCCGAATACCAGAGCCCCCAAATATATAAAACAATTACTCATAAACATAAGCAACCTTATTGATAAGAATGTGGTAATTGCAGGGGACTTTAACACTCCACTCACAGAAATAGATAGATCATCTAGACACACGGTCAATAAAGAAACAAGGGCCCTGAATGATACATTGGATCAGATGGACTTGACAGATATATTTAGAACTCTGCATCCCAAAGCAACAGAATATACTTTCTTCTCGAGTGCACATGGAACATTCTCCAAGATAGATCATATACTGGGTCACAAAACAGCCCTTCATAAGTTTACAAGAATTGAAATTATACCATGCATACTTTCAGACCACAATGCTATGAAGCTTGAAATCAACCACAGGAAAAAGTCTGGAAAACCTCCAAAAGCATGCAGGTTAAAGAACACCCTACTAAAGAATGAGTGGGTCAACCAGGCAATTAGAGAAGAAATTAAAAAATATATGGAAACAAACGAAAATGAAAATACAACAATCCAAACGCTTTGGGATGCAGTGAAGGCAGTCCTGAGAGGAAAATACATTGCAATCCAGGACTATCTCAAGAAACAAGAAAAATCCCAAATACAAAATCTAACAGCACACCTAAAGGAAATAGAAGCAGAACAGCAAAGGCAGCCTAAACCCAGCAGAAGAAGAGAAATCATAAAGATCAGAGCAGAAATAAACAATATAGAATCTAAAAAAATGGTAGAGCAGATCAACGAAACCAAGAGTTGGTTTTTGAAAAAATAAACAAAATTGACAAACGTCTAGCCAGGCTTCTCAAAAAGCAAAGGGAGATGACCCAAACAGATAAAATCGTGAATGAAAATGGAATTATTACAACCAATCCCTCAGAGATACAAACAATTTTCAGGGAATACTATGAAAAATTATATGCCAAAAAATTGGACAACCTGGAAGAAATAGACAAATTCCTAAACACCCACACTCTTCCAAAACTCAATCAGAAGGAAAAAGAAAGCTTGAACAGACCCATAGCCAGCGAAGAAATTGAATCGGTTATCAAAAATCTCCCAAAAATAAGAGTCCAGGACCAGATGGCTTCCCAGGGGAGTTCTACCAGACGTTTAAAGCAGAGATAATACCTATCCTTCTCAAGCTATTCCAAAAAATAGAAAGGGAAGGAAAACTTCCAGGCTCATTCTATGAAGCCAGTATTACTTAGATTCCCAAACCAGACAGAGACCCAGTAAAAAAGGGAACTACAGGCCAATATCCCTGATGAATATGGATGCAAAAATCCTCAATAAGATACTAGCAAATCGAATTCAACAGCATATAAAAAGCATTATTCACCATGATCAAGTGGGATTCATTCCTGGGATGCGGGGCTGGTTCAACATTTGCAAGTCCATCAACGTGATACATCACATTAATAAAAGAAAAGGTAAGAACCATATGATCCTGTCAATCGATGCAGAAAAGGCCTTTGACAAAATCCAGCACCCTTTCTTAATAAAAACCCTTGAGAAAGTGGGGATAGAAGGAACATACTTAATGATGATAAAAGCCATTTATGAAAAGCCCACAGCTAACATCATCCTCAATGGGGAAAAACTGAGAGCTTTTTCCCTGAGATCAGGAACACGACAGGGATGTCCACTCTCACCGCTGTTGTTTAACATAGTGTTGGAAGTGCTAGCATCAGCAATCAGACAACAAAAGGAAATCAAAGGCATCAAAATTGGCAAAGATGAAGTCAAGCTTTCGCTTTTCACAGATGACATGATATTATACATGGAAAATCCGATAGACTCCACCAAAAGTCTGCTAGAACTGATACATGAATTCAGCAAAGTTGCAGGATAAAAAATCAATGTACAGAAATCAGTTGCATTCTTATACACTAACAATGAAGCAACAAAAAGACAAATAAAAAAACTGATCCCATTCACAATTGCACTAAGAAGCATAAAATACCTAGGAATAAATCTAACCAAAGATGTAAAAGATCTGTATGCTGAAGGTAATTGAAGAAGATTTAAAGAAATGGAAAGACATTCCCTGCTCATAGATTGGAAGAATAAATATTGTCAAAATGTCAATAATACCCAAAGCTATCTACACATTCAATGCAATCCCAATCAAAATTGCACCAGCATTCTTCTCGAAACTAGAACAAGCAATCCTAAAATTCATATGGAACCACAAAAGGCCCCGAATAGCCAAAGTAATTTTGAAGAAGAAGACCAAAGCAGGAGGCATCACAATCCCAGACTTTAGCCTCTACTACAAAGCTGTCATCATCAAGTCAGCATGGTATTGGCATAAAAACAGACACATAGACCAATGGAATAGAATAGAAACCCCAGAACTAGACCCACAAACGTATGGCCAACTCATCTTTGACAAAGCAGGAAAGAACATCCAATGGAAAAAAGACAGTCTCTTTAACAAATGGTGCTGGGAGAACTGGACAGCAACATGCAGAAGGTTGAAACTAGACCACTTTCTCACACCATTCACAAAAATAAACTCAAAATGGATAAAGGACCTGAATGTGAGACAGGAAACCATCAAAACCTTAGAGGAGAAAGCAGGAAAAGACCTCTCTGACCTCAGCCGTAGCAATCTCTTACTCGGCACATCCCCAAAGGCAAGGGAATTAAAAGCAAAAGTGAATTACTGGGACCTTATGAAGATAAAAAGCTTCTGCACAGCAAAGGAAACAACCAACAAAACTAAAAGGCAACCAACGGAATGGGAAAAGATATTTGCAAATGACACATCGGACAAAGGGCTAGTATCCAAAATCTATAAAGAGCTCATCAAACTCCACACCCGAAAAACAAATAACCCAGTGAAGAAATGGGCAGAAAACATGAATAGACACTTCTCTAAAGAAGACATCCAGATGGCCAACAGGCACATGAAAAGATGTTCAACGTCGCTCCTTATCAGGGAAATACAAATCAAAACCACACTCAGATACCACCTCACGCCAGTCAGAGTGGCCAAAATGAAGAAATCAGGAGACTATAGATGCTAGATGCTAGAGAGGATGTGGAGAAACAGGAACCCTCTTGCACTGTTGGTGGGAATGCAAATTGGTGCAGCCGCTCTGGAAAGCAGTGTGGAGGTTCCTCAGAAAATTAAAAATAGACCTACCCTATGACCCAGCAATAGCACTGCTAGGAATTTATCCAAGGGATACAGGAGTACTGATGCATAGGGGCACCTGTACCCCAATGTTTATAGCGGCACTCTCAACAATAGCCAAATTATGGAAAGAGCCTAAATGTCCATCAACTGATGAATGGATAAAGAAATTGTGGTTTATATACACAATGGAATACTACGTGGCAATGAGAAAAAATGAAATATGGCCTTTTGTAGCAACATGGATGGAACTGGAGAGTGTGATGCTAAGTGAAATAAGCCATACAGAGAAAGACAGATACCATATGGTTTCACTCTTATGTGGATCCTGAGAAACATAACAGAAACCCATGGGGGAGGGGAAGGAAAAAAAAAAAAAAAAGAGGTTAGAGTGGGAGAGAGCCAAAGCATAAGAGACTGTTACAAACTGAGAACAAACTGAGGGTTGATGGGGGGTGGGAGGGAAGGGAGGGTGGGTGGGTGATGGGTATTGAGGAGGGCACCTTTTGGGATGAGCACTGGGTGTTGTATGGAAACCAATTTGACAGTAAATTTCATATATTAAAAAATAAAAATAAAATAAAATAAAATAAAATAAAAATAAAGTAAATCAACGCAAAAAAAAAAAAAGAAATGTAATAGGGATTATATATGTAATTTCAATTTTAGATGTCACATAAAAAGTAAAAAATAATAGATGAAATAAATTTTACAAATGTATTTTTATCTGATATATCCAAAATTTTGTTATTTCCAAACAAAATCTATATAAATATTAAGGATGTATTTTACTTTGTTTTTACTGCCTCTTCAAAGTCCAGCATGACTTTACACTTACAGCACAGCTCAGTTCAGATGCTAAGCTTGCATCAGAAACACTTGATTTATTTACACGTAAAAAAACTTACAGTTGAGAAAGTAGATTTACATCTCCAAGATGTATGAAACAGACTTCAAAAATTTCAAATACCAAAATATGATTTTCCATAAATATTTACATCGACTTTAACAAAACTGGTTCATCAATACTACAAGAATTATTTTGACCTAGAAGAAAAAGCATATAATTTTCAAAACTATTGCTACCCAAGTTAGATAAATTCAATCCTTCTTGTGTCAATATAACATTATTATTGATTTGTATAATGAAAAGTTTCAATTTCAATATAAATTTGTGTACCTGTCTAGCTAAGACACATAGAAGCTCTTCCTTTCCTTGAAGCTCCAAATTTAGCTTGTTCATGAGCAGTATGATTTCATGATTGAAAATGTAAATCACACTGCCATTTTTTTATTATTGCATATTTGGTAAGTGTTTCTTTTGTTCCAAGAAAATCTTGAATTGGAATGAACAGTACGATAAATCTTTGTAAATAAATCTTCCATGACTCAAAAAAAAAATAAATAAATAAATAAATAAATAAATAAATTTTGTATACAACCCCTTTATCTGATTTTTCATATGCAAAAATCTTCTCTCGTTCTGTCTGTTGCCTTTTAGTTTTGCTGATTATTTCCTTTGCTGGGCAGAAGCTTTTTACTTTGATGAAGTCCAAGTAGTTCATTGTTGCTTTTGTTTCCCTTGTCTCCAGAGATGTGTTGAGTAAGAAGTTGCTTGGGCCAAGATCAAAGAGGTTTTTACCTGCTTTCTCCTCGAGGATTTTGATGGCTTCCTGTCTTACATTGAGGTCTTTCATCCATTTTGAGTTTATTTTTGTGTATGGTGCAAGAAAGTGGTCCAGGTTCATTCTTGTACATGTTGCTGTCCAGTTTTCCAAGAACCACTTGCTGAAGAGACTGTCTTTATTCCATTGGATATTCTTTCCTGCTTTGTCAAAGATTAGTTGGCCATACATTTGTGGGTTCATTTCTGGGTTCTCTATTCTGTTCCATTGATCTGAGTGTCTGTTCTTGAGCCAGTACCATACTGTCTTGATGATTACAGCTTTGTGTAGTATACCTTGAAGTCTGGGATTGTGATGCGTCTTGCTTTGGTTTTCTTTTTCAAGATTGCTTTGGCTATTCAGGGTCTTTTCTGGTTCCATACAAATTTTAGGATTATTTGTTCTAGCTCTGTGAAGAATGGTGGTGTTATTTTGAAAGGGATTGCATTGAATATGTAGATTGCTTTGGGTAGTATTGGCATTTTAACAACATTTGTTCTTCCTATCCAGGAACATGGAAACTTTTTCCATTTTTTGTGTGTATGTCTTCTTCAATTTATTTCATAAGCTTTCTATAGTTTTCAGTGTATAGATTTTTCCCCTCTTTGGTTAGATTTCTTCCTAGGTATTTTATAGTTTTTTGTGCAACTGTAAATGGGATCAATTCCTTCGTTCCCTTTCTGTAGCTTCATTGTTGGTGTATAGAAATGCAACCGATTTCTGTGCATTGATTTTACACCCTGCAACTTTGCTGAATTCATGAATTAGTTCTAGCAGGTTTTTGGTGGAATCTTTTGTGTTGTGTGATATGATAGAGTATCATATCATCTGCGAAGAGTGAAAGTTTGACCACCCCCTGACCGATTTGGATGGCTTTTATTTCATTGTGTTGTCTGATTGCAGAGGCTATGACTTCAAATACTATGTTGAATAACAGTGGCGAGAGTGGCCATCCCTGTCTTGTTCCTGACCTTACAGGGAAAGCTCTCAGTTTTTCCCCATTGAGGATGATATTAGCATTGGGTCGTTCATATATGGCTTTTAGGATCTTGAGGTATGTTCCTTCTATCCCTAGTTTCTTAAGGGTTTTTATCAAGAAACGATGCTGTTTTTTGTCAAATGCTTTCTCTGCATCTATTGAGAGGATCATATGGTTCTTTTACTTTGTTTTATTGATGTGATGAATCATGTTAATTGTTTTGCATATATTGAATCAGCCCTGCATCCCATGTATAAATCCTACTTGGTCGTGGTGAATAATTTTTTAATGTATTGTTGGATCTGGTTGGCTAATATCTTGCTGAGGATTTTTGGATCCATGTTCATCAGGGAAATTGGTCTATACTTCTCATTTTTGGTGGGGTCTTTGTCTGGTTTTGGAATCAAGGTCATACTGGCTTCATAGAAAGAGTTTGGAAGTTTTCCTTCCATTTCTATTTTTTGGAACAGCTACAAGAGAATAGGTGTTAATGCTTCCTTAAATGTTTGGTAGAATTCCCCTGGAAGTCATCTGGCCCTGGATTCTTCTTTTTTTGGCAGATTTTTGATTACTCATTCGATTTCCTTATTGGTTATGGGTCTGTTCAAATTTTTTCTTTCTTCCTGTTTCAGTCGTGTTTTGGTCATGTATATGTTTCTAGGAATTTGTCCATTTCTTCCAGAATGCCCATTTTATTGACATATAATTGCTCACAATATTCTCTTAGTATGTTTTTATTTTTGCTGTGTTGGTTGTGATCCCTCCTCTTTCATTTTTTATTTTATTTATTTGGGTCCTTTCCTTTTTCTTTTTGAACAAATCAGCTGATGGTTTATCAATTTTGTTAATTCTTTCAAAGAACCAGATTCTGGCTTCATTAATCTGTTCTACTGTTATTTTCATTTCAATAGCATTAAATTCTGCTCTAAAATTTATCATTTTCTGTTTTCTGCTGGTTTTTGTTTTTATTTGCTGTTCTTTTTCCAGGTCTTTAAGGCATAAGGTTAGGTTGTGTATCTGAGATATTTCTTCTTTCTTTAGGAAGGCCTGGATTGCTATATACTTTCCTCTTATGACCACCTTTGCCACATATCAGAGGTTTTGGGTTGTGGTCTTATTTTCATTGACTTCCATATACTTTTTAATTTCCTCTTTAACTGCTTAGTTACCCCATTCATTCTTGAGTAGGATGTTCTTCAGTCTCCAAATATTTGTTACCTTTCCAAATGTTTTCTTGTGGTTGATTTCGAGTTTCATAGCGTTGTGGTCTGAAAAATGCACGGTATGATCTCGATCTTTTTGTACTTACTTATGGCTAATTTGTGTCCGAGTATATGCTCTATTCTGGAGAACGTTCCATGTGCACTGGAGATGAATGTATATTCTGTTGCTTTAAGATGAAATGTTCTGAATGTATCTGTTAAGTCCATCTGGTCCAGTGTGTCATTCAAAGCCATTGTTTCCTTGTTGATTTTTTAATTAGATGAACTGTCCATTGCTGTGAGTGGGGTGTTGAAGTCTCCTTCTATTATGGTATTACTATCAATGAGTTTCTTTATGTTTGTGATTAATTGATTTATATATTTGGGCGCTTTCAAGTTTGTAGCATAAATGTTTACAATGGTTAGGTCTTCTTGGTGGATAGACCCCTTAATTATGATATAATGCCCTTATGCATCTCTTGATACAGTCTTTATTTTAAAGTCTAGATTGTCTAATGTAAGTATGGCTACTCCGGCTTTCTTTTGTGGACCATTAGCATGATAGATGGTTCTCCATCCTCTTACTTTCAATCTGAAGTTGTCTTTAAGTCTAAAGTGGGTCTCTTGTAAACAGCATATAGATGGATCTTGTTTTCTTATCCATTCTGTTACCCTATGTCTTTTGATTGGAGCATTGAGTCATTGACGTTTAGAGTGAGTACTGAAAGATATGAATTCATTGCCATTATGATGCTTGTAAAGTTGGAGCTTCTGGTGGCGTTCTCTGGTCCTTTCTAGTCTTTGTTGCCTTTTTTGTTTGTTGGTTGGTTTATTGATTAATTGATTATTTCATCGTTTCTCCCCTCAAAGAGTCCCCCTTAAAATTTATTGCAGGGCTGGTTCTGTGGTCACAAACTCCTTTAATTTTTGTTTGTCTGGGAAACTTTTTATCTCTCCTTCTATTTTGAATGACAGCCTTGCTGGATAAAGAATTCTTGGCTGCATATTTTTCTGAATCAGCACATTGGATATATCCTGCCACTCATTTTTTGCCTGCCAAATTTCTGTGTATAGGTCTCCTGCAAACCTGATATGTCTTCCCTTATAGGTTAGGAACTTTTTTTCCCTTGCTGCTTTCATGATTCTCTCCTTGCCCAAGTATTTTGTGAATTTGACTATGATATGCCTTGTTGATGGTCGTTTTTTGTTGAATCTAATGGGAGTCCTCTGTGCTTCCTGGATTTTGAAGTCTGTGTCTTTCCCCAGGTTAGGAAAGCTTTTTTTCCACTATGATTTTCTCACATAACCCTTCTACCCCTATTTCTCTCTCTTCCTCTTCTGGGACCCCTATGATTCTGATGTTGTTCCTTTTTAATGAGTCACTGATTTCTCTAATTCTTAAATCATGCTCTTTTGCCTTAATCTCCCTCTTTGTTTCTGCTTCATTATTCTCCATAAGTCTGTCCTCTATATTACTGACTCTGTTCTCCCTCATCCATCCTTGCCGCCATGGTATCCATTTGAAATTGCAGCTCAGTTATTGCATTTTTTATTTCATCCTGACTAGCTTTTACTTCTTTTATCCCTGCAGAAAGAGATTCTATTCTATTTTCAACTCCAGCTTGTATTCTTATTATTGTGATTCTAAATTCTGGTTCAGACATCTTGGTTATATCTGTGTTGGTTAAGTCCCCGACTGTCGTTTCTTCCTGCTCTTCCTTTTGGGGTTAATTCCTCAGTTTCATCATTTTGAAAGGAGAAAAGGAATTAATAAGGTAGAAAAAATTAAAATAAAAATATTAACATTAAAAAAAACTAAACACACACCTACAAAAAAAAAAATCAAATAAATGATGCTTGATCCTAGGTGTGTTTAGGTCTGGGTGTTGAAAGTGGCTTGATAGATTAGAGAGAAAAAGGGGGGGGATTAAAAAAAAGGAAATTTTGGGGCGCCTGGATGGCTCAGTCGGTTAAGCGTCCGACTTCAGCTCAGGTCACGATCTCGCAGTCCGTGAGTTCGAGCCCTGCGTCAGGCTCTGGGCTGATGGCTCAGAGCCTGGAGCCTGCTTCTGATTCTGTGTCTTCCTCTCTCTCTGCCCCTCCCCCATTCATGCTCTGTCTCTCTCTGTCCCAAAAATAAATAAACATTAAAAAAATTTTTTTTTTAATAAAAAAATTAAAAAAAGGAAATTTTTTGAAAATTTGAAATAATGAATACACTGAGGTAGACTAAAATGAAATGATAGAAGTAAAATAGAATTTTTAAAAATTGCACAAAAGTAAAGCATATAGTAGAAATAAAACAAAGAAAATATTTTTAATAAAAGTTAAAAATAAAAATGAATTTGTTCTCTTTCTGTATTAAAGAAAAGAACAGAAAAAGAGAAAAAATAAAAATAATAAATAAAGGAATGATTTGAAAATTGAAAAAGTGAATACACTGTAATAGACTAAAATAAAATGGTGGAAGTAAAATAGAATTTGAAAAAATTTACACAGAAGTAAAAAATATTGTAAAAAAATTAAGTAATAATATTTTTAATAAAAATTGAAAATAAAAATTATTTTTCTCTTTCTGTATTCAAGAAAATGAAAAGAAACAAAAAAGAGAGAGAGAAAAGAAAAAAAATAGGAAACGTTTGAAAATTTGAAAAAGTGAATACACTGAAGTACTAAAATAGAGTGATTGAAGTAAAATACAATTGAAAAAATTTACACAAAAGTAAAAAAATTAAAGAAAGATATTTTTAGTAATAATTGAAAATAAAAGTGAATTGTTTCTCTGTCTGTATTCAAGAAAAAGAAAAAGAAAAAAGAGGACAAAAGAACGAAAGAAAGAAAACTGAATAGATAGACCTGCTAACAGACTGCAATATGACTGAAATTATTTTGTTTTCCCCTAGAAGTCAGACTATGAAGCTCTTTATAGTCCAGAGACTAAGCAGGTGGTGAGACTTCTGTTCTTGAAGAGGGAGGGTGGCCCAGTTGGACGGGGCTCAGTGTAACGGCTCCGTTCTCCACTAGATGGCACTTCTAGCTTACTGGGGTGGATTGTTGTGGTGCTCCTAGGTGCATATGTGCATGTATGGATCAGTGAAAATGGTGTCACCCAGCCACCCACTCTCGAGTATTGGAACTCTGCTCTCCCCAATCAACAATCATGCACCGTCCTTCATCCTCAGCTTTTGTCCACTCCCCCCTTTACACTGTCCATGACCAAGACCCAGGTAGTACCTCTCTCCCGAGTTTTGTCTCATATGTGGCTGTTTTCCCTGGCCCCTTATTTATGAGGGAATGCAGTTTTGACCCATTCTTCCCCTCTGTGGAATGGCCAAATGCTGGCCTCTCCCAGGAAAGTTCGCAGGACCATGCTGCTGCTGATGCCCAGAGACTGCAGCCAGGTGCCAGCCCGCCCCAGGAAAAGTTCAAGAGATAGTGTAGCAGGAGAGTTTCAGGTATTATGGAAAATCACAACACACATCTGGCACCAGGCTTCACCCTTAACAACATTGTTCCAGTACCAGTGAATGTGGCTGTTCTCTGGGGTCTGCTGGTCCCAGGTTGCCTCACAGCCTCTACCAAATGTCCTTCCAACAGTGGAACCGCTTCTCCCCATGTGGCCTGAGAACCTACTGGACCCCAGTCTGTTCCTGGGGATTTGCCCTTCCCACCAGAGCACTACCAAGTATCAACCTGCAGAGTTGCAGACTCTGCACTCTGCCTGTTTACAGTCTTAATGAAATTTAAACCCTCTCTTTTGTCCTTTCTCCCTTTTTAGTTTAGTCCCTGCGGCTCTTTCCAATTTTCCACTTCTTCTCCAGCTGCTTTTGGGGAGGGATGCTTTTCCCATATTCTCCCCACCCTCTCTCCCCCACCCCCCCCCCCCGCCATCTCCAACCTCGCTCCACATGCAAAAGCGGTTCCCTACACTCTTTGGCTTCTCTGTTCCCAAGTTCACCTCTCCACGCTGCGTACCTGCTGAATTCTGTGGTTCAGGTTGTGCAGATTGTTGTGTTAATTCTCAGATCAGTTTTGTAGGTGTGCAGAATGGTTTAGTGTTGGTCTGGCTGTATTTCATGGACGTGAGACACACATAAAACTTCCATGCTGTTCTGCCATCTGGCTCTCTCCTCCTACCTGTTCAGGTTTCTTAACACAATGTATTGAAAATATTGTCTTGTCTCCATTGTATAGCGTTGCCTTCTTCATTATACCTTAATTGACAATACAGGTGTGGGTTTATTTCTGGGATCTCTCTCCTGTCCCATTGATCTATGTGTCTATTTTCTTTTCCACAACCATAGACTTTGGTATTCTATAGCTCTGTAGCATATCTTAAAATCTGAGATAATGGTAATCATTTTTCTTCATCTTCAGTATTGTTTTGGCTATTCATGGTCTTTTTTTTCATATATATATTATGTAAATATTTGTTCTTGTTCTGTGAAAAGTGCTTTTGGCATGTTGAAAACCTATAGATTTCTTTATGTAGTATGGAGATTCTAACAATATTGATTCTTCCAGTGCATGACCATGGAGTATCTTTCTATTTGTTTGTATTTTCCTTGACTTCCCTCATCATTGTCCTTAGTCTAGAGAGTATGTCTTCCATTGTCTTTGCTAAATTCCTTCCTAGGCATTTTAGTCCTCTGGTGCAACTGTGAGTGGATTATTTGTTGGTTTCTCTTTCTGCAACATCATTATGAGTGTATGGAAATGCAAAAGATTTCTTATATTAATTTTGTGTCCTACAAATTCCTGAATTAATTCGCAGTTGTAATACTATTTTTTGGTGACTTTATTAGGGTTTTGTATATATAGTGCCATTTCATCTTCAAATCATAATTTTTAGTTCTTTCTTACCAATTTGGATTTTTAATTTTTTTTCCTTATCTTATTGCTGTGACTACCACTTTCAATACTGTGAAATAAAGTGAAAATGGATATTCTTGTCTCCTTCCTGACCTTAAAGGAAAATTTTTCTCTTTTTCAGCATTATTATGTCAGCATTTTTTCCCCACATATGGCCTTTTCCAGGTTGCAGTGAGTACTTTCTAATTCTAATTAAGTTATTATATTATTATATAATTATATATTATATTATTATGTAACAATAAGTAATTAAGAGTTATTATAAGACATTATATTTTGTCAAATGCTTTTGATCATCTGTAAAGATGATCATATGGTTTTTATCCTTCATCTTGATAATATGATTTATCAAATTGATTGATTTGTAAAGCAAATTAAAATCACCCATGCCTCACCAGAATAAATCATAGTTGATAGTTGTTAATGATTTTTGAAATATAAATTTGAATATGGTTTTGGAAAATTCTTAAGGAATGTTTGCATCTATATACATAAAAGATATTGATTTGCAGTTTGTTATTGTTTTGTTTTTAGTGTCTTCATCCGGTTTTGTTATGTGTGTAATATTGGACTTGTGAACTACATTTGAAAGTTTTCCTTTCTCTTCTATTTTTTTTTTGAATACCTTGAGAATATTAATTCTGCTTTAATATTGATGGAATTCACCTGTCAAGCTATATGATCCTGGAATTTGCTCTGTTTGTTTTTCTTTTATTATTACTTATTCAATTTCATTACTAATAACCACTCTGTTAAAATATTGCACTTCTTTCTTATTCTGTTTGGAACAATTATACATTTCTAGTAACTTACCTATTTCTTCAAGTTTTTCCATTTGTTGGCACATAATTTTTCTCTACATTATTATATAATTCTTTGCATTTCTATGTTTCTGTTATTATTTCATCTCCTTTATTTCTGATTTTATTTGAGTTCTCTTTTTTTTATAAGTCTGGCTGATTTTTTTCAGTTGTGTTTACCCCCTTAAAGAAATACATCTTGATTTCATTGCTATTTTCTATTTCTTTTAGTTTATATTTTAAAACTGTGGATTATTGTTTAAATTTCATAACAAGAAAATGCTGAGGGTGTTGTTGATGGCCTGATGCATGCTCAGATAGCATGTGTTGCTGATGGAGAGACCCTTCCTCATGTGATTATGTAATGCAGCTTACATGTTTAAGATCTTATATTCCAAAAGTAATTTTATTCACACATAAACTGAGAGCAAATTATAGAGAATTTCAGCATACTCTCTGCTTCCACACATACAAAGCATCCTCCAGAATCAACATACCCTACCAGAGTGATACATTATTTACAATTGATAAGCCTATATTGATGCATTTTAATCAACCAAAGTCCAGAGTTTACACTGTTGTTCATTCTTAGTGCTGCACATTTTTTGAGTGTTTGGAGAAAATTATATTGAGTTGTATGCATAATTATAGAATTAAACCGAATATTCTGATTGTTCTAAAAGTTCTCTATGTTCCAAATATTCCTCCCTCTCTTTTTTTTGAAACCACTGGACTTTTTACTTTCTTTGTAGTTTTTCTTTATCCAAAATGTCTTATAGTAGAAATCATATAGACACAGCCTTATTACTAGTTTACAAAATTTGCTACTCGAATACTAGATGTTGTTTGATAAAGGAGTGCATTTGTGATGAGAACTGGGTGAGGTATGGAAATGTTGGATGACAAAATTGTATACTTAAAATTAATATTACACTGTATATTTAAAAAATTGGGATTTAAATAATTTTTAAAAATGGACCATGACTACAGCAATCATGATAATGATTAAGGTAAAGCTTAGCTATAAAATGCTGCTGTTGACAGGTGTCACAAAAGTGAATAATTTGTAGGTTTCTAGAGTTGTTTCCGTTTTGCTGTATGTGTGAAATAAAAAAGCCCTGAGAAGAAACAACTGAGGAGATGGAGGGTCAGGGGAGATGGAATACACCACTACAGGAGCTTGTAAGTCTAGTCAAATAAAATACCTTGGCAAGGGGATGTATATATTAATCCTAAACCCGCTTGAATGGGGATTCACTTTTAACATTTACTAAGTGCACCTGGCCAAACAGGTGTGGGATTCAATGCTAGAAGGCAAGCTACAATTTTCTAACCATGCATGTGACCAGGCACATTGCTGAGTCCCCTATGAAGATTACTTCACCTAAGTGAAGTGGAGGAGAAATTTTACTCATTCCCACAAATGTTCTGTGTCATCTAGCTATGCACCTGAAACCAATTTAGAACACAAGTGAAGACTGTCAAAGCTCTTGCACCATCTGAGATACCTTGGGAAATCTGACATGGTGTTTTGCTCATTCAAAATTAGTGTTACTGAAAGACTTTTGGTTGGATGACAGGTTCCATACAACTCACCAGAAGGGTTATCTATGAAAAATATTTTACATAAACAAAATGTTGGAAGCCAGGTGTTTCTCATCTACTATTATCCAGGAATTAGGTAATTTCAGTTTTCTCTGTGGTGTCTCTCCTTCATATAATATCCCAAAGATAGGGCTGTCCTGCTTCTATTGGCAATATGACACTTATGGGTATAGAGATGAGCTGAGGACATCCCTTCCCAATAACCACTTCTTGTAGTCCTATCTCATACAATCAGACTCACTCTAAAGTCTCAGTTGAGTTTTTCTCAGCTTCATTACCAGTGAGTGGTCAAGAGTCATATGGGAGGTGAATTAAGGGAGAATTTCTTTGTTAAAGTCATAGAATTCAATACTCATATTTTGGTTGTATATGTTATTGAATTATAACTATCACCAGTTGATATAACCAGATTAAAGGTAAATTTAGTTAAAGTTATTAAATTATATAAATTTATAAAGTTAAATTTATGTTTGTTTATTTAAATTTACATTTATTTATTATATAAATTTAGAAATTTATAGATTCTGGAATGATATTTTTATTTTTGTGATGTTCAATTTGAATTTGAATGCTTTTTAGTTTTTCTCACTTTCATTGCTTAGGCTTTTCTTCCAATATTGCTGAAAAGTAAATGCTTTAAAAGAATGATGTCTTCGTCAGTCAGCATTGTTTTCATCTCCAGTGTACAATTGCCAAAAAACAGTAGATGCTTTTCAGTTATTCAGTGGTATCTGATGATTAACATACTTGTTATTTTGGCATTTTTACATTTTACAAAAACATTTGCATAGAACTCATCTATTCAAAAAGTTTTTTTTTTCTTTTTGAAATTGCTAGCTCCATTTCTCATGGTGTCACTATCACCACTGAACAAATCAACTTACCTGCACCTTGTCACTTCCAATTCTCATAATGACTTTATGCTATCAATAACTAGTTATGGGATTTGAAATTTTTTTATAGAATATGGTAAAATTAATGGGGATAATGATGTTATTTACTAATGCAATAATAAAACAAAGATAAGATGTGATTTTGTCATACAGATTATATAGACGGTGTGTATGTGAATGTGTGTATGTCTGTGTTTCAGACTGGGAAGTACTGTATGAATATTTTATAATGTATTAAAATATAATTCTAAATGCAAAATATTTTATAAATATGAGGAAATACATTGTATTAAACTTTACTTTCTTCTAAATAACATATAATCTACTGAGTTATATCACTTGGATTCTTATAAATTATTTCTTCCTTTCATTACACTTTAGTATTTCAGACATTTGATGTCATTCCAAATAATTTAAGATGAATGTTTGTCTCAGGTTTATTTAATGGTGATATTTGCCCACTATCATCTATGACTAAGTGCATAATTGGGGTTTAAATATTAAAAATAATATTGAGAATAGCCTGAAATGAGAATATAAAAATGAGGAGGAACTTCGCTGTAGTAACTGCCTACTGAGACTGCTCAGGGATTTCATCCTCAAACCAGGAAAATCCAGCTCCCTTTTCTCAGAGTGACTGGCTGAGATGTACTTTTAGACTTATAAGTTGTCAAGATTTAAGCTGGGACCAAGTTTCCATTTGCACTATCACCAGCCTATCAATTCTTTAGATTTTAATATTTCATTTCTACTGATACAATCAATGTTTTAAAAAATACCATAATTTTTCCATGGTAATGTTGCCAGATTTACCAAATATAAACATAAAATATAGAGTAGTTTGAAATTCAGAAATCCAACAACAACTTGTTGTACCACTCTACTATGTTTACTTACATGTAATATGTGTATGTGATAGTTGGGACATACATATACTAAAAAAGTACATATCATATGCTTGATAATCGAATTTAACTTACACTTTATTGCTCACCTTGAATCTATGGGAAGCATGGCATTTTCCTGTCCAGGCTCAGCACTCAAGCCCTCAAGATTGTCAGTGGAAAAAAATTCAGGAATACACTTTTTCAATTTATAACCATTTATACAAAGCAGGCATGAACTAGACGTGGCCAACCACATATGCCATGATCTGGTAAAATTTAACATTATAATTTTTATCTATGTCATTTTATTGAATGTATTCTATTATCTATTTTGGTATATGATTTTGAATACATACTTTGTATCTTTAAAATGATTTACATATACAGTTATTGAATAATTACACATATATTAGTGGCCAACACCAAATGATGTTTTATCATACTGGATTGCTGACCCTAAGCTTTGGATATCATTGTGCCTCTAAGCCAATATTATCTTACTCTCTGGGGTCCAACATGACAGCAGAATCCAAGTGTTCTGTGAATAGAGATATATATTTGTGGCTGCTAATAGTGATTAAGAGAATTGAAGATAAATTTGTCATATCATAGATTAAACATTTGGAAAAATAGTTATAGCCATTTAATCAAAGATTTGTTTTATAAATTATTATTTTATAAAATCACATATATCAGGCAATTATAAAGCAATGCTTTACCTCAGCAATGACATTCTAAGTCTCAGCCAAGAACACTGACTCTCAAAATTTCTTCACTGCAAACAAAAGTAAGCACTCTTTCAGGAGAAAAATAAACAAAATGAGTAATACAGTTAAAAAATTTAAGCCCTGGATCACATTAATTAGATAAATAATTATGCGTGTATACATGGCAAATACCATGATAAAATTATTGCAAAATTATTCATGTATATTTTACAGAGTGGTCTAATATCCTGATCAGATATGATAATGAGTAGGTTTTTGTAGGAGCATTTTTTCCCCATGCTAATAGTGTTTCTTTTTTTATTATTTTTTCAATACATGAAATTTATTGTCAAATTGGTTTCCATACAACACCCAGTGCTAATCCCAAAAGAAGCCCTACTCAATACCCATCACCCACCCTCCCCTCCCTCCCACCCCCCATCAACCCTCAGTTTGTTCTCCATTTTTAAGAGTTTCTTATGCTTTGGCTCTCTCCCACTCTAACCTCTTTTTTTTTCCTTCCTCTCCTCCATGGGTTTCTGTTAAGTTTCTCAGGATCCACATAAGAGTGAAAACATATGGTATCTTTCTCTGTATGGCTTATTTCACTTAGCATCACACTCTCCAGTTCCATCCACGTTGCTACAAAGGGCCATATTTCGTTCTTTCTCATTGCCATGTAGTCCTCCATTATGTATATAAACCACAATTTCTTTATACATTCATCAGTTGATGGACATTTAGGCTCTTTCCATAATTTGGCTATTATTGAGAATGCTGCTATAAACATTGGGGTACAAGTGCCCCTATGCATCAGTACTCCTGTATCCCTTGGGTAAATTTCTAGCAGTGCTACTGCTGGGTCATAGGGTAGGTCTATTTTTAATTTTTTGAGGAACCTCCACACTGTTTTCCAGAGTGGCTGCACCAACTTGCATTCCCACTAACAGTTCAAGACGGTTCCCATTTCTCCACACCCTCTCCAGCATCTATAGTCTCCTGATTTGTTCATTTTGGCCACTCGGACTGGCATGAGGTGATATCTGAGTGTGGTTTTGATTTGTATTTCCCTGATGAGAAGTGACGTTAAGCATCATTTCATGGCCTGTGGGCAATCCAGATGTCTTCTTTAGAGAAGTGTCTGTTCATGTTTTCTGCCCATTTCTTCACTGGGTTATTTGTTTTTTTGGTGTGGAGTTTGATGAGCTCTTTATACATTTTGGATACTAGCCCTTTGTCCGATATGTCATTTGCAAATATCTTTCCATTCCGTTGGTTGACTTTTAGTTTTGTTGATTGTTTCCTTTGCTGTGCAGAAGCTTTTTATCTTCATAAGGTCCCAGTAGTTCATTTTTGCTTTTAATTCCCTTGCCTTTGGGGATGTGTCAAGTAAGAAATTGCTACGGCTGAGGTCAGAGAGGTCTTTTCCTACTTTCTTCTCTAGGGTTTTGATGGTTTCCTGTCTCACATTCAGGTCCTTTATCCATTTTGAGTTTATTTTTGTGAATGGTGTAAGAAAGTGGTCTAGTTTCAATCTTCTGCATGTTGCTGTCCAGTTCTCCAAGCGCCATTTTTTAAAGAGACTCTCTTTTTTCCGTTGGATGTTCTTTCCTGCTTTGTCAAAGATGAGTTGGCCACACTTTTGTGGGTGTAGTTCTGGGTTTCTATTCTATTCCATTGGTCTATGTGTCTATTTTTGTGCCAATACCATGCTTTCTTGATGATTACAGCTTTGTAGTAGAGGCTAAAATCTGCGATTGTGATGCCTCCTTCTTTGGCCTTCTTCTTCAAAATTACTTTGGCTATTCGGGGCCTTTTGTGGTTCCATATGAATTTTAGGATTGCTTGTTCTAGTTTCGAGAAGAATGCTGGTGCAATTTTGATGGGATTTCATTGAATGTGTAGATAGCTTTGGGTAGTATTGACATTTTGACAATATTTATTCTTCCAGTCCATGAGCACGGAATGTTTTTCCATTTCTTTATATCTTCTTCAATTTCCTTCATAAGCTTTCAATAGGTTTCAGCATACAGATCTTGTACATCTTTGGTTAGATTTCTTCCTAGGTATTTTATGCTTCTTGGTGCAATTGTGAATGGGATCAGTTTCTTTATTTGTCTTTCTGTTGCTTCATTTTTAGTGTATAAGACGGCAACTGATTTCTGTACATTGATTTTGTATCCTGCAACCTTGCTAAATTCATGTATCAGTTCTAGCAGACTTTTGGTGGAGTCTATCGGATTTTCCATGTATAATATGTCATCTGCAAAAAGCGAAAGCTTGACTTCATCTTTGCCAATTTTGATGCCTTTGATTTCCTTTTGTTGTCTGATTGCTGATGCCAGGACTTCCAACACTATGTTAAACAACAGCGGTGAGAGTGGACATCCCTGTCATGTTCCTGATCTCAGGGGGAAACTCTCAGTTTTTCCCCATTGAGGATGATGTTAGCTGTGGGCTTTACATAAATGGCTTTTATGATGTTTAAGTATGTTCCTTCTATCCTGAGTTTCTCGAGGGTTTTTATTAAGAAACGTTGCTGAATTTTGTCAAAGGCCTTTTCTGCATCGATTGACAGGATCATATGGTTCTTACCTTTTCTTTTATTAATGTGATGTATCACGTTGATCGATTTGCGAATGTTGAACCAGCCCTGCATCCCAGGAATGAATCCCACTTGATCATGGTGAATAATTCTTTTTATATGCTGTTGAATTTGATTTGCTAGTATCTTATTGAGAATTTTTGCATCCATATTCATCAGGGATATTGGCCTGTAGTTCTGTTTCATTACTGGGTCTCTGTCTGGTTTAGGAATCCAAGTAATACTGGCTTCATTGAATGAGTCTGGAAGTTTTCCTTCCTTTTCTATTTTTTGGAACAGCTTGAGAAGAATAGGTGTTATCTCTGCTTTAAATGTCTGGTAGAACTCCCCTGGGAAGCCATCTGGTCCTGGACTCTTATTTGTTGGGAGATTTTTGATAACCTATTCAATTTCTTCGCTGGTTATGGGTCTGTTCAAGCTTTCTATTTCCTCCTGATTGAGTTTTGGAAGAGTATGGGTGTTTAGGAATTTGTCCATTTCTTCCAGGTTGTCCAGTTTGTTGGCATATAATTTTTCATAGTATTCCCTAATTGCTTGTATCTCTGAGGGATTGGTTGTAATCATTCCATTTTCATTCATGATTTAATCTATTTGGGTCATCTCCCTTTCCTCTTTGAGAAGCCTGGCTAGACGTTTGTCAATTTTGTTTATTTTTTCAAAAAACCAACTCTTGGTTTAGTTGATCTGCTCTACAGTTTTTTTAGATTCTATATTGTTCATTTCTGCTCTGATCTTTATTATTTCTCTTCTTCTGCTGGGTTTAGGGTGTCTTTGCAGTTCTGCTTCTATTTCCTTTAGGTGTGCTGTTAGATTTTGTATTTGGGATTTTTCTTGTTTCTTGAGATAAGCCTGGATTGCAATGTGTTTTCCTCTCAGGACTGCCTTCACTGCATCCCAAAGCGTTTGGATTGTTGTATTTTCATTTTCGTTTGTTTCCATATATTTTTTAATTTCTTCTCTAAATGCCTGGTTGACCCACTCATTCTTTAGTAGGGTGTTCTTTAACCTCCATGCTTTTGGAGGTTTTCCAGACTTTTTCCTGTGGTTGATTTCAAGCTTCATAGCATTGTGGTCTGAAAGTATGCATGGTATGATTTCAATTCTTGTATACTTATGAAGGGCTATTTTGTGACCCAGAATGTGATCTGTCTTGGAGAATGTTCCATGTGCACTCGAGAAGAAAGTATATTCTGTTGCTTTGGGAGACAGAGTTCTAAATATATCTGTCAAGTCCATCTGATCCAATGTATCATTCAGGGCCCTTGTTTCTTTATTGACCGTGTGTCTAGATGATCTATCCATTGTTGTAAGTGGAGTATTAAAGTCCCCTGCAATTACCACATTCTAATCAATAAGGTTGCTTATGTTTATGAGTAATTGTTTTATATATTTGGGGGCTCCCATATTCGGCGCATAGACATTTATAATTGTTAGCTCTTCCTGATGGATAGACCCTGTGATTATTATATAATGCCCTTCTTCATCTCTTGTTACAGCTTTAATTTAAGGTCTAGTTTGTCTGATATAAGTAGGGCTACTCCAGCTTTCTTTTGACTTCCAGTGGCATGATAAATAGTTCTCCATCCCCTCATTCTCAATTTGACTGTGTCCTCAGGTCTAAAATGAGTCTCTTGTAGACAGCAAATAGAATGGGTCTTATTTTTTTATCCATTTGATACCCTATGTCTTTTGGTTGGCACATTTAGTCTATTTACATTCAGTGTTATTATAGAAAGATATGGGTTTAGAGTCATTGTGATGTCCATAGGTTTCATGCTTGTAGCGATGTCTCTAATACTTTGTCTCACAGGATCCCCCATAGGGCTGGTTTAGTGGTGATGAATTCCTTCAGTTTTTGTTTGTTTGGGAAGACCTTTATCTCTCCTTCTATTCTAAATGACAGACTTGCTGGATAAAGGGTTCTCAGCTGCATATTTTTTCTGTTCATCACATTGAAAATCTCCTGCCATTCCTTTCTGACCTGCCAAGTTTCAGTAGTGAGATTGGTCATGAGTCTTATAGGTCTCCCTTTATATGGTAGAGTACATTTATCCCTAGCTGCTCTCAGAATTTTCTCTTTATCTTTGTATTTTGCCAGTTTCACTATGATATGTCATGCAGAAGATTGATTCAAATTACATCTGAAAGAAGTTCTCTGTGCCTCTTGGATTTCAATGCCTTTTTCCTTCCCGAGATCAGGGAAGTTCTCAGCTATTAGTTCTTCAAGTATACCTTCAGCACCTTTCCCTCTCTCTTCCTCCTCCGGAATACCAATTATGCATATATTATTTCTCCTTAGTGCATCACTTTTTTCTCTAATTTTCCCCTCTTACTCCAGGATTTTTTTATCTCTCTTTTTCTCAGTTTCTTCTTTTTCCATAATTTTATCTTCTAATTCACCTATTTTCTCCTCTGCCTCTTCAGTCCGAGCTGTGGTCATCTCCATTTTATTCTGCAGCTCATTAATAGCATTTTTTACCTCCTTCTGGCTGTTCCTTATTCCCTTGATCTCTGTAACAATGGATTCTCTGCTCTCCTCTGTAATGTTTTCAAGCCCAGTGATTAATTTTATGACTATTCTTCTAAATTCACTTTCTGTTATATTGTTCAAATCGTCTTTTATCAGTTCATTAGCTGTCATTATTTCCTGGACTTTTTTTTGAGGGGAATTCTTCCGTTTCATCATTTTGGATAGTCCCTAGAGTGGTGTGGAACTGCAGGGCACTTCCCCTGTGCTGTCTTGAATAACTTGCGTTGGTGGGCAGGGCCGCAGTCAGACCTGATGTCTGCCCCCAGCCCACCACTGGGGCCACAGTCAGACTGGTGTGTGCCTTCTCTTTCCCTCTCCTCCGGGCGGGATTCACTGTGGGGTGGCGTGGCCTGTCTGGGCTACTTGCACACTGCCAGGCTTGTGGTGCTGGGGATCTGACGTATTAGTTGGGGTAGATTGGCAAGGTGCACAGGGGCGGGAAGGGCAGGCTCAGCTCGCTTTTCTTTTGGAGATCCACTTTGGGAGGGGCCCTGAGGCACCGGGAGGGAGTCTGACCCCCTGGAGGGATGGATCCCCAGAAGCACTGCGTTGGGTGTTTACACAATTTAAGCAAGTTCCCTTGCAGGAACTGGTTCCCTTTGGGATTTTGGTTGGGGGATGGGCAACGGAGATGGCGCTGGCAAGCGCCTTTGTTCCCCACCAAGCTGCTCTCTGTTGTTCAGGGCTCAACAACTCTCTCTCCTGTTGTCTTCCAGCCCTCCCGTTCTCTGAGCAGAGCTGGTAGCTTATAAGCTTCCAGATGTTAAGTCCCGCTTGTTGTCGGAACACACTCCGTCCAGCCCCTCCGCTTTTGCAAGCCAGACTCAGGGGCTCTGCTTTGCCAGTGGGCTGCCCCTCTGCCCCAGCTCCCTCCCGCCAGTCCGTGTATCGCGCACCGCGTCTCAGCCCTTCCTACCCTCTTCCATGGGCCTTTTGTCTGCGCTTGGCTCTGGAGACTCCATTCTGCTAGTCTTCTGGTGGTTTTCTGGGGTTAGGCAGGTGTAGGTGGAATTTAAGTCATCAGCAGGACGCGGTAAGCCCAGCATCCTCCTACGCTGCCATCTTCCTCCCAAATGTAGCAGCATTAAAAGCATGGGAATATATCCTTTTATTAATGGAGTCCCATGAAATGATCTTCATATAAACATTTAATACAAATTTGTGAATGTCACAAAGTGGAGAATCGTGTGTTTGTCCTCTTCTTTTCTAGAAAATTGATATCTAGTCTTTGGCAATTCCTTACCGATATAAAAAGAGATTATAAAATGAGTCTCTTTAATTGACAATAAAGGGGAGTGAGCCATGTTCAAGTTGAATCAATTTTGTAATTCTCACCCCAATTGTGTGTCTACAACCAAATATTCACATCCATGCTATGAATACATTAGCTTGTATGACAATGAGAATTACAGTTGTAGATAGAAGGACGTTTAATAGTTATCTGATTTTAAAGTGAGATTATGATGAATTGTCAGGTTATGACAAATGTTTCACAACGGTCTTTAAATATTTAAGGATGAAGAATAGAAAGTGATAGTATGTGATGGAAAACACACTTGGATTTTTTTTTTCTCAATTGTTTGGTAATTCTTTCCCCATTAGCATAAAATTTACAACAGTTCAATTATAAAGAAAAAATACCTATGCATTCTTTATATGGCTATTAGTATTCTTCATGCTGAATATGAGTCAGGGTAATGCAGAACAGAAAGCAAAAGAAATGCATGTACATTGGAGCAAGAGAAATGGGTACATTGTCCTGCCATGATTTTGGTTATGTTGTGTGTATTATCTCTCTTTCCCACCCTCTCTTTTTCATCTTTCCCCCTCTCTCCCTTGTTAGATAATACATATGATGATAGATTTTAGATAGATATATAGATGATAGATAGATGTCAGATAGATATGTATGACTATAAAATACATTCACACTCAAATTGGTGTGCAAATTATGTTGAGACTATTTTAAGACTTCATACAACATAGGTTTTACATTGATTTTGTAAAATAGATTTGGTTAAAATGAAAACTGTGATGTGGTGATGAGTATGGCAACAAAGTTAATTACAATGATCATGTGAGGTCTATTTTTTCCAGATAAATATGTTTTTGCACCTAGCATGATCCCATCTTCCATTCATTTGACTATTAAAATATGCCAATTTTTACCAGTAGGCATTGGAATTTCCACCAACACCTTCCTCTTTCTCTTCCACGTTTTCATGATCCTCTGGATCACAGGTCTAAGCCCACTGACCTAATCATTTGTCATTTGGCCTTTGGCCGCATAATGAAACTCTCCATTGCATTGTTTTTATTGTGTACAACCGTGTTGGAATCACTGAACTTTCTGAATGATTTAAAATATAAGGCTTTATTCTGCATGATCAGAGTAATGGGGGGCCCCTGCATGAGGACCATCTGCCTTCTGAGCATCCTCCAGGCCATTATCATCAGCCTCAGTACCTCCCAGTTGGCCAGTTTTAAACCTAAATGCACAAAGTACATCTTCCATTCATTTATCATCTTATGGTTTCTCAGTTTGTCTCTCAATAGTAACTGCATCTTGTATATTGCTGCTTCTTCTTCTAATGTGACCCAGAATAATCTACTGAATGTTAGTAAATACTGCTCATTTTCCCCATAAGGTCCATCATCAGGGTTCTACTTCTCACACTGACATTATCCAGGGATGTTTCTTCATAGGAGTCATGCTACTCTCTAGTGCATACATGATGATTCCCTTGTCCAGGCATCAGAGGTGGTGCCACCACCATCACAGCACCAGCCTCTCCTCAAGAGTCTCCCCAGTGAGAAAGACCACCCAGAATGTACTGTTTTGGCTGAGTTTCTTTGTGGCCATGTACTGGGTGGATGCCATCATCTCTTTCTCTGCAACTCTGTTATGGACATATGATCCAGTCATCCTAGATTTCCAGAAGCTTGTGTCTAATGTCTATGCCACTGTCAGTGTGTTGGTGGTAATTTGTTCTGATAAAAAGATAGAAATGTGTTTCAAAAGTATGAATACATTACAATCAATTTATAACTACTTATTCATGAAATATTTATACCAAAACTGGATATTTTTGCTTTAATTCATGTGACAGAATATTTATTTATGTCACAAACAAGTATAATTTAGCTTACATGTAGCTTCAAATTATATCTTACTTTATCTAAATATATTTGAAATCTATGATGCCAAGGACACTCCGGGTTCAATAGTTTAGTATTCAGGAAGATTTGATATTTACGATTGTAAACGTTTATGTTCCAAATGTGACAGCACCCAAATATATAAATCAATTAATCACAAATATAAAGACATTCATTGATAATAATACTATAATAATAGGGGACTTCAACAACCCCACTTCCAGCAATGGACAGATCATCTAAACAGAAAATCAACAAGGAAACAATGGCAGTGAATGACACACTGGAACAAATGGATTTAACAGATATATTCTGAACATTTCATCCTAAAGCAGTGAAATACACATTCTTCTCCAGTGTACATGGAACATTCTCCAGGATATATCACATACTGGGACACAAACCAGCCCTCAACAAGTACAAAACCATGGAGATCATACTGTACACATTTTCAGACCACAACACTATGAAACTCAAAATCAACTACAAGAAAAAAATTTGGAAAGATAAATAATTAGAGAATAAAGAACATCCTACTAAAGAATGAATGGGTAAACAAGAAGTTAAAGAGGAAATTAAAAAGTACACGTAAGCCAATGAAAAAGATAACAACACAGCCCAAAACTTCTGGGACCAGCAAAGGCAGTCAGTCACAAGAAGAAAGTATATAGCAATGCGGGCCTTCCCAAAGAAGGAAGAAATGTCTCAGATGCACACCTAAACTTACATGTTAACTAGCTGGAACAAAAAAACAGAAATTAAAACTCAAAACCAGCAGAAGACAGGAAATATTAAAGATTAGAACATAAATAAATGCTATTGAAATAAAAAAAATACAGTAGAAAAGATGAATGAAACCAGGAGCTGGTTCTTTGAAAGAATTAACAAAATTGATAAACCACTAGCCAGTTTGATCAAAAAGAAAAAGGAATGGACCCAAATAAATACAATCAAGAATGAAAGAGGAGAAATGCACACAACCAACACAGCAGAAATAAAAACAATAATAAGAGAATATTATGAGCAGGTATATGCCAATAAAATGGGCAACCTGGAAGAAATGGGCAAATTCCTAGAAACATATGCACTACCAAAACTGAAACAGAAAGAAATAGAAAATTTGAACAGACCCATAACCAGTAAAGAAATCGAATTAGTAATCAAAAATCTGCCAAAAAACAAGAGTCCAGGGCCAGACGGCTTTCCAGGGGAATTCTACCAAACATTTAAAGAAGAGTTAACACCTATTCTTTTGAAGCTGTTTCAAAAAATTGAAATGGAAGGAAAACATCCAAAGTCATTCTGTGAAGCCTGCATTACATTGATTCCAAAACCAGACAAAGACCTCACTAAAAAAGAGAATAGACCAATTTCCCTGATGAGCATGGATGCAAAAATCCTCAGCAAGATACTAGCCACCTGGATCCAACAATACATTAAAAGAATTATTCACCACAACGAAGTGGTATTTATACCTGGGATGCAGGGCTGGCTCAATATCCACAAAACAATGTGATACATCACAACAATAAAAGAAAGGACAAGAACCACATGATCCTCTCAATGGATGAAGAGAACATATTTGACAAAATACAGCATCCTTTCTTTATAAAAACCTTCAAGAAAGTAGGGATAGAAGGATAATACCTCAGGATCATAAAAGCCATATATGAAAGACCCACTCTAATATCATTCTCAATGGGGAAAAATTGAAAGCTTTTCCTCTAAGGCTATGAACATGACAGTAATGTCAACTCTTGCCACTGGTATTCAAAATAGTATTGGAAGTCTTAGCCTCTGCAACCAGAAAACTCAAAGGAATAAAAGACATCCAATCACTCAGGAAGAAGTCAAATTTTTACTCTACACAGATGACATGATACTTTACATGGAAAACCCAAAGGATTCCACCAAAAAACTGCTAGAACTGATCCATGAATTCAGCAAAGTTGCAGGACATAAAATCAATACACAGAAATTGGTTGCATTCCCATACACCAATAATGAAGCGGCAAAAATATAAATCAAGGAATGGGTCCCATTTACAATTGCACCAAAACCCATAAGATACCTGGGAATAAACCTAACTAAAAGGGTGAAAAATCTATACACTGAAAACTACAGAAAACTTATTAAAGAAATGGAACAAGACACATAACAATGGAAACATATTTCATGCTCCTGGATTGGGAAAACAAATATTGTGAAAATATTGATACTGCTCAAAGCAATCTACATTTTCAATGCAATACCTATCAAAATAACACCAGCATTCTTCACAGAGCTATAACAAACAATTTTAAAATTTTTATGGAACCAGAAAAGACCCCAAATAGCCAGAGCAATCTTGAAAAAGAAAAACAAAGCTAGAGGCATCACAATCCCGGATTTCAAGATGTATTACAAACCTGTAATCATCAAGGCAGTATGGTACTGGAACAAAAACAGACACATAGGTCAATGTAACAGAATTCAGAACCCAGAAATGGACCCACAAACGTATGGCCCACTAATCACTGACAAAGCAGGAAAGAATATCCAGTAGAATAAAGATAGTCTCTCCAGCAAATGGTGCTGGGAAAACTGGAGAGCAGCATGAAAAAACAAAACAAAACAAAAAACAAAAAAACCTGGACCACTTTCTCACACCATACACAAAAATAAACTCAAAATGGATTAAAGACCTAAATAGAAGGCAGAAAGCCACCAAAATCTTAGAGGACAAAGCAGGCAAAAAACACTTTGATCTTAGCCGCAGCAACTTCTTACTCAACACGTCTCCAGAGGCAAGGGAATCAAAAGCTAAATGAATTATGGGGACATCATCAAAATAAAAAGCTTCTGCAAAGCAAAAGTAATGATCAGAAAAACTAAAAGGCAACCGATGGAATTGGAGAAGATATTTGCAAATGACATATCAGAGAAAGTGTTAGTATCCAATATCTATAAGGAACTTCTCAAACTCAACACCCAAACAGCAAATAATCTAGTGAAGAAATGGGAAGAAGACATGAATAAAGACTTCTCCAAAGAAGACATACAGGTGGCCAACCGACACATGAAAAAATGCTCAACATCAGTCATCAGAGAAATACAAATCAAAACCACAATGAGGTACCACCTTACACCTGTCAGAATGGCTAACATTAGCAACCCAGGCTACAGATGTTTGTGAGGATGCAGAGAAAGAGGATCTCTTTTCCACTGCTGGTGGGACTGTAAAACTGTTGTAGTCACTCTGGAAAACAGTATGGGGATTCCTCAAAAACCTAAAAATGAAACTACCCTATGACCCAGCAATTGCACCACTAGGTATTTATCCAAGGGATACAGGTATGCTGTTTTGAAGGGACACATGCACCCCAATGTTATAGAAGCACTATCAACAATATCCAAAGTATGTCAATAGTCCAAATGTCCATAGATGAATGAATGGATAAAGAAGATGTGGTATATATACAATGGAGTATTACTTAGCAGTCAAAACAAATGAAATCTTGCCATTTGCAACTATATGGATAGAACTAGAGGGTATTATGCTAATGAAAATACAGAAAGACAAATATCATGACTTCACTCATATGGAGAATTTAAGATACAAAACAGAAGAACATAGGGAAGGGAAAAATAATATAAAAACAATATAAAATCAGGGAGGGAGACAAAAACATAAGAGACTCTTAAATATAGAGAAGGAACAGATGGTTGCTGGAGGAGTAGTGGGATGGGGAATGGGCTAAATGGGTAAGGGACGTTAAGGAATCTACTCCTGAAATCATTGTTGCACTATATACTAACTTGGATTTAAATTTTAAAATTATTAATTAGAATGAAAAATAAATAAATAAATAAATAAATAAATAAATAAATAAAATTAGTTTAACAAAAAAGAAAAAAGGCATCATCTTATTCGACTAAAGAGAAATGAAGTATTCAAAAACAAAACAAAACAAAACAAAAAGAATTGTTTCCTCTAGCTCTGCAAAGATGCTGGTGTATTTTGAGGAGTATTGTATTTAATGGGTAGATTGCTTTGGGCACTATCGACATTTTAAGAATATTTGTTCTTCCAATCCATGAGAATAGAATGTTTTTCCATTTCTTTGCTTCTATTTCAATTTATTTCATAAACTTTCTATAGTTTTAAGCATAAAGAATTTTTTTTTCCTTTTTTGTTAAGATTATTCCTAGGTTCCTTATTGGTTTTGGTGCATTTGTAAATGGAATTCTTTGATTTATCTTTCTGCTGCCTCATTATTGGTGTAATGAAATGCAACCAAATTCCATGCTTTGACTTTATATCTTGCAGCTTTGTTGAACTCATGTATCAGGTCTAGGTTTTTTGTTGGAAGCTTTCGGGTTTTCCATGTGATGTATCATGTCATCTTTGGAGAATAGAAGTTTGAGTTCTTCTTTGTCAATTCGTACAAATTTTAGTTCTTTGTGTTGTCTAATTGCTAATGCTACAGTTTCCAGTATTATATTGAACAACAGTGGTAAGAGTGGACATCCTGTCATGTTCCTGACCTTAGTGGGGGAAGATCTCAGTTTTGTGGTTTTTTTTCCATTGATGATGATCTACCTATGGGTCTTTCATATATAGCCTTTTTTATGATGAAGTAGTATCCTTCTATCCCTATTTTCTGACAGTTTTTATCCAGGAATGATGCTGTATTTTGTCAAATGTATTTTCTGCAACTTTTGAGAGGATCATATGTTTCTTATCTTTTCTTTTATTAATGTGGTGTATCACATTGATTCATTTGTGAATATGGAACTAGTCTTGCAGTCCAAAAATAAATCCCACTTGATTATGGTGGATAAATATTTTAATGTAATATTGAATGTTATTTGCTAGTATCTTGTTGAGAATTTTTGCATCCATGTTCATCAGAGATATTGACCTGTAATTCTCTTTTTTAGTGGGGTCTTTGTCTGCTTTTGGATTCAAGGTAACGCTCACTCCATAGAATGAGTTTGGAAGGTTTCCTTCCATTTTATTTTTGGAACAGTTTGAGAAGAGTTGGTATTAATTCTTCTTTAAATGTCAGGTAGAATTCCCCTGAGTATCTATCTGGCCCAGGACTGTTGTTTTTTGGGAAATTTTGATAACTAGTTCACTTTTGCTGGTCATGGGTCTCTTTTAATTTTTTTTATTTCTTCCTGTTTCAGTATTAGCAATATGTGTGTTTGTAGGAATTTGTAAATTTCTTCCAGGTGGCACAGTTTGATGGCATGTAATTTTCTGGGTATTTTCTTATAATTGTTTGTATTTCTGTGGTGTTGGTTGTGATCTCTCCTCTTTCATTTGTGCTTTTATCTATTTGGGTCCTCTCTTTTTTCTTTTTGATAAGTCTGGCTAGGGTTTATCATTTTTGTTTTTTTCTTTCAAAGAACCAGCATTTAGTTTCATTTATCTGTTCTACTATTTTTTGTCTGTTTCCATATCATTTATTTCTGCTCTAATATTTATTATTTCCATAACTCTACTGGCTTTAGGCTTTATTTACCTTTCCTTTTCTTGATCCAATAGGTGTAAAGTAAGTTTGTGTAATTGGGAAATTTCTTGTTTCTTTAGGTAGGCCTGAATGCAATTTCTTTTACCTTAGGACTGTGTTTACTACATCCCAGAGGGTTTGTAATATCATGTTTGCATTTTCATTTGTTTCCATGAAGTTTTTTTTTTAATTTCTTCTTTAATTTACACATTAAACTATTTATGGTCTGATAGTATATTTTTTAACCTCCATGAGTTTGAGGGCTTTCCAAATTTTTGTGTGTGATTGATTTCAAGTTTCATAGTGCTGTGATCCTAAAATATCCATGATATGATCTCACCTTTTTGTGCCTATTGAGGGCTGATTTGTGAACCAACATGGGATGTATTCTGGAGTATGTTCCAGGTGCATTAAAGAAAAATGTATTCTGCTATTTTAGAATGAAATGTTATGAATGTATCTGTTAAGTCTATCTGTTCCAGTGTGTCTTTCGAAGGCATTTTTGCTTGTTGGCTTTCTGCTTAGATGATCTGCCCATTGCTATAAGTGGTGCATTAAATTATCCTACTATTTTGGTATCATTTTCAGTGTGTTTCTTTATGTTTGTTGTTAATTGATTCATATATTTGCATTCCTATAAGTTGGGGGCATATATATTTACATTTGGTAGATCTTCTTAATAGAGAGTCCCCTTACTTATGATACAATGCCATTCTTTATCTCTTGTTACAGTCTTTGTTTTACTTTTTTTAAAATATTTATTTATTTCTGAGAGAGACACAGAGACTGAATGGGAGAGTGGCAGAGATAGAGGGAAGCACAAAATCTGAAGCAAGCTCAAGACTCTGAGGTGTCTGCACAGAGCCTGACATGGGGCCTGAATTCACAAATGGTGAGATCATGACCTGAGCCAAAATCGGACTCTTAACAAAGAGCCACCCAGGCACCTCTACAGACTTTGTTTTAAAATCTGGTTTGTCTAAGTATTGATACTTTGACTTTCTTTTGATGTTGATTATCATGATAGGTGGTTTTCCATCCCCTCTCTTTCAAATTTGAGATGCATTTATCTCTAAAATGAATCTGTTGTAGGCCGCATATAAAGGGCTCTTGTTTTTGTTTGTTTGTTTTTAATACCATTGAAACCCTATGTATTTTCATTGGTGCACTTAACCCATTTATATTCAGAGTGTTTATTTAAATTTAGTGCCTTTTTGTTACCTGTGGAGTTGATGTATCTGATGATGTTCTCTGGTCCTTTCTAAATTTCATTGTTGATCTTGTTTCTTTCTCCAGTCCAAGAGACCTCCTTTAAATTTCTTGCAGGGCTGGTTTAGTGATCACAAACTCTTAAGTTTTCTTTTTTTCTTTTTCTTTTCTTTTCTTTTCTTTTCTTTTCTTTTCTTTTCTTTTCTGTTCTTTTCTCCTTTTCTTTTCCTTTTCTTTCCTTTCCTCTTCCTTTTTTCTTTCTCTTTCTTTCTTTCTTTCTTTCTTTCTTTCTTTTTTGTTATTGTCTTTTGTCTGGGAAAATCTTTATCTCTCCTATTCTGAATGACAACTTTGCTGGATAAAGAATTCTTGGTTATGTATTTCCTATACAGCATATTGAATATTTCTTGCCAATTCCTCCTGCCACTCCCTTCTGGACTTCTAAGTTTCAGTGGGCAGGCATGCTGTTAACCTTATGTGTCTACCGTAGTAGGTTAAGGATACTTTGTCCCTGGATGCTTTCAGATTTCTCTGTGTACCTTTATATTTTATAAGTTTTATGATGGTGTGACATGGTGTTGCCCTGTTTTTATTGATTTGAGGGGGAGTTATCTGTGCCTCTTGGACTTGAATGCCTGTTTCCTTCACCATATAAGGAAATTCTCAGCTATAATTTGCTCAAAGAAATCTTCTGGCTTCCCTCCATTCACTGGTGATTCTTATAGTACAGATTCTGTTTTGTTTTATGGAAACACTAAGATCTCTAAGTCTCCTTTAGTGATCTAAAAGTTTTCTCTCCCTCTTTTTTTCAGCTTCATTATTTTCCATAATTTTATCTTCTATATCACCTATTCTCTCCTCAGCTTCTTCAAACCTTGTTGGGACTGTATACGGTTAATTTTGAATCTGAGTTACAGAATTTTTTATTTCACTCTTAGTTTTTAGGTCTTTGATCCCTGCAGCAAGGATTTCTCTGGTTTCTTCTGTGCTTTTTTTTCAAACTCAGCTAGTCATCTTATGACTGGTATTCTAAATTCATGGTCAAATATATGGCTTATATCTGTATTAAGCAAGTTTCTGGCTGTGATTTCTTCTTGGCCTTTCTGTTGGGGAGACTTCTTCTGTCTTGTAATTTTGGCTAAATTTCTGTATTTTGCATGTTTTGAAACCTATTATGTTTCTTACACCTGAGAGAAATACTATATTAAAAAGGGGTTGTAAACTGTCTAGGACCTGGCATTTCAGAAAGTGTTTCTGGTGTATGCTTTGTGCAACTGGCTGTTTTATTTTGGCTTTACTTTCCCACTGGTCACTTCTCTGCTGAGCTCCTCCTTGGTTCAGTGAGGCTTTTTGACTTTTAACTAGGTGTGCTTTTATTTTTTTGTGAAGTAGGCCAGGAAAAAGGGGGCAATTTTCTGATCCGAAGGTGCTGGTGTGACTCAGTCAGTTAAGCATGTAACTTTTGATTTTGCCTCAGGTCATGATCTCAAGGTTTGTTAGATCAAACCTCATGTCAGGCTCTGTACCGACAGTGAAAATCCTGTTTGGGATCCTCACCCTCCCTCACTCTTTCTCTTTTTCTCTCAAAATAAATAAACATTAAAATGCTTGATCCAAAAGAGGGGGAGGGAGAGAAAAGGAAAGGGAACAACAACAAAGAAACACACACACACATACAGAATATCTAAAAAAATATGGCTGATTCTGAGAGAAAGTAAAGGGGAAAATAAAAAAAGCCTTATTACAAAAATAAAAAATAAAAAGAGAGAAAGGAGGAGAGAGAAATGGAAGTAAAACAAGCAAACAAACAAAATTGAAACTATATACCTGATTCCAAAAGAAAAAAGAAAGAGAAAACTGCAGGTGTTATTTGGAAGCACCCTATTTTCAGTGCACATGGTAAATGGGAGGTACTGGCTGTGCTGGTCTGCAGGACAGGTTTGCTGCACTGGCTCAGAGTCAGTATTGACCCAGTGAATAAGCACTTGATAGGCATAGGGTGTCAGGGTTTGGTGTAAGCTAGTCTTGCCTCCCCTGGGAGCTGCTGTGTTGCTCTCTGAAATTCCATCTTGTTGGTGTTGGGACAAAAATGGCTCCTCTCCTATATATCATTGAGAGATCCGTGATCTTCCACCCTGTATTGTTCAGGAAGCCCTCACAGGATACCAAGGGCAGTCGGCTCACTCTGTGCCACAACTGTACTGTGTTTTTTCTTCAACACACGCCAGCTATTCATAACATGAGGCCTTAAAGGACCCAGCACTACATAGATCTGATCCTTTCCTGTGTAGTCGAGCCTCTTTCCATGCCGTGTCTGAATCCCCCTGTCCCAGAAAAATAGTTCCAGGACTGCACAGAGCATAGAATCTATGGTGTAACACTATAAAAATCAAAAAAAGTTTATATTCTCTCTGGGTGCACATTTGTCCCCTTGCTGATGAAAGGTCTTTGGCTAGCACCTGAAGGGTCTTTTGCCCTTTGAGACGCAATAAACCCTCTTCCAAAAGTACTTTAGGAAGGGGCATGTTATCTTCCAGGGATCCTTGGAAGTCTCTACACTACTCTACCTCACCCTCTCTCCAACTGTGGAGATACTTCTGCCACTCCACAGATCAATTTCCTGGGTGTTTCAAGTGATCTGACCTCAATATATCTGAGTATGAGTGACAAAGAAAGCCCAGGGACCCCCTACTCCCACGCCATCTTAACTCCTCCCTACTACACCTTTGTACTGTAACTGTAAGTCCAGAATTGTGATCCCTTTGGCTTTGCTTTGTTTTTTCAAGATTGTGTTTGCTATTTGTGGTCTTGCAGTTCCACGCAAATTTTAGAATTGTTTGTTCTAGCTCTGTGAAAGATATTTTTGGTATTTTGGTAAGGGTTGTATTAAAGTGTAGATTGCTTTGGGTAATATTGACATTTTAAAAATGTTTGTTCTTCCAATCCATGAGCATGGAATGTTTGTCTATTTCTTTGTGTCTATCAATTTTTTTCAACAATGTATTATACTTTTCAGGGTACAGATCTTTTACTTCTTTGGTTAGGTTTCTTCCTAGGTATCTTATGGTTTTTGGTGCATTTGTAAATAGGATCAATTCCTTGATGTCTCTTTCTGCTGCTTCATTATTGGTGTATAGAAATGCAACAGAGTTCTAAACAATGATTTTGTAACTTGCAAGTTTGCTGAATTCGTGTATTCATTTTAGCAATTGTTTGGTAGAGTCTTTTGGGTTTTCTATGTAGAGTACCATGTCATTTTCAAATAGGGAAAGTGTGACTTCTTTGTCGATTTGGATGCCACTTACTTCTATGTGTTTTCTGATTGCTGTAGCTAGGAATTTCAGGAAATTGCAGTATTAAAAGTGGACATCCTTATCTTGTTTTTGACCATAGAGGAAAAGCTCTCAGTTTTACCCTATTGAGGGTGAAAATAGTTGTGGGTTTATCATATATGACCTTCATGATGTTGAAGTATATTTCCTCTAACCTTACTTTGTGGAGGGTTTTTATCATGAATGCATATTCTACTTTGTTAAATGCTTTTTCTACATCTATTTAGAGGATCAAATGGTTCTTATCCTTTCTTTTAGAATATGGTGTGTCATCATGTTGATTGATTTCTGAATATTGAATCACATTCACAGCCCAGGGGGAAAAAAATCCTACTTGATCATGGTGAATGACTTTTTTTAATGTGCTGTTGGATTAGTATTGCTAGGATTTGGTTGAGAATTTTTGTATCCGTGTTCATCAAGGATGTTGGCCTGTAGTTTTCTTTTTGAGTGCAGTCATTATCAGGTTTTAGTATCATGGGTAATTCTGGACTCAGAATTAATTTAGAAGTTTTCCTCCCTTTTCTAGTTTTTGGAAGAATTTTAGAAGAATAGGGAGTAACTCTTCTTTCAATGTTTAGTAGAATTCCTCTTTGAAAACATTTGGCCCCGTAGTTTTGTTTTCTGTAGTTTTTTTTTTTTTAAATTATGCATTCACTTACATTTCTGGTTATTAGTCTTTTCAAGTTATCTATTTCCTCCTGTTTCAGCTTCAGTAGTTTACATACTTCCAGGAATTGATCCATTTCTTTGAGAATATCCAATTTGCTGGAATATAATTTTTTGTAATATTCTGTTTCTATTTTGATGGTGTTTGTTGTTATTTCTCCTCTCTCATTTTTTTATTTTACTTATTTGGGTCTTGTCTCTTATTTTTTATAATTCTGGATAGGTGCTTATCAATTTAGCAATTTTTTTCAAAGAGCACATTTTTGGTTTCATTAATGTGTTCTATTTTTTAAAATTTCTGTATCATTTATTTTTGGTCTAAGCATCATTATTTCCTGCCTTCTGCTTTCTTTAGGTTTCATTTGTTCTTAATTTTTATTTTTGAGAGAGAGAGTGTGTGTGTGTGAGCAGGGGAGGGGTGGAGAGAGAGGGAGACACAGAATCTGAAGCAGGTTCCAGGTTCCAAGCTGTCAACACAGAGTCCCATGTGGGGCTCAAACCCATGGACCGCAAGATTATGACCTGAGCTGAAGTCAGACACCCAACCGACTGAGCCACCCAGGTGCCCCTCATTTATTGTTCTTTTCCTAACTCTTTTAGGTATAAAGTTAGGTTGAGAGTTTTCTTATTTCTTAAGGTACTACTGTTTTGCTATTTACTTCCCTCATAGGACTTCTTTTGCTGCATATCAAAGATTTTGGATCATTGAATTTTCATTTTCATTTGTTTCCCTGTACTTATTTACTTATTTATTTGATTTCCTGGTAGACCATGCCATTGTTTATTAGCATGGTGTTTAACTTCCGTGTATTTGTGGTATTTCCATATATGTTTGTGGTTGACTTCAAGTTTTTACTTGAAGTTTTAACAAGCTATGCTCTTGTCTTCTTGTTTAATAAGAGCTGATACTACCTCCAGTAGAGCTGCAGAATATCCACTAGAATCCCTGCAGAACTCTCTGGGAGACGTTGTGTGGGTAGAGGTTTCAGCTTCTGGGAGGGCCCCACCGTGATGGGACTGTGGCAAGCTTGGTTGAGATGGGCAGTACCTCCAGAATGCTGTGTTTTGCAACTTGGAGTATGCACATTAGGCAGCCAGTGAGTGTGCTGAATTGACTCCTGTCAGTGGCTCTGTGTTTATGCTGAAGAGGAGGAAAATTGTGCCAGCTAGTACCTGTGTCCCCAGAGAAACATGCAATTTTTTGCATCGCTCTCTCTTTCTCCTTTCTCTGATACCAGGGTTCCCTTTCTTCTGCAGCACCTGTGATCTGTTTCTCCCCCAAGCCATAACTCTGCACTTCCTGATGTGGTATCTTCTGTCCCTCCAGTTGGGCTCTTTCTTATGTCAATCCTCAGGTAAATTGTATGGGTATTCAGAATTATTTGATGGTTATCTAGTTGTATTTGAGGGACAAGACTAACCTAGGGTCCTCCTACTATGCACCATCTTAGTTCCCTCTGAGGGCTTTATAATGATTGCGGGCTTTATATATATATATATATATATATATATATATATATATATATATCTGAGGGCTTTATAATGATTCAAGTGTTTTTCATATTTATGGAAATAACTTAATTTTATAATTTATCAATATGGTGCATTACATTGATTGACTTGGGACTGTTAAAGAAAATTTGTGTTTAAAAGATAATCCTACTTGTTTATTGTATGTAATTATCCTTTTGTTTAAATTTTACTTAGTTAACATTCAATGCAATATTGGTTACAGGAGTAGAAATCCGTGATTCATTACTTACTGTATGTAATTAATTTTAAGTTTTTGGATTCAATTTGCACATTTTTTAATAATTTGTGTCTATGTATATGATAGATCATGGTCTTTAGTTTACTTATGGTGGTTTTATCTGGCTCTCTTTTCTGGGTAATAACAGGTCTCATAAAATGAATTAGTAAATGATATGGTCAATTCCCAGTTCCTTCTATATTTTGGAAGGGCTTGTAAAGAACTGGTATTTTTTAAACTTTTAATTAAATGTTTCATAAATTTAAGAAGAAATGCATATGAATCTGGGTATTTTTTGTGTGTGGAAATATTTTTTTCATCTCTTTACTTATTAGAGGTGTATTCATATAGTATATCCCCTCTCAAGTTTAGTCAAATGACATGTACTTACACATTTAGGAATTTAAACTGAGTTTGTAGTATTTAATTTTTTTATGTATTTACCAATTGAGGTGGAAAAATAAGGAATAATAATGTAAAAGAATGAGATTTCAGGGAAACTATGAAGAGCACTCTCACATGTTCTTCTGATTTAAGAAAATAAGTATCACTACCACTGCTGTATTTACTACTAATATTTATTGTGTGAGACAAATCCAAACAATCCAAACAAATAAGGAAATGTGTCATTTGATTTTGGAGTTATCAACACTAGAGCCTAACCCAACCTTCTCTTTTGCAGCAATAATTAGAGGACAAAGATAATTTGAATAAAGACATATAAAATGACATGAATAAAGAATGTCATTGAGATGTGAAAAGTTAATGAAACAATTGGTTAACAATTACACACATAAGTTAGGCAATATCCAAACCTTATACACATATAGATATAATTCAAGTGAGTTTAATATATAAAATAAAATCATGTAAGACAGACACTAAGACACTTACAATTATAGTTGATGACAATAAAACCATCATTGTAATAAAGTGTTTAGTAATTATAGCAAACAAATACACTCTTTACAAGTGTTAGATACCATCATCAGACAATTTGAGTATCCCAGGAGACAGAGAAATTGAAATCATTGTTGATGAGTAAAGAGAGGTTGCCAGGGAAACACAAGCCAGAGAATATTAATTTAAATGGCACACATTAAGGCTTAAAATTCATAAAATATATGAAAGCAGAAATCTTACATGTCATATTCTTTGGGCTCTGTGAAATGACAACAGAAACTATAAGTAAAATCAACAAGTAGTGTGGGGAAATAGGTTCTACTTACATAAATGGGTTAGAATAAAGCTTAGGATGGAAAGCTGCCACCACGGGGCAAAAGTGCCTGAGACTAGGTGGCAAGATATTGTAATCAGATCACAAGTAACTTGCTATATCACCTACAGGAAACTACTTTTCATGGTGCTAATGTACCTTGATCACAAACACCACTTGCCCCCAGACCCTTTGTTCCTTACTCACACAAGTTAATGATTACTGATTATTTTCTTCATGTTCATCATGTGTGTAATATCTTGTGAGCTTAATAAACACATAGACTAAACTCATGTTTGGGGCTCTTGTCTCCTCCTAGACATTAGCCTCTCTTGTATTCAATTCTGCATCCACTCTCTTACTATATAAGAAAGAACTCCAGACTCATTGTCTGTGACAAAGTAGCATCTCCCTAAATGCATATTTCAAATAAGATATTTCTGCATAACTACTAGATATAAAATCCAAAGTGAAATTACATCTACAAAGATGTACTAAGAAACCATACTAAGTGCAGCAAAACAACTTGATTACACAAAACAAGCTCTACCAAGAGTAACTTAATGATACAGAAAAACAGTAATGCATTGTGACACAAAGACACACTACATTAATAGTGAATGATTAGTGCATCACAAATTTGTGCAAAACGTGAAAATACTTTCAGATGTTATTAAAATACGTTCTAAAAATTATATTGTGATATGCTAACTTAAAAGATGGAAGCCATGGTTGAAATACTTCAAGGAGAAATTTTTATAAGATACTGCTGCTTGCCACAAAAATATCTATATGAAATATTTTCTCTATGTTTACAATCTGGAGGGTTGTGATTTTGGTATTTCCAAAATTCCATTAGTGCAGCTAACTAAAAGTACTCAAAAGTTAAAATAATCCTTAAAATCCTTAATCCTTAAAGTTAGCTAACAAAGTTAATAAGTAAATATAAAAATGTTCCAGGGTCTGAAGAAAGTCAAGAGAAGGCTCTAGAAGAGTAAGCAGTAAGAGTAAGTAGCCATTTTTCTATCCAGATCCTAGCTGACCACAAGGAGATTGAACCTGTGTGGAATGTCCAACTTGCCCCCAGTGTGAGTGGAATAAAGAAAGAAAGAGACTGGAGACATCCAAAACATGATATGTCCCAAATTTTACAACCATATTAGAAACAGTGATACACACAAATACATAAGCTAATGAATAAGGAGTCCAAAGAAATTACATGTCACATAATACAGATCTATGTAATATGTTCAAAATATTTAAGTAAAGACAATGGTACAAAAAGGAAATCAAAAGAAGCAGAAAGAGAATCTATACCCTTGTGAAGAATATTGGGAAAGGAGCCTAATATTATTAGATAGATTAATTTTCAATAACCATTGAAAAAGAAAATGGTATAAAATAATAATAAAATGGTATAAAATGGTATAAAATAATAAAAAAAATAAAAATAAAATAAAATAATATGGTATATAATATTTCAGCTAAACATTGAATGATTCTGAGGTGATGGAAGGAAAAATAAAATAGAATATTGAGCAGAAATATCGAAACCAAAGACATTAAAGACTGGACATTCATGGAAAATGCAGTAGTCACTACAGATATACAAAGATCGGGATAAGAAGAAAAAAACCACTTAATTGTTGTACTAGAGTATATGATGATAATAATAACAATAATAATAAAAGAAATCATAAGTTTCTAATTTCAAAACTAGACAAGGATGTTACACATCAGAAATGCATTGCAACCAAAATAGATAAATAAAAATACTAACCAGAAGTGTTTGTTAAGCTGTGTAACACAAAATAAAAGGAAATATCCAAAGAATACAAAAATACTAATTGAAAGGGATACATGCACTCTGATGTTTATAACAGCATTATCTACACTAGCCAAATTCTGGAAAATGCCCAAATGTCCATCAACTGATGAAATGGTTATGTAGATAGATAGATAGATAGATGTGGTATATATATACAATGGAACATTACTCAGCCATCAGAGAGAATGAAATCTTGTCATTTGCAATGATGTGGGTGAGGCTAGAGTGTATTATGCTAAGCAAAGTAAGTCAGCAGAGAAAGATAAATGCCATATGATCTCACTCTTATGTGGAATTCACTAAACTAAACAAGCAGAGAGGAAAAAGGAGAGAGAGAAACAGATTCTTAACTATTGACAACATGCTGATGGCTACCAGAGGGAATACAGGTGGAGAAATTGGTTAAGTGACCTATAGAGATTAATAAGTGCACCTGTTCTGATTCATATCAGGTGATATATGGAAGTGTTTAATGGCACCTAAAACTAATAATATATTGTATGGTAACTAACTGGAATTTAAATAAAAACCTTAACAAAGTGTGGTGACAGACTCTTGAAACACATTTTTATCATTTTATCGGAACAAATTACCATCAACACACTGACAGTGGCATAGAAATTGGTAACAAGCATCTGGAAATCCAGAATGACTAGGTCATATATCCATAACAGAATTGTGTAGGAGATGATGACAGTCACCCAGCACATGACACAAAGGAACTCACAAACAAAAGGACAGTCTGGGTGGCCTTTCTCTCTGGGGAGACTCTTGAGGACAGGCTGGTGCTGTGAAGGTGTTGACAACACCTCTGATGTCTGGACAAGAGAATCATCATATATGCACTTGAGAGCAGCATGACTCCTATAAGAAAATATCCCTATATAATGTCAAAGTGAAAAGCAGTCTCCTGATGATGGAGTTTATGGGGGAAATTGAGTATTATTTACTGACATCCAGTAGATCACTCTGGGTCTCATTAGAAGAAGTAATAGCACAGATGATGCAGTTACTACTGATAGACGAACTGAGAAAACATAAGATGATAAAAAAAATTGAAAAATATTCCTTGTGCATTGATGTTTAAACCTGGCCATCCAGGAGGTCCTGGGTCTGATGATGATGGCCCGGAACATGCTCATGGAGAGGCCCTTCTGTATTACTCTCTTAATACAGAATAAAGCCTTACATTTGAAATTATTCAGAAAGTTAAGTGTTTCTAACAGGTCTGTAAATAACAAAAACAGTAGAGTGAAGAGCTTCATTATGTGGACAAAGGCCGAGTGACAGGTGACTAGATCAGTGGGCTTACGCCTGTAATCCAGAAGGAGCGTGAAGATGTGGAAGAGAACAACAAATAAAAAGTCTTTCAATAACACTAATCTCAGATTAATAGAACACCATGTCAGATTTCCCAATGTACCCCTGATGGTTTAAGAGCTTTCAGCAGACTTCACACGTGTTCAAAGTTGGTTTCAGGTGCATAACTAGAGATACAGCACATTTTTGGGAATGATTAAAATGTCTCCTCCAGATAACTTAAGGGAAATATTCTTCTTTATAGGGGACTCATCACTGCCAGGGCACCTGCATGGTCAGAAAATTGTATCCTGCTTTCCAGCATCTAATCCTTCACCTGTCAGGTGCACTTAGTAAACGTTAAATGTGCATCTCCATTTAAGCAGGACTTGGGATTGAGATACACTCCCTCCCTTCTCAAGGCATCTTATTTGATTAGACTTATAGGCTCCTGTGGTGGTGTATTCCATCACCCAGAACTGTCAGTCCTTAGTTGTTTCTTCTCATAGGGCTCTTTTAGTTCACACATGCAGCAATAGGGAAACAGCTCTAGAAACTTACAAATTGTTTGCTTTTGTGATACCTGTCAAGAACATCTTTTTACAATTAAGATTTACTTTAATCTTTATCATGATTGTTGTGTTCATGGTCCAGTTTTTATAGTTTTTATTTAAATTCCAGTTTGTTAGTATACAGTGCAATATTAGTTTTAGGTGTACACTGAGTTATTCAACACTTCCATAAAACACCCAGTGCAAATCACAAGTGCACTCCTTTATCAAACAACATCAATTGAGAAGCGACTTTTTTTTTGTGAATTAACAATAAGCCTGCATGTATATGATTTCAAGTATAAGACATTCTAGATAAAGGGAAACTACAAAGAAAGTAAAAATATCAGTGGTTGCACACAGAGAGAAGGAGGAACATTTGGACTATAGGGGAATTTTAGGACACTCAGAATTCTCTGTTTAATTCTATTAAGATGGCTACAACCCAATAAACTTTTCTCCAAATACACAAAAAGATGTACAACAATAAGAATGAACAATAATGTAAACACTGGACTTTGGTTTATTATAATGCATCAGTGTAGGTTTATTAATTGTACATAATGTACCACTCTGATAGGGTATGTTGACTCTGGAGAATGCTATGCATGTGTGGAAGTAGAGAGTGTACTGAAATTCTCTGTACTTTACACTCAGTTTTTCTGTGAATAAAAGTACTTTTCAAATATAAGACATTAAAAATGTAAACTATATTACATAACCACATGAAGAAGAATCTCTCCATCAGAAATCCTGACACCTGAGCATTCACCAGACCATGCACAACCGTTCAAGCATTTTCTGGTTATGAAATATAAACAATAATCCACCATCTAAAATGGAAACTAAAACAAACAAACAAACAAAAAAGAAAAAAAAAGAAAAAGAAAGTAACAATGAAATCACTAACTGGTTCTTTAAAAAGTTAAACACAATTGAAAAAACTTCAGCAGAGTTAGACAAAAAGAGGAATCAAATAAAATCAGAAATAAAGGAGTCAAAATAACAGAAACAGAAATGCAAAGAATGATAAAATAATATAGAGAAAAAGTATGTGCCATCAACTAAAAAAAATTGAGAAATGGATAAATTACTAAAAACGTACAATCATTCAAAACTGAATCATAAATAAATAGAAAATTTGAAGAGTGGTTATTAGTAATGAAATTGAATCATTAGTAATAAAAAAAAAACCACCCAAAGAAAATTCCAGGATCAGAGTTTCATAGATGACTTCTATCAAATATTTAATGAAGAATTAATAACTATTCTCAAGCTATTCAAAAAAAAGAAAGAATAAGAACAAGAAGAAGAAAAGGCAAACTTTGAAGTATATCTTACAAGTCCAATATTGCACAGACACCACAATTACATGAATAAAGTAAAAACAAATCAATAACAAAAACCTACAGGCAAATATATTTGATGAATATAGATGGAAAAACTCCTCAAAAATTTCCCAAACCATATTCAATATTAAAATTTAAAAATAATTAACCAGATTTTTCTCAAATGTGATTTATTTTAGTGATGATTGTATGATTTTAATTTACTTTACAAATCAACCAATTTGATAAATCGCATTAACAAGATGAAGGATATAAAGCATACAATCATCTATAATGATGCTTAAAAAGCTTTTGACAAAATATAATATCTATTCATTATAATAACTGTCAACAAAGTGAGTTTAGAAAGAACACACCTCTACATGAAAAAGGCCATGTGTGGGACAAAGCATGTTAACATCATACTCATTGGTAAAAGAGAAATATTTTTCTCTACAATCAGGAGGGAGACAGGAATTACACTTTCACCACTTTTATTACACATAGTGTTGAAAGTGGTAGTCACAGCAATAAGAAAAATAAATAAAATCAACCAAATTGGAAAGGAAGAACTAACACTATTTACAGATGGGAAAACACTATATGTATATACAAAACCCTAATGAATCCACCAAAAAAAAGCCCTATTAGTACTGCAAAATAACTCAGGAAAGTTGTAGGATACAAAATTAATACTAGGAACCTGTTGAATTTCCATACTCAAATAATGATGTAGCAGAAAGAGAAACCAAGGAATAATTCACTTACAATTTCACCAAAATATTGAAATGCCTAGGAATAAAGACATACTCTCAAAACCAAGGATATTGATGAGGGAAATAAAAGAAAATACAAGGAAATAGAAAGGTATTCCATGCTCATGCATTAGAAGAATTATATTGTTAAAATGTCCATAGTACACAAAGTAATCTACAGATTCAATGCAATTCCTATCAAAATACCCATAATATTTTTCACAGAATAAGAACAAATAATTATAAAATTTGTATGTAAAAAAGAAAAGACCATGGATAGCCAAAGCAATACTGAAGATGAAGAAAAATGGTTGACTATCATTATACCAGACTTTAAGTTTGGCTACTGAGCTACAGAATACCAAAGATTATGGTTGTGGAAAAGAAACTAGACACATATATCAACGGAATAGGAGACAGATCTCATAAATAAACCCACTTATATTGTCAATTAATGTATAATGAAGAAGGCAGCACTTAAAGAGTAGAGAAAAGGCAATATTTTTGATACATTGTGTTAAAAAAAACCTGGACAGCTAGATGCAAATAATGAAAATGGACCACCTTCTTTTGCCACACATAGAAATATAAACTCAAAATAGAGTAATATCAAGAGGAGTTAAGATGCTTGAGTTGAAGGGAAACCCTGGGCATGTCTTCTCCCTTTTCCACAGTACACAGATCAACATCACATCATTTTGAATACCTAGGAAATTGAACTGAGGATTAAGAGAACAATCTGCATAATGTGAGGGAGAGAACTGGCAGGTACACAGTGCGGATACATGAAGTTGAACTGAGGATTAAGAGAACAATCTGCATAATGTGAGGGAGAGAACTGGCAGGTACACAGTGCGGATACATGAAGTAGGGGAGAGGAAAATCATGGTGCCACAGAGGGGAGGGAGCCCTTTTTGTGGAGAGGAGAAAGAGAGAGGGAGGAAGAGAGCAGTGTATTGGGTTAACACAAAAACACTCCCCACAAACCATTGACTGGGGAATCAGGAAGAACTATCACATAAACTCCAGGCACCTGCGCAGGCATGAAACTGCTTTTCTGGGACAAAAAGGCCTAAGGTTCAGTGCTCCAGAGGAAAAGTGTGGGTCTACACCTTGTTGAGTTCTTTAAGATTTGGGGTTCAGTGTTTTTGTCTTATAGTCTTTTTTAGAAACAGAAATATTATAATGCGTTCATTGAATATATTTATGAAAACAAACAAGCAAAAACAGCAAACACGATTTTCCTGGGCTAGGTTAAATAAGGGAAAAGATGTACCAATAAAACTGGTGACTTAGGTGGAGAGCCTCATTGTGGATTATTTAAATGACAATCTATAGGTGCTTAGTGTTGACAACAACATAGGATTATATACAAAAAAGCTGATATCTCTTTTAATTGATACTTGGGAATTATATGGCAATACAGGAATTGGAACTCTTGTAACAAAATTTTGGAAGTGGTAATAAATCCCTTCTATTTGAATGACTGTAGATTGAAATGGAATAGTCACATTGGTGAGTCTCTTAACGTTGCCAAAGGACCATTGAGACCAATGGGCTTTGGAAGACTAGTGCGTACTAGGCATTTTATATTTATAATTCAGTTGAATCTGACAAACTCTAAGTAGCAAAGCTGATGTTGACCAGATACATAAAGAACCACTGGTGGCATGAAAGACACAGAAACCCTTTTGAAGATCACCAAAACTAAACAGAATCATGACAGTTCTATAATGTGTCTGTCTATTGTGGGTGGGCATGAAATCTTATAAAACCCAAGCTACATTACTGATTGGTTTTATTCAAGGAACACTCCATTTTATAATTTGCTAAATTTCTTAGCTTTTTTATGGTTAGGGTTTTTCTATTTTTTTTCTATGTCATATATGTGTCTCTGTGATATTTTCATCTCTATATATGTTATTTTTCCAAATAAAATTATATAGCTTTATTAATTGATTAATAATATGATTGGTTATTGATACGTATGTTTCTATTTTATTTATTTAAAAAAAATAATGTTTATTTACTTTTGAGAGGGAAACAGAGCGTGAGCGGGAGACGGGCAGAGAGAGAAGGAGACACAGAATCTGAAGCAGACTCCAGGCTCTGAACTGTCATCACAGAGCCTGATGTGGGGCTCAAACCCATGACCCATGAGATCATGACCTGAGCCAAAGTCAGATGCTTAACTGACTGAGCCACCCAGGCACCACAGTATGTACGTTTTTAAAACTCGTAACTTTTTGAAAGCATATACTGAGGAACATTTTCTACTGTAAAGTGCCAAGTGAATTCTGTTACACACTTCAATGTTATTGATCAGAAGTTATCTCAACAGCACTCTGTGCTTTCTGCACAAATTGTCCACTGCAGCTAAAATCATCTAATCAATCACCACTTACCCTTTTTAACATTTTATTTTAATTCCAGTTAATTAATTAATTAAATTCCACATGGTGCCTGGTCAGGGTGCATGCATGACCTTAATAAAATTTGCCCTAAGCCAAAGGCTGAGGCTTGCAGGTTTGGCAAGTCCCCAGGAGAATTTGTGGGTGTGGCTCAGTACTAGCAGCTTAGGTAGCAAGTATCTGTGGAGCTCTGGCTCCCTCAGGTGGCTCCGTGTTTATGATGGGGGTGGGGATGGAAAATAACACCTGCCAGTTTCCTCATTTTCAGAGAAGCCCTTCAACATGCTCCAAAATCAATATGATGAGATCAGTCTCTTGTTGCCCTCTGTGTTGTGTAAACTGTCATTTTCATGTTGCCTCTGCACAGAATGCTGTCTGTTTAAGGGCATTGACTTTATCACTTGACCTCCTAGCTCACTCAGTGTTGAGTCCTCTGACCTTCAAAGCTCCAGGTTCCAAGTGCCAACAGTTTTATAAACTCACAGAATTCAGGCCCTCTAGTTCTCAAAGCCAAACAGTATGAGAATGTTCCCTACATAAACTCCCTGGTGTGAGGTCTCCTTTCCTTACCCTCTCTGTGTGTGCAGCCCCCTCCATCCTGAAGGCAGCCTGTCTCTGCCTTTATTATTTTTCCTAACTTTCAGAAGCAGATTCTTTTCTATATATGGTTGTGAAGATTGTTCTGCCAGTCTTTGGATGGCTCTGCTTTATTGATATATATGTGGTTGATACCTAGGTGAAAATGTGGCTCTGGGTCCTCACACTCCTCCATCTTCCCAAGGTCCCTTTATCTATTTACATTTAAAGTAACTATTTATTGGCAAAAATAAACAACACAAGAAACAACAGGTGTTAGGGAGAAAGGAGAGAAAGAGGAACATCCTGCACTGTTGGTGGAAATGCAAACTGGTGCAGCCACTCTGGAAAATGGTATGGACGTTCCTCAAAAAATTACACACAGAACTATCCTATGATCCAACAATTGCACTATTAGGTATTTACCCAAAGAATACAAAAATACGAATACAATTGTAAGGGCTACGTGCACCCTTATGTTTATAGCAGCATTATCTACAATAACATCACACTCAATGGTGAAAAGGTGAAATCTTGTTTAAATTAGGAACCAAACAAGGTTGTCCACTCTCATCACATTTATTCAAAATAGCCCTGGAAGTCCTACACACAACAATTAGACAAAATTACCATTCAAATTGGTAAGGAATAAGTAAAACCATTATTGCTTGCAGAAGGCACAATATTATATATAGAAAATCCTAAAGAATCCACTAAAAATATTAGAATTGAAAAAATTCAATAAAGTTGTATAATTTAAAATTAATATACATAAATCCATCGTATTTCTCTACACAAATAATGAAGTAGCAGAAAGAGATTTTAGGAATACATTTAACCAAGAACACAAATGACCTATACTCTGGAAACTATGAGACATTAATGAAAGAAATTGATGATGACACAAATAAAAATATATTCTATGCTTATTAATTGAGAGAACAAATATAGTTAAAATGTACACACTACCCAAAGCAACCTACAGATTCAATGCAATCCTTATCAAAGCACAGATAGCATTTTTCAACTAACTAAAAAAAAAAAAAATCTAAGATTTGTATGGAACCACAAAAGACCTCCAATACCCAAAGCAATCTTGAAAAAGAAGAAAAAAGCTGGAGGTATCACAATTCCAGATTTAAAAATACTTTACAAAGCTATAGAATCTCAAACAGTATAGTACTGATAAAAATAGACATACCGATGGAACAGGATAGAGACCTGCAATAAAATGACACCTATATTATCAATTAATTTATAGCAAAGCAGGCAGTAAGAGATAATGGAAAAATATAATTTTCATTGAATTTTGTTGGGAAAACTGGACAGTTACATGCAAAAGCATGTATGCTCTGAAAAAAAAAATCAGGAAAACAAAAAGGCCACCTACCAAACTAACAAACGTGAGAATACATTTGCAAATGATATTTCCAATAAGGGGTTAATATACAAAATATTTAAAGAGATTGTATGCAAGACACAAAAAAAGCAAATTGATTAAAATATGGATAGAGAAACTGAATAGATCTTTTTTTAAAGAGAACATATGCAAATGATTAACAGACATATGAAAAAGTGCTTAACATCATGAATCACCAAGAAAATACAAATCAAATACACCAAGAAGTATCACTTCCCACCAATCAGAATAGTGGGTATCAAAAACATCAAGTGATGGCACAGAGGTGGAGAAAAGGTAAACTATCACACACTGTTGGTGGAAATGTAAACTGGTGCAACCACTGAAGAAAACAGCATGGAGATACCTCAAAAATTAAAAATAGAGAAATAATATTATATAATAATTCAACTCTGAGGGTTTACACAAAGAAAACAAAATCCCCAATTTCAAATATATATGCATCCCTATGTTTATTGTGTCATTTACAATAACTAAAATATGGAAGCAACTTAACGTCTATCAATGGATGGATGGATGAAAACATGTGTTAATATAGAGAACAGAATATTACTGAGTCATAAAAAAGAATTATATCCTACCATTTGCATCAACATGGGACCTAGAGGTTATTATACTAAGTGAAATCAGTCAGAGAAAGACAGATACTACATAATTTTAGTTATATGTGGAATCTAAATAAGTAATAACAAAACGAATGAACAGACAGAGACAAGCCAAACAGACTCACAATTACGGAGAACAGACTGGTACTTGCCAGATGGGAAGGTGTGGGAATAGGGGCTAAATAGATGAAGTGGATCAAGAGATACAAACTGTCAGTTGCAAAATAAGTGATGAAGATGTATGGCCAATACAGTGATAGCATGGGTTTGTCATTATGGCCTTTATAGATTGAGGTATATGTCTTCTAAACCCACTTTTCTGAGAGTTTTTGGAATAAACAAAGATTATACATTATATAATGCTTTATCTGTGTCTATTGAGATGAACATATAATTTTTATCTTTCCTCTTATAAATGTGATATATAAGACTGATTTCTGAATATTTAACTACCCTTGTGTCTCTAAATTAAATCTTACTTTATAGTGGTAAATTACAGTTTTAATGCAATGATGAATTTTGTTTGCTACTATTTTTGTCAGGATGTTTTGCATCTATGTTCATCAGAAATTTTGGCTTTTCTTTCCTTTCCCTTCCCTTCCCTTCCCTTGTATTTCCTTCTCTTTTTCCTTCCTCCCTCCCTCCCTGCCTCCCTCTTTCTTTCTTTCTTTCTTTCTTTCTTTCTTTCTTTCTTTCTTTCTTTCTTTCTCTTTGCAGTGTTTTGGTCTGGCTTTGGTACCTGTGTACTCTTGGCCTCATAGAATTAATTTATAAGTTTTATTTCCTCTGCCATTTTGGGGGGAAGTGACAATGATAGGTATCAATTATTCTTTAACTACTTGGTAGAATTCGCCCCTGAATCTATATATCCCTGGAGTTTGCTGTCTTGTTTCAACTTAAATCTAAGTTAGTAAACATTCAGTGTAGTCTTAGCTTCAGGAGTAAAACCAAGTGATTCATCTCTTACATATGACATACAGTGATCATCCCCCAAAGTGCCCTCCTTAATGCCTCTTACCCATTTAAACCACCCCCTACCCACCTCCCCTCCAGCCATGCTCAATTTGTTTTTATCTTATTTTTCTTCCCTTCCCCTATGTTCATCTGTTTACTTTCTAAAGTTCCACATATGAGTGAAATCATATTGTATCTGTCTTTCTCTGACTAACTTATTTCACTTAGCATAATACATTCCAGTTCCATGCACGTCGCTGTTGCAAATGGATGATGAGTGCTGTTGAGTGTATTTCACGTATATATTAGTCATTTGTATGTCTTCTTTAGAGAAGTGTGTATTCATGTCATCTGCCCATTTCTTAACTTGATTATTTATTTTTTTGTGTGTTGAGTGTGATAAGTATTTTTATAGATTTTGGAGACTAGCCCTTATATGATATATCATTTGCGAAAATCTCCTCCCATTCTATGGGCCTGCATTTTAGTTTCCTTGTTTCCTTTTCTGTGCAGAAGCTTTATATCCTGATGAAGTCCCAATACTTCATGTTTGCTTTTGTTTTCCTTATCTCCAGAGACGTGTCTAGTAAGAAGTTGGTATGGCCAAGGTCAAAGAGGTTGCTGCCTGTGTCTCCTGCAGGATTTTGATGGTTTCCTGCCTCACATTTAGGTCTTTCATCCATATTGAATTTATTTTTGTTTATGATATAAAAAAGTGGTTCAGTTTCATTCTTTGGCATGTTGCTGTCCAGTCTTCCCAACACCATTTGTTGAAAAGACTGTCTTTTTTCCACTGGATATTCTTTCCTGCTTTGTCAAAGATTAGTTGAGCATATAGTTGTGGGTCCACCTCTGGGCTTTCTATTCTCCTCCATTGATCTATGTGACTATTTCTGTGCCAATATTTTACTGTCTTGATTATTACAACATTGTAATACAGATTAAAGTTGGGAATTCTGTTTTCTTTTTCAACTTAGGTTTTCTTTTTCAACATTATTTTGGCTATTTGGGGTCTTTTCTGACTCCATGCAAATTTTAGAATTATTTTCTCTAGCTCTGTGAAAAATGCAGGTGTTATTTTGATAAAGCTTGCATTGAATTCATAGATTTCTTTGGGTGGTATAGACAGTTTCATAATATTTGTTATTTTTTTCATTTAATTTAACTTAATTTTATATTTTTATTTAAATCCAAGTTAGTTAATATATAGTGTAATAATGGTTTCAGGAGTAGAATTTAGTGATTCGTCACTTACATATAACACCCAGTGCTCAACCCAACAAGTGCCCTCCATAATTCCCATCACTCATTTAGTCCATTCCCCCACCCAACACCCCTCCAACAATTCTGTTTATTCTCCATATTTAATAGTCTCCTATGGTTTGCCTCACTCTCTGTTTTTATCTTATTTTCCTTTCCTTCCCCTATGTTCATCTGTTTTGTTTCTTAAATTCCACATATGAGAGAAATCATATGATATTTATGTGTCACTGACTACTTATTTCACTTAGCTTAATGCATTCTAGTTCCATCCACGTTATTCCAAATGGAAAGATTTTAATTTTTTTTTCATCACCAAGTAATATTCCATGTGTGTGTGTGTGTGTGTGTGTGTGTATGTGTATAACATCTTTATCCAGTCATCAATCAATGGACATTTGTATTCCTTTCATAATTTGTCTAATGTTGATAGTACTACTATAAACATTGAGGTGCATGTGCACCTTTGAATCAGCATTTTTGTATCTTTTGGATAAATACCAAGAAGTGCAATTACTTTTTGTAGGGCAGCTCTATTTCTAACTTTTTGAGGTAACACTATACTGTTTTCCAAAGTGGCTGCACCAGTTTGAACAGTACAAAAGTCTTCCCCTTTTTCTGGATCCTCGCCATGAGGCCTTTTCTGGTTCCATACAAATATTGAATTGTTTGTTCTAGCTCTATAAAGAATGCTGGTGTTATTTTTATAGGATTGCATCGAATGTATAGATTGCTATGGGTAGTATCAACATTTTAACATTATTTGTTTTTCCAATTCATGAACATGGAATATTTTTCAATTTCTTTGTGTCTTCTTCAATTTCTTTCTTAAATCTTCCTACAGTTTTCAGAGTACAGATCCTTTACCTCTTTGGTTAGGTTTATTCATAGGTATTTTATGGGTGCAATTGTAAATGGTATTGATTCCTTGATTTCCCTTTCTGCTGCTTCATTATTGGTGTATAGAAATGTAATTGATTTATTTACAATAATTTTATATCCTGCGACTTTGCTGAATTCATGTGTCAGTTCTAGCAGTGTTTTGGTGGGGTCTTTCAGGTTTTCCACAAAGAATATCATGTAATCTCCAAAGAGTGAAGACTTCTTGCTTCTCAATTTGGATGCCTTTTACTTCTGTTTTGTTGTCTGCTGAGGTTAGGACTTCCAACACTATGTTGAACAATAGGGGTGAGAATGGACATCTTTGTCGTGTTCCGGACCCTAGGGGAAAAGCTCTCAGTTTTCCCCATTGATGTTGATAGTACCTGTGGGTCTTTCACATATGGCCTTTATGATGTTGAGGCATGTTCCTTCTATCATTACTTTCCATAGTGCTTTTTTCAAGAAAGGATGGTGTATTTGTCATGCTTTTTTACACATATTGAGAAGATCATGTGGTTCTCATCCTTTCTTTTATTAATGTGATGTATCATGTTGATTGATTTGTGGATATTAAACCACCACTGCAGCTCAGGAATAAATCCCACTTAATCATGATAAATAACTTTAATGAACTGTTGGATTTTGTTTGCTAGTCTCTTGTTAAGAATTTTTGCATGCATGTTCGTCAGGAAAACTGGTCTGTAATGTTCCTTTTATTGGGGCCTTTGCCTGGTTTTGGAAACAAGGTAATGCTGACCTCATAGAATGAGTTTGGAAGTTTTTCTTCCATTTCTATTTTTGGAACAGCTTCAAAAGAATAGGTATATATTCTTTAAAATGTTTGGTAGAATTCCCCTGGGAATCCATCCAGTCCTGAACTCTTATTTTTTGAGAGATATTTGATTACTGATTCAATTTATTTACTATTTGTTATGGGTTTGTTCAAATTTTCTATTTTTTCCTGTTTCAGTTTTGGTAGTTTATATGTCTCTAGGAATTTGTCCATTTTTTCCAGATTGCCCAATTTGCTGGCATATAATTGCTTATAATATTCTCTTATTATTGTTTGTATTTCTGCAGTGTTGGTTGTGATCTCTCCTCTTTCATTCATGATTGTATGTATTTGGGTCCTTTACTTTTTCTTTTTGATAAGTCTGGCGAGGGGTTTATCAATTTTGTTAATTCTTTCAAAGAACCAGCTCCTGGTTTTGTTGACCTGTTCTACTGTGGTTTTTTTTTTTTTTTTTTTTTTGACATCATTGATTTCTGCTCAGATCTTTATTATTTCCCTTTGTCTCCTGATTTGAGGCTTTATTTCTTTTTCTTTTTTCATTTCCATTAGATGTAAGGTTAGTTGGTGTACTTGAGCCATCTCTTCCTCCTTTAGGAAGGCCTGGATTGCTTTATACTTCCCTCTTATGGCCACCTTTGCTGCATATCAGAGATTTTGGACTGTAGTGTTTTCATTTCATTGGCCTCCATGTACCTTCTAATTCCCTATTTAATTACTTGGTTAACCCACTCATTCTTTAGTAAGGTGTTCTTTAATCTCCAAGTATTTGTGGCCTTTCCAAATTTTATTCTTGTGGTTAATTTAAGTTTCATAACGTTTGTGTCTAAAAATATGCATGGTATAATGTTAATCTTTTTGTATGTGCTGAAGACTGATTTGTGACCCAGTATGTGATCTTTTCTGGAGAATGTTACATGTGCACTGGAAAAGAATGTGTGTTCTGCTGCTTTAGGATGACATGTCCTGAATGTATTTGTTAAATCTATATTGCCAGTGTGTCACTCAGAACCATTGTTCCTTGTTGATTTTCTGCTTTGGTTATCTGTCCATTGCTCATTTTGGTATAAGGTTAGGTTGTGTTGTGGACCTCTCTTTATTCTTGAAATAGGCCTGAGTTGCAAAACACTTCCCTCTTAGGACTTCCTATGCTGCATCCCAAAGGCTTTGGACTGTCATATTTTCATTTTCATTGCTTCCATGTAGATTTTAAATTCTTTCATTTCCTGGTTAACACAATAATTCTTCAGTAGGATGTTCTCTAACCTCCAAGTTTTTGAGGCTTTCCAATTTTTTTTTTCTTATGGTTGACTTCAAGTCTCAGAGTGTTGTGATGTGAAATATATATTCTATGATCTCAATCCTTTTTGTACATGTTGAGGGCAGAATTGTGACCAGATTGTGATCTATAGTGGAGAATGTTCCATGTGCACTTTAAAAGAATGTGTATTCTGCTGCTTTAAGATGGAATGTTCTGAATATAGCTGTTCAGATCATCCAGTCGAGTGTGTAATTCAAAGACATTGTTTCCTTATTGATTTTCTGCTTAGATGGTGAGTCCATTGTTGTAAGTGGGGTGTTAAAGTCCCAATCTATTATGGTATTATTATCAATGAGTTTCTTTATGTTTGCGATTAATTGATTTACATATTTGGGTTCTCTCAAAATGGGGGCATAAATATTTATTTATTTTTTTGTCTACTTATTTGTGTTATTTTTATTTTATTTTTTCCAATTTACATCCAAATTAGTTAGCATATACTGCAACAATTATTTCAGGAATAGATTCCTTAATGCCCCTTACCCACTTAGCCCATGCCCCCTCCCACAACTCCTCCAGTAACCTCTGTTTGTTCTCCATATTTAAGAGTCTCTTTATGTTTTGTCCCCCTCCCTGTTATTATATAATTTTTGCTTCCTTTCCCTTGTGTTCATCTGTTCTGTGTCTTAAGGTCCTCATATGAGTGAAGTGATATGATATTTGCCTTTCTCTGACTAATTTCGCTTAGCATAATACACTCTAGTTCCATCCACATAGTTGCAAATGGCAAGATTTCATTCCTTTTGATTGCCGAGTAATACTCCATTGTATATATATATACCACATATTCTTTATCCACTCATCCGTGTGTGGACATTTGGGCTCTTTCCATTCTTTAGCTATTGTTGATAGTGCTGCTATAAACATTGGGGTGCATGTGTCTCTTCGAAACAGCATACCTGTATCCCTTGGATAAATACCTAGTAGCGCAATTTCTGGGTCATAGGGTAGTTGTATTTTACATTTTTTGAGGAATCTCCATACTGTTTTCCAAAATGGCTGCACCTCTTTGCATTCCCAACAGCAGTACAAAAGATATCCTCTTTCTCCACATCCTCACCAACATCTGTTGGCTGAGTTGTTAATGTTAGCCATTCTGACAGGGGTGAGGTGGTATCTTATTGTGGTTTTGCTTTCTATTTCCTTGATGAGTGAAGTTGAGCATTTTTTCATCGGTCAGTTGGCCATCTGGATGTCTTCTTTGGGGAAGTGTCTATTCAGGTCTCAGGTCTCTTGCACATTTCTTCAATGGATTATTTGTTTGGGTGCTGCGATTGGAAAGATTGTTATAGATTTTGGATACTAAACCTTTATCTGATATGTCGTTTGCAAGTATCTTCTCCCATTCTGTCGGTTGCCTTTTGCTTTGCTGATCGTTTTTGGGGTTTTTTGTTTTTTTTGTTTTGTTTTTTTTGTTTTTTTTTTTTGCTGTGCAGAAGCTTTTTATTTGGATGAGGTCCCAGTAGTTCATTTTTGTTTTTGTTTCCCTTGCCTCTGGAGACATGTTGAGTAAGAAGTTGCTGCGGCCAAGATCAAAGAGGCTTTTGCTGCTTTCTCCTCGAGGATTTTGATGGCTTCCTGTCTTACATTGAGGTCTTTCATCCATTTTGAGTTTATTTTTGTGTATGGTCTAAGAAAGTGGTCCAGGTTCATTCTTCTGCATGTCGCTGTCCAGTTTTCCCAGCATCACTTGCTCTTGCTGAAGAGACTGTCTTTATTTCATTGGATATTCTTTCCTGGTATTTCAACAGTTAGTTGGCCATACATTTGTGGGTCCATTTCTGGGTTCTCTATTCTGTTCCACTGATTTGAGTGTCTGTTTTGTACCAGTAGCCCACTGTCTTGATGATTACAGCTTTGTAATACAGCTTCAAGTCTGGAATTGTGATGCGTCCTGCTTTGGTTTTCTTTTTCAACATTTTTGCTATTTGGCATCTTTTATTTTTCCATACAAATTTTAGAATCATTTGCTCTGGCTCTGTGAAGAATGCTGGTGTTATTTTGATAGTTACTTCATTGAATACGTAAATTGATTTGAGTAGTATCAACATTTTAACAATATTTGTACTTCCTATCCAAGAGCATGGAATATTTTTACATTATTTTTTGTGTATTCTTCAATTCCTTTCATAAGCTTTCTATAGTTTTCAGTGTATAGATTTTTCACCTCTTTGGTTAGATTTATTCCTAGGTATTTGATGGTTTTTTGGTACAATTGTCAATGAGACCAATTCCTTGATTTCTCTTTCTGTTGCTTCATTGTTGGTGGTAGGAAAGCAACTGAGTTCTATGCATTGATTTTATATCCTGCAACTTTGCTGAATTCATGAGTCAGCCCTAGCAGTTTTTTGGTGGCACATTTTGGGTTTTCCATATACCGTATCATGTCATCTGCTAAGAGTGAAAGTTTGACCTCCTCCTGGCTGATTTGGATGCCTTTTATTTCTTTGTGTTGTCTGATTGCAGAGGCTAAGACTTCCAATACTATGTTGAATAACAGTGGCAAGAGTGGACATGCCTGTCTTGTTCCTGACCTTAGGGGGAAAGCTCTCGGTTTTTCCCCATTGAGGATGATGTTAGCATTGGGTGGTTCATATATGGCTTTTATGATCTCGAGGTATGCTCCTTCTGTCCCTATTTTCTTGACAGTTTTTATCAAGAACGGATGTTGTATTTGTCAAATGCTTTCTCTGCATCTATTGAGAGGATCATATGGTTATCCTTTCTTTTATTGATGTGATGAATCACATTGATTGTTTTGTGGATATTGAACTAGCCCTGAATCTCAGGTATAAATCCCACTGGTCGTGGGGAATAATATTTTCAATGTATTCTTGGATCCAGTTGGCTAATATCTTGTTGAGGATTTTTCACCCATGTTCATCAGGGAAATTGGTCTATAGTTCTCCTTTTTAGTGGGGTCTTTTTCTGGTTTTGGAATCAAGGTCATGCTGGCATCATAGAAAGAGTTTGGAAGTTTTCTTTCCATTTCTATTTTTTGGAACAGCTTCAAGAGAATATGTGTTAACTATTCCTTTATTGTTTGGTAGAATTTCCCTGGAAAGCCACCTGGCCCTGGATTCTTGTTTTGGGGGAGATTTTTTTTTTATTACTAATTCGATTTATTTACTGGTTATAAGTCTGTTCAAATTTTCTGTTTCTTCCTGTTTCAGTTTTGGTCATGTATATGTTTCTAGGAATTTGTCCATTTCTTCCAGATTGCCCATTTTATTGGCATATAGTTGCTCATAATATTCCCTTATTATTGGTTTTATTTCTGTTGTGTTGGTTGTGATCTCTCCTTTTTCATTCTTGATATTATTTATTTGAGTCCTTACCTTTTTCTTTTTGATCAAACTGACTAGTGGTTTATCAATTTTGTTAATTCTTTCAAGGAACCAGATTCTGGCTTCATTGATTTGTTCTACTGTTATTTTGGTTTCGATGGCATTGATTTCTGCTCTAATCTCTATTATTTCCTGTTTTCTGCTGGTTTTGGGTTTACTTGCTGTTGTTTTTCCAGCTCTTTAAGGCGTAAAGTTAGGTTTTGTATCTGAGACCTTTCTTCCTTCTTTAGGAAAGCCTGGATTGCTATATACTTTCCTTTTATGACGGCCTTTGCTGAGTCCCAGAGGTTTTGGGGTTCTGGTGTTATCATTTTCATTGGCTTCCATGAACTTTTTAATTTCCTCTTTAACTTCTTGGTTAGCCCATTCATTCTTTAGTAGGACGTTCTTCAGTCTCCAAGTATTTGTTACCTTTCCAAATTTTTTCTTATGGTTGATTTTGAGTTTCATAGTGTTGTGGTCTGAAAATATGCACGGTACGATCTCAATCTTTTTGTACTTACTTAGGGTTGATTTCTTTCCCACTGTATGGTCTATTCTGGAGAACGTTCCATGTACACTGGAGAAGAATGTATATTCTGCTGTTTTAGGATGAAATGTTCTGAATATATCTGTTAAGTCCATCTGTTCCAGTGTGTCATTCAAAGCCATTGTTTTCTTGTTGATTTTTTTATTAGATGATCTGTTCATTGCTGTGACTGGGGTGTTGAATCTTCTACTAATATGGTATTACTATCAATGAGTTTCTTTATGTTTGTAATTAATTGATTTATATATTTGGGTGCTTTCACATTAGGAGCATAAATGTTTACAATGGTTAGGTCTTCTTGGTGGGTAGACCCCTTAATTATGATATAATGCCCTTATGCATCTCTTGATACAGTCTTTATTTTAAAGTCTAGATTGTCTGATATAAATATGGCTACTCTGGCTTTCTTTTGTGGACCATTAGCATGGTAGACTGTTCTCCATCCCCTTACTTTCAATCTGAAGGTGACTTTAAGTCTAAAGTAGGTCTCTTGTAAACAGAATATATATGGATCTTTTTTTTTTATACATTCTGTTACCCTATGTCTTTTGATTGGAGCATTGAGTCCATTGATGTTTAGAGTGATAACTGAAAGATATGAACTTATTCCCATTATGTTGGTTGCAGAGTTGGAGTTTCTGGTGGCGTTCTCTGGTCCTTTCTAGTCTCTGTTGTCTTGTTTGTTTGTTTGTTTGTTTGTTTATTATTTCATCTTTTCTCCCCTCAGAGAATCCCCCTTAAAATTTCTTCCAGGGCTGGTTTAGTGTTCACAAACTCCTTTAATTTTCGTTTGTCTGGGAAACTTTTTATCTCTCCTTCTATTTTGAATGACAGCCTTGCTGGATAAAGAATTCTTGGCTGCATATTTTTCTGATTCACCACATTGAATATATACTGCAACTTCTTTTTTGCCTGCCAAGTTTCTGTGGATAGATCTGCTACAAACATGATCTGTCTTCCCTTGTAGGTTAAGGACTCTTTTTCTCCCTTGCTGCTTTCATGATTCTTTCCTTGCCTGAGTATTTTGTGAATTTGACTATGATATGCCTTGTTGATGGTCAGTTTTTGTTGAACCTAATGGGGGTCCTCTGTGCTTTCTGGATTTTGTTGTCTGTTTTCTGCTATGATTTTCTCACATAACCCTTCTACCCCTATTTCTCTCTCTTCTTCTCCTGGGACCCCTATGATTCTGATGTTCCTTGTTAATGAGTCACTGATTTCTCTAATTCTTAAATCGTGCTCTTTTGCCTTAGTCTACCCCTTTTTTGTGCATTATTCTCCATAAGTTTCTTTTCTATATTGCTGATTCTCTGCTCTGCCTCATCCACCCATGCTGCCGTGGCATCCGTTTGAGATTACAGCTCAGTTACAACATTTTTTATTTCATCCTGACTAGCGTTTACTTCTTTTATCTCTGCATAAAGTATTCTAATCTATTTTCAATGCCAACTAGTATTCTTATTATCATGATTCTAAATTCTGGTTCAGACATCTTGCTTCTGTCTGTGTTGGTTAAGTCCCTGGATGTCATTTATTCCTGCTCTTTCTTTTGGGCTGAATCCCTTCATTTCATCATTTTGAAAGAAGAAAAGGAATTGATGAGGTAAAGATATTAATATTAAATTTTTTTATTTAAAAAAAATTTAAGTTAAAAAATTAAACACAACACACACACACAAATCTAATCAGTGATGCTAGATCATAGGTGTGTTTTGGTCTGGGTATTGAAAGGGGCTTCATAGATTAGAGATAAAAAGGGAAATAAAGGGAAAAAATGAAATCATTTGAAAATTTGAAAAAAATGAATACCCTGTAGTAGAATAAAATGAAATGATGGAATTAAACTAGAATTTGAAAAACCTACACAAAAGTAAAAAATAGTAGAAAAAGAGTTAAAGAAAAATATTTTAATGAAAATTGAAAACAAAAATAGTTTTTTTCTGTATTCAAGAAAAATAAAAGAAATGAAAAGGAGAAAAAAGAAAAAAAAACAGAAAATTTAATACATAGACCAGAGAACAGACTGAAATGTGATTGAAATTACTTCTTTTTTCCCTAGAAGTCAAACTGTGAAGCACTTTATAGTCCATAAACTAAGCAGGCAGAAAGACTTGTGCTCCTGAAGAGCAAGGTTAGCCCAGTTGGGAGGGACTTAGTGTAATGGCTCCATTCTCTAATAGATGGCACTGCTTAGCTTCCTGGGGTGATTGTTTTGGCGCTTGTAGGTGCATATGCACATGTGCAAAAGTGGTGAAATGACGTTACCCAGCAACCCAATCTCTAGTATCCGAACTCTGGTCTCCCTGATCAGCAATTGAACACAACTCCTTTGTATTCAAAGTGTCTTCCGTACACTCCCCACTTTTACAGTGTCTGTGACCAAACCCCAGGAAGCACCTCCCTCCTAAGTTTTGTCTCAGATGCGGCTGTTTTCTCAGCCCCTTACTTCTGATGGACTGTGGCCCTGACACTCTATGGGAGGATCTCACCAAGCAATGGCCAGGTGCCAGCCACACCAAGGAATGTTTGCAGGACCATTCTGTGGCCAATGCTCAGAGACTGTGACTGGGTGCCAGCCTGCACCATAAAAAGTTTGCACAATCATGTAGCAGTAGGTTTCAGGGATTGTGGAAAATCACAAGACACATCTGGCACCAAGCTTCATCCTTAACGACCATGTTCCAGCATGAGTGAATGTGGTTGTTCTCTTGGGTAAACCTGGGGCCTTTGCCTTTGGGGGAACCACACAGCCTCTACCAGGTGTCCACCTAGCATGGGAGCCATCTCTCCCCATGTGACCTGAAGACCCCTGGACTTCACTGTGCTCCTGGGAATTCACCTTTCTCACCAGAGCCACCAGGTATCGAGCTTCAGCATTTCAGACTCTACACTTCTCCTGTTTATGAAGTCTTAATGGAATTTCATCCTTCTCCTTCCTCCCTTTTTATCAGTCCCTGTGGCTGTTTCCACTTTTCCACTTTCCAGCTGCTTTTGGGAGGAGTGCTTTTCCCTTATTCCTCCCACCCCCATCTCTGTCCTCTCTCTGCTTGCAAAAAGAGCTACCTGCCCTCTGTGGCTTCTCTCTCCCCCAGTTCACCTTTCCACGCTGTGTACCTGCTGAGTTCTGTGGTTCAGCTTGTACAGATTGTTGTGTTAATCCTCATATCAGTTTTCTAGGTATGCAGGATGGTTTAGTGTTGATCTGGTTGTACTTCATGGATGCGAGACACAAAAAAACTTCCATACTGTTCCTCCATCTTGGCTCCTGCTCTAAACCCATATTTTTCAATAATAACACTGAATGTATATGGACTAAATGTTCCAATCAAAATACACAGGGTATCAGAATAGATTAAAAAAAAAAAAAAACCCAAGACGCATCTATTTGTTGCCTACAAGAGACTCATTTAGAACTGAGAACACCTTCAGATTGAAAGTGAGGGTATGGAGAATTATCTATCATGCTACTGGAAGTTCAAAAAAACAAAAAGCTGGAGGAGCCATACTTCTTTCAGGAAAACTAGACTTTAAATTAAAGGCTGTAACAAGAGATGAACAAGGGCATTATATAATAATTACAGGGTCTACCCATCAGGAAAAGCTAACAATTATGTTAGCTTTAGACATTAACAAAATGTCCTTTGACCAATTTTGGGAGGCCCCAAATAACAAAAAACAAGTAATCATAAACATAAGAAATCTTATTGAAAAGAATGTGGTAATTGCAGGGGACTTTAATACTCCACTTACAACAATGGACAGATCATCTAGACAGAGAATCAATAAAGAAACAATGCCCTGAATGAAACATTGGTCCTAGATGGACTTGACAGATATATTTAGAATTCTACATCCCAAAGCAGCAGAATGTACTTTATTCTCAAGTGAACATGGAACATTTTCCAAGATAGATCACATACTGGGTCACAAAACAGCCTTCAATAAATATAAAAGAATTGATATTTAAATATAAAAGAATTGTGTATGGTAACATGCACACTTTCAGATGACAATGCTATGAAACTTGAAATCAACCACAGGAAAAAATCTGGAAAACCTCCAAAAGCATGGAGGTTAAAGAACATCATACTAAAGAAAGAGTGGGTAAACCAGGCAATTAGAGAAGAAATTTTAAAAAATATATGGAAACAAATGAAAATTAAAATAAAACAATCCAAAACCTTTGGGATGCAGCAAAGGCAGTCCTAAGAGGTCTTCAATCGAGGACTATCACAAGAAACAAGAAAAATCCCAAATACAAAATCTAACAGCACACCTAAGAAACTAGAAGCACAACAGCAAAGACACTCAAAACCCAGCAGAAAAAAGTAAATAATAAATATCAGAGCATAAACAATAAAGAATAAAAAAAACACAAAAAACAGTTGAACATATCAATGAACCCAAGAGTTGTTTTCTTTCTTTCTTTCTTTTTTTTTTTTTTTTTGAAAAAATAAGCAAAATTGTTAAACCTCCAGCCAGGCTTCTAAAAAAGAAAAGAGACAGGACCCAAATAGACAAAATCACAAATTAAAATTGAATTATTACAACCAATCCCTCAGAAATACAAGCAATTATCAGGGAATACTATGAAAAATTATATGCCAACAAATTGGACAACCTGGAAGAAATGGACAAATTCCTAAACATCCACATCCTACCAAAACTCAAATGGGAAGAAATAGAAAATTTTAACAGACCCATAACTAGTGAATATACTGAATATATTGAATCAGCTATCAAAAATCTCCCAACAAATAAGAGTCCAGGACCAGAGGGATTCCCTAGGAATTCTTACAGACATTTAAAGCAGAGATAATACCTATCCTCAAGTTGTGCCAAAAAATAGAAATGGAAGGAAAACTTCTGTATTCATTCCATGAAATCAGCATTACTTTGATTCCAAAACAGAGACCCAGCAAAAAAAGAGAACTATAGGCCAATATCCCTGATGAATATGGATGCAAAAATTCTCAACAAGATACTAGCATATCAAATTCAACAGCATATAAAAAGAATTATTCACCACGATCAAGTGGGATTCATTCATGGGCTTCAGGTCTACTTCAATATTTGCAAATCAATCAATGTGATATATCACATTAATAAAAGAAAAGATAAGAACCTTACGGTCCTGTCAATCGATGCAGAAAAACATTTGACAAAATTCAGCATTTCTTAATAAAAATCCTCGAGAAAGTCGGGATAGAAGGAACATACTTAAACATCATAAAAGCCATTTACAAAAAACCCACAGCTAACATCATCCTCAATGAGGAAAAACTGAGAGCTCTCCCCCTGAGATCAGGAACACAACAGGGATGTCCACTCTCACCACTGTTGTTTGACATAGGGTTGGATGTCCTATCCTCATAAATCAGAAAATGAAATGAAATCAAAGGCATCAAAATTGGTAAAGAAGAAGTCAAACTTTCACTTTTCACAGAGGACATGATACTCTACATGGAAAACCCGACAGACTCCACCAAAAGTCTGCTAGAACTGATGCATGAATTCAGCAAAGTAGCAGCACAGAAAATTAACCTGCAGAAATTGATTGCATTTTTATACACCAGTAATGAAGAAACTGAAACAGAAGGAAAGAAACTGATCCCATTCATGATTTCACCAAGAATCATAAAATACCTAGAAATAAACCTAACCAAAGATGTAAAAGATCTGTATGCTGAAAACTATAGAAAGCTTATGAAGGAAATTGAAGAAGACAAAAGGAAATGGAAAAATACTCCATGCCCATGGATTAGAAGAATAAATATTGTTAAAATGTCAATACTACCCAAAGCAAAAAGGTCATTGCAATCCCAATCAAAATAGCACCAGCATTCTTCTCAAAGGTAGAACAAACAATCCTAAAATTTGTATGGAACCACAAAAGACCCCGAATAGCCAAAGTAATATTGAAGAAGAAAACGAAAGTGGGAGGCATCACAATCCCAGACTTTAGCCTCTACTGCAAAGCTGTAATCATCAAGACAGTATGGTATTGGCACAAAAACAGACACATAGGCCAATGTAATAGAAGAGAACCCAGAACTGGACCCACAAATGTATGGCCAACTAATCTGTAACAAAGCAGTAAAGAGTATCCAATGGGGGGGAAAAAAAAGACAGTCTCTTTAACAAATGGTGCCTGAAGAACTGGACAGCAACATGCAGAAGAATAAAACTATACCACTTTCTTACACCATACACAAAAATAAACTCAAAATGGATAAAGGATCTGAAAATGAGAAAGGAAACCATCAATAAACCCTAGAAGATAAAGCAGGCAACAACCTCTTTGACCTCAGCCACAGCAATTTCTTACTCAACACATCTCCAAAGGCAAGGGAATTAAAAGCAAAAATGAACTATTGGGATCTCAAGATAAAAAATCTTCTGCACTGCAAAGGAAACAATAAAAAAAAAAAACTAAAAGGCAACAAACGGAATGGGAAAGATATTTGTAAATGACATATCAGATAAAGGGCTAGTATCAAAAACCTATAAAGGACTCACCAAACTCCACACCTGAAAAAAAAATAATAATAATAATCCAGTGAAGAAACGGGCAGAAGACATGAATAGACACTTTTTCAAAGAAGACATCCAGATGGCCAACAGACACATGAAAAGATGCTCAACATCACTCATCAGGTAAATACAAATCAAAACCACACTGAGATACCACCCCATGCCAGTCAGAGTAGCTAAAATGAACAAATCAGGAGACTATAGATCCTGGAGAGGATGTGGAGAAATGGGAACCCTCTTGCACTGTTGGTGGGAATACAAATTGGTGCAGCCGCTCTGGAGGTTTGTCAAAAAATTAAAATTTGTTTTACCCAAGGGACACAAGAGAACTGATTCATGTGGTCACATGTACCCCAATGTTTGTAGTAGCACTTTCAACAATAGCCAAATTATGGAAAAAGCTTAAATGTCCACCAACTGACGAATGGATAAAGATGTGGTTTATATATACAATGGAATACTACTTGACAATGAGAAAGAACATAATCTGGCCATTTATTGCCACGTGGATGGAACTGGAGGGTATATGCTAAGTGAAATAAGTCAGAGAAAGATACCATATATTTTCACTCATAGGGGGATCTTGAGAAACTTAACAGAAAACCATGGGGGAGGGGAAAGGGGAAAAAAAGTTGCAAAGGAGAGAGGCAAACCATAAGAGACTCTTGAATACTGAGAACAAACTGAGGGTTGATGGGGGGTGAGGGAGAGGGGAAAGTGGGTTCTGGGCGTTGATGAGGGCACTTGTTGGGATGAGCACTGGATGTTGTGTGGAAACCACTTTGGCAATAAATTATATTTAAAAATAAAATAAAATAAAATAAAATAGTATTGAATGATAGTAAAATAAAATCTAGTTTGTCTGATATAAGTATAGGTTCTCCAGGTTTCTTTTGACTTGAAAAGTTCTCCCTTTCAATCTACAGGTGCCCTCAGGTCTAAAATGAGTCTCTTTCAGGAATAGCACTACTAGGAATTTATCCAAAGGATACAGGAGTGCTGATTTGTAGGGAAATATGTACCCCCAATGTTTATAGCAGCACTATTAACAATAGCCAAATTATGTAGAGTCCTAATGTCCATCAACTGATGAATGGATAAAGAAGGTGTGGTATATGTATACAATGGAATACTCGGCGATGAAAAAGAATGAAATCTTGCCATTTGCAACAACGTGGATAAACTGGAGGGTATTATGCTAAGTGAAATCAGTCAGAAAAAGACACATATCATGTTTTCACTCTTATATGGAATTTGAGACACTGAACAGAAGACCACAGGGGAAGGAAAGGAAAAGTAAGTTACAAACAGAGTGAGGCAAACCATAAGAGACTCTTAAGCACAGAGAACAAACTGAGGTTTGATGGGGGTGGGGAGTTGAGGGGATGGGCAAATGGGAGATTGGATTTGAGGAGGGCACTTGTTGGGATGAGCACTGGGTGTTGTATGTAAATAATGAACAACAGGAACCTACTGCCAAAGCCAAGACTACACTGTATACGTTGTATGTTATCTGAATTGAAAATAAATTATAAAAACAAACAAGCATTAAAATAAAATAAAATAAAATAAAATAAAATAAAATAAAATGAGTCTCTTATAAGCAGTATATAGATGGATTTTTTTTTATCCAGTCTGATATGGGGTTTGAGGTAAGGGGGTCCCACTGCCACTGGGGGCTGCTGTGTTCTCTGAAGTCCTACAATGGTGGTATTGGACAGGAAAATGGCATCATCCCAATTCTCATCCCCAGACTGAGAATTTCAACCCATGCTCTTCTGGTGGCTCTCATAGAATAGTGAGAGCAGGCAGCTCATCCCATGCCTCATCTTTCCTGTGCCTTCTCCTTGGCACTTGGCTGAGATAAACGAGAAGTCTTAAAACTGGCATGGCACAGCTCCACTCTCCTGCTCCTGAATAGAGCCTCTCCACCTGCTGATTAAAGGCCTTTGGCTGGAACCTCCTGGGTCTTCTGTCCCTGGGATGCAATAAACCCTCTTCCAAATACACTCCAGAAAGGGGACTATTCCCTCCCAGTGGGCCATGGAAATCTCTACACTATGCTATGAATTCTGCAGCCAACTCCCTCCTCACCAGGAGTGCATTGGAGAAAGTCATGCACTTCCAAAACCTCCAAGTTTGAGCTCTCAAAGCTGTTTGCAAAAAAGTACTGGGACACTCAGTACCTTATCACCCAGTTGATGGTCCAGAGAGGTTTTCCTCTTGTGTTCATTTAATGCTGTACTATCTCAACTACCACCTCCCTTTTGTCTTCCTACAGAAAGGGTTCCCTCCCCTCCATAGCTCTGACATTTTTTCTTCCCCAACTCAATCCACACAACTTGCACATCCCAAGATGTCTCCCTCCAAGTGTGGAGATCTTTCTGGTGCACTTCAGACTGATTTCCTGACTGTGCCAAGTAACCTTACCTCAATAAAGCTGTGTTTGAGGGACATGGGAAGCCCAGGGATCCCCTACCTCTCTGCCATCTTAACTCCTCCAAAAATTTTCTTCCTTTTTGAGGAAGGTCTGTAATGCTATACACTTCAATCTTATGGCTGCATTTGTTACATCTCAGAGGTTGAGGAATGGCATGCTTTCACTTTAATTTGTTTCCCTGTGTTTCTTTTATAGTTCTTGAATTTCCTGGTTAATCCAGTCATTCTCTAGTAGGATGTTCTTTAAGAGGGAAAGGAAAGTATTAGATCGCCAGGGGAGAACTAGAAAAGTTTGTGATTCCATAAAATGAAACAATATCATATTATAGGAGTCCCAGAAGAAGACTAGGAAAAGAGGGCAGAAAGTTTATTTGAACAGTTTAGCTTGCAACATCCCTAGTCTGGGGAGGAATCAGGCATTCATGTCCACAAGGCACAGACAACTCCCTTCAAAATCAACAAAAACAGGTAAACACCATGACATATCATAATGAAACAGGAAAAATACAAAGATAGAGAATTCTAAAAGCATCTAGGGATAAAATGACCTTACCCTACAAAGGTAGACACCTAAGGTTAGCAGACCTGTCCACTGAAATGTGGCAGGCCAGAAGGGAGTGGTAGAAAATATTTAATATTCTGAATGGGAAAAATATGCAGCCAAGAATCCTTATCCAGCAAAGCTGTCACTCTGAATAGAAAGATACAGACTTTCCCAGACAAACAAAAATGAAAGGAGTTTCTGAGAACTAATCCAGCCCTGGAAGAAATTTTAAGGGGGACTCTCTGAGTGGAGAAAAAAACCCAGAAGGCCAAAGCAACAAACACTAAAAAGGGCCAGATAACATCACCAGAAACACCAACTCTACAGGAAACACAATGGCACTAAATTCATATTTTTCACAATCACTCTGAATGAAAATGGACTGAATGCTCCAGTCAAAAGACATACAGCAGGTGCGCCTGGGTAGTTTAGTCAGTTAAGCATCCGACTTTGGCTCAGGTCATGATCTCGCAGTTTGTGAGTTCGAGAACCACATCAGACTCTGCACTGACAGTGCAGAGCCTGCTAGGTTTCTCCATATCTCTCTCTCTCTCTCTGCCCCATCTCGCTCGCTCTCTAAAAATAAATATATAAACTAAAAAAAAAAAAAAAAGATATAGCGTATAAGTAGATCAAAAAACAAGATCAATATATATTCTGCCTGCAAGAGACTCATTTTAGACCTAAGGACACCAGGTTGAAAGTGAGGAGATGTAGAATCATATATCATGGTAATGGAGGTCAAAAGAAAGGCAGAATAGCCATTCTTATATCAGACAAACTAGATTTTAAAAGAAAGGCCATAACAAGAGATGAAGTAGGCCATTATATCATAAGTAAGGGGTCTATCCATCAAGAAAATGTAACAAATGCCAATATTTATGTCCCCAACTTGAGAGAATGAAATATATAAATCAATTAATTATGAACATAAAGAAACACATTGATAATAACACCATAGGAGTAGGGGACTTTAAAACCCACTTATAACAATGGACAGATCAACTAAGCAGAAAAATAAGAAAACAATGGCTTAGAAAGATACACTGGAAGAGATGGACTTAACAGATATATTCAGAATTTTCATTCTAAAGCAGACTAATACACATTATTCTTGAGTGCACATGGAGCATTCTCTAGAAGAGATCACATACTGGGTCACAAATCAGCCTACAACATGGACAAAAAGATCAAGATCATACTGTGCATATTTTCAGATCACAACACTATGAAACTTGAAATCAACTACAAGACAACACCCTCAAAAATACATGGAGGTTAAAAAAATATCCTACTAAAAATAAGTTGGTTAACCAAGAAATTAAAGAAAAAACAAAAAATACATGGAAGCAAATGAAAATAAAAATTCAGTCCAAACCCTTTGAAGTGCAGCAAAGGAAGTTCTAAGGGTAAAATACATTGCAATTCAGACCTGTCTCAAGAAGCAATAAAGGTCTCAGATATGCAACCTAATCTTATACCCTAAAAGAGCTAGAAAAGAGCAACAAAGAAAGCCTAAGCCAGAAGCAGAAGAAAATAATGAAGATTAGAGCAGAAATAAATGATATAAAAACAAACAAACAAGAAAACCCACAGTAGAACACATCAATGAAAACTAAGAGATGGCTCTTTGAAAGAATAAACAAAATTGATAGACCACTAGCCAACTTATCACAAAGAAAACAGAATGGACCCAAATAGATAAAATCATGAATGAAAGAAGAGAGATTACAACCAACAACACAGAAGTACAAGTAATTATAAGAGAATACTATGAAAATTATATGCCAACAAACAGGGCAATTTGGAAGAAATGGATCAATTACTAGAAATTCATAAACTACCAAAGCTGAAACAGAAAGAAATGAAAAATTTGAACAGACTCATAACTGGCAAAGAAACTGAATAATTAAAAATATCCCAACAATAAGCTTTATGGCTTCCCAGGGAAGTTCTACCAGATATTTAAAGAAGAGTTAATTCTTATTCTTCTCAAACTGTTCCAAAAAAATAGAAATGGGAGAAAAGCTTCCAGCTCAGCTATGAAGCCACCATTACCTTGATTCCAAAACCAGTCAAAGACCCCATTAAAAAGGAGAATTACAGGCCAATATCCCTAATGAAAGTGGATGCAAAAATTCTCAACAAGATACTAGAAAATCAAATTCAAGGGGCGCCTGGGTGGCTCAGTCAGTTAAGCGTCCGACTTCGGCTCAGGTCATGATCTCGTGGTCCATGAGTTCAAGCCCTGCGTCAGGCTCTGTGCTGACTGCTCAGAGCCTGGAGCCTGTTTCAGATTCTGTGTCTCCCTCTCTCTCTGACCCTCCCCCATTCATGCTCTGTCTCTCTCTGTCTCAAAAATAAATAAACGTTAAAAAATAAAAAAAAATAAAAAAGAAAATCAAATTCAACACTACATTATAATTATTCACCATGAGTAAGTGGAATTTATTCTTGGGCTACAGAGCTGGTTCAATGTTTGTAAATCAATCAACGTGATACACCACATTAGTAAAAGAAAAGATAAAAACCATATGATGGTCTCAATAGATGCAGAAAAAGTATTTGACAAAATACAGCATCCTTTCTTGATAAGAAAAACCCTCAAGAAAGTAGGGATAGAAGGAACATACCTCAACATCATAATGGCCACATTTGAAAGACCCACGGCTATTATCATCTTCAATGGGGAAAAACTGAGAGATCAGGAACAGGACAGGGATGTCCACTCTCACCACTGTTGTTCAACATACTACTTGGAGGTCCTAACCTCACCATCAGACAACAAAAGGAAATAAAAAGCATACCAATTGGCAATGAAGAAGTTAAGCTTTCATTCTTGGCAGATGACATGATACTCTATGTGGAAAACCTAGACTCCACCAATTAATTGCTAGAACTGATACATGAATTCAGCTAAGTCACAGCATATAAAATCAACATAATTAGTTGCATTTCTATACACCAATAATAAAGCTGCAGAAAGAGAATTCAAGGAATCGATCCCATTGATGGTTGAACCAAAAACCATAAAATACCCAGGAATAAACTTATCCAAAGAAGTTAAAGATCTGTACACTGAAAACTATAGAAAACTCAGAAAGAAATTGAAGAAGATACAAAGAAATGGAAATAGAAAAACATTCCATGCTCATGGATTAGAAGAACAAATAGTGTTAAAATGTTGATACTATCCATAGCAACCCACACATTCATGCAATCCCTATCAAAATAACGACAGCATTCTTCACAGAGTGGGAGATGCAGGAGAGAAGCATCAAAGGAAAAGACTTCAAAAGGGAAGGGCTGGAGAAGGTGCAAGGCCTTAGGACATGTTTACACAGCTGAATGCAGGTGGCTACAGCTTGGCTTTGGCTCCTAAAGAATGCCTAGAGTCATTAACATTGCCCAGGGCCAGATCCTCCTTCACACCTGACACTTCCTAGTGTTATAGAAACCAATTAACTTGAAATTCAACCTTGAAAAGCTAAACTATTAGATTGATTAACACACTTGCTTAGCTGACTTTATGCACATAGTCTTTAGGAATTATCCTAATAAAAAGAGGCTTCATTCTGGAGTCAGGGCCTCATTCAGACTGGAGTATGAGGACCTTCACTTAACTGCACTTTGTGTGCGGACTCATCTTTGTGACTCCGGCCATACTCCCTGCAACAACAGAGTTGGAACAAATGATTTTAAAGTTTGTATTGAACCAGAAAAGACCCCAAATAACCAAAATAATGTTGAAAAAGAAAACCAATGTTGGAGGCATCACAATTCTGAACTTCAAGCTGTATTACAAAGCTGTAATCATCAGGATGGTATGGTACTCGCACAAAAATAGACACATAGATCAATGGAACAGAATAGGGAACAAAGAAATTGTTCCACAAATGTATGCCCAATTAACCTTCAAAAAGTAGGAAAGGATATCCAAAGGAAAAAAAGAAGTCTCTTCAGCAAATTGTTTTGGGAAAACTGAACAGGGACATGCAGAAGACTGAAGCTGAACCACTTTCTTACACCATACACAAAAGTAAATTCAAAATGGATGAAAGACCTAAATGTGACAGGAAACCATCAAAATCCTAGAGGAAAAAACAGGCAACAATCCTCTTTGACTTTGTTATGCCCAGAATTCGTGATCCCCGAAGACCACCATGGAGCCGAGTCTGAGGCAAAAGCAAAGAGCCTTTATTCGAGCTAGCTCGAGCTCAATCCCCTACATGCACCGACGCAGCGGTGAGATGCCAGAGAGAGAGAGAGCATGTTTCAAAAGCACAAAGGTTTTATAGGGATCTAGGGGCAGTTGGGGGGCCTTAGCTAATTGGCTGGGGAAGGGTCAGAGTCCCGTTGCACAGGTTGCTGGGCGTGGTTTGAACGGGAAGTTTGAACTGGTGAGCAGGAAGTTACTCAAGGGGAGGAGGCATGGTCTGAGATTTGAGCAGGAATTTCTTTCCATGGTTTTTCCGGAAAGGGGGCCATGTTGGGGACATAGTCACTCAAGATGGAGGACACAGAACAAAATGGAGTCGGCCGGTCTAGGTCTACTCTTTCAACCTCAGTCACAGCAACTTCTTATGTCTCTGGAGGCAAGGGAAACAAACCCAAAAGTGAATTATTGGGACCTCATCAAGATAAAAAGCTTCTGCACAGAAAAGGGAACAATCAAGATAACTAAAAGTAACCTGACGGAATTGGAGAAGATATTTGCAAATGTGTAATCGGGTGAAAGGTTGTATCCAAAATCTATAAAGAACTTATCAAACTCAACACCCAAGAAACAAATAATCCAGTGAAGAAATGGGCAAAAGACATGAACAGACACTTTTTCAAAGAAGTCATCCAGATGGCTAATAGACACATGAAAAGTCACAATCTGGTGCAGCCTTTCTGGAAAATAGTATGGAGGTTCCTCAACAAAATTAAAGTAAAAATGAAGCATTGGGACCTCATCAAAATAAGCTTCTGCACAGTGAATGAAACAAAAAAACTAAAAGGTAACTGATGGAATGGAAGAAGATATTTGGAAATGAAATATCAGATAATGGGTCAGTAGCCAAAATGTATAAAAAACTTACCAAACAACGCCCAAAATCAAATAATCCAGTGAAATGGGCAGAAGACATGAATAGCCACTTTCCGAAGAAGACACCCAGATGGCTAACAGACACATGAAAAGAGCAGAAGACATGAATAGCCACTTTCCAAAGAAGACACCCAGATGGCTAACAGACACATGAAAAGATACTCAACATCACTCAGCATCAGGAAAATACAAAGCAAAACCACAGTGAGACACCAGTCAGAATGGCTAAAATTAACAACTCAGGAAACAATAGATATTGGCGAGGATGAGGAGAAAGGGCGACCCTTTTGCATTCTCAGTGGGAATGCAAACTGATATGGCCATTCTGGAAAACAGTGTGGAGGTTCCTCAAAAAACTAAAAAAAAGAACTACCCTGCAACCCAGCAATTTCATTATTAAGTATTTATCCAAATGATAGAAATATGCTGATTTGCAGGGGCACAGGCACCCTATTGTTTATAGCACTAGTATCAACAATTGCCAAATTACAGAAAGAGCCTAAATGCCCATCAATTGACCAATGGCAAAGAAGATGTGGTATATATATGCAATGGAATACTACTTGGCAATGAAAAGGAATGAAATCTTGCCATTTGCAATAAGGCAAGGATGGAACTAGAAGGTATTATGTTAAATGAGATAAGTCAGTAGAGAAAGACAAATATCATATGATTTCACTCATGTGGAATTTAAGAAACACAACAGATAAGGGAGAAGGGGGGAAAAAGATAAAAATACAAAGAGAGATAAAACATAAAAGACTCAAATACAGAGAACAAACTGAGGGTTGCTTGAGGGGAGGTTGGTGGGGATGGGTTAAATGGCTTACAGGCAGGGGTGCCTGGGTGGCTCAATTGGTTAAGTGTCCAACACTTGATTTCGGCTCAGGTCATGATCTCATGATTCATGAGATCAAGCCCCATGTTGGGCTCTGGGTACTGACAGTATGGAACCTGCTTGGGATTCCTCCCCCCACCCCCTCTGTCCCTCCCCTGCCAATGTTGCTCTCTTTCTCTCTCTCAAAATAAATAAATTTTTAAAAAATGCGTGATAGGCATTAAGGAGGACACCTATTGGGAGGAGCACTGGATGCTATATGTAAGTGATCAATCACCAGGCTCTCCTGAAACCAACACTACACTGTAGGTTAACTAACTTGAATTTAAATAAAGTTTAAAGTAATTCTTCGAGAACTGTTTTATTGTTCACAAACTCCTATAGCTTTTGCTAAGGAGTTTTGCTAAGAATCTACAGATTCTTAGAATCTCTTCAGATATCCTTCTATTCTGAATGATAGTCTTGCCGGAGGAAGTATTGTTGGTTGCATATTTTTCACATTTAGCACATTAAATATATCATATCACTCCCTTCTGGCCTTCCAAGATACTGTTGACTTGTCTGCTTCCAACCTCATGTGTCTACCCTTGTAGGTTAAGGACCTTTTGTCTTTAGCTGCTTTCAGAATTCTCTTTATCTTTGCATTTTGCAAGTTTCATTATATGTCGTGGTTTTGACCTGTTTTTGTTGATTTTGAGGGGAGTTCTCTGTGACTCTTGGATTTGAATGCCTGTTCCTTTCCGAATATCAAGGAATTTCTCAGCTATAACTTATTCAAATAAATCTTCTATCACTTTTCCCTGCTATTCTTTGACTCTTATGAGATGGATATTATTGCACTTTGTAGAATCACTGAGTTCCCTAAGTTTATATTTGTGATCTAATAGTTTTATTCCCCTCTCCTTTTCTGGCTCATTATTTTCTATAATTTTACCTTCTGTATCACCTATTCAATCCTCTGCTTCTTTCATCCTCGTTGTAATTACACCCAGTCAGTTTTGATCTCAGTTATAGCATTATTCATTTCAGACTGACTAGTTTTTAGCTCTTTTACCTCTACAGCCATGGTTTCTCTGGAGCCTTCTATGTTTTGTTTTGTTTTGTTTGTTTCAAGTCCAACTAGTTATGACTGTCGTTCCAAATTCTCCTTCAGATATATTACTTATATCTGTTTTGAACAAATCCATGCCTGTGGTTTCTTCTTGATCTTTCTTTGTGGAAGAATCATCTTGTCATTCTGTCCAGGTTTCTGGTTTTGGTGTGTTATGAAAGTTTGTTAGGCTTCCTGTTCCTGGATATAATACTATATTAAGCGTTATACACTCTCCAGGGCCTTGTACTTCAGGAAGTGTTTCTGGTGTATGGTGTGTGCACCATACATCTCCTGTTGTGATTTGGCTGCTCTTTCCCCCAGGTCAGTCCTCTGTAGAGTTCCTCCTTACCTGTAGCAGGGAGTGTTTGGACCTTTAACCAGGTATGCTTTTGACTTATTAAAATAAGCCCGATTTAAAAAACAATACAAATTAACGAAAACAAAAAGGTCTTATCCAAAAAAAAAAGGTATAGCAACCAAAAAACAAAAAAACAAAAAAACCCAAATACACAGACAAAATACTATAAGCTGAATTCAAGAATAAAAAAAAGAAAAAGTAGTCAGTTTCAAAACATGAGAAAAGGAAACAAAAAAAAACTATAGGCCTGATTAAAAAAAAAAAAAAAAAAAAAAAAAAAAAAAAAGGCCTCTTCTTGTTTCCAGCATAACTGATGCTGATGCTTTGGAGCACTCTATGATCATTAGACTTAGTGCATGTGGGGGAGCCTGTGTTGTTCCTCTGGGGGAAAAGCCCAGTGCACTGGCTCACAATCAGACCTGCCCCTGTAAGATAACCATTGTAGGGGCCAGGGGGCCAGGCTTTGGTATAAGTAGCTGTAGCCTCAATTAGGAGTGCTGTGTATGATGGGCTGGTGTGATGGGCTGGTAGGTGGGGGTAGACGGTACCATACCACTCTCTTTTTCCCCAGGCAGAAAAGATGGAACCTGCAGCTGTTCAGGTAGCCCTCACAGACAAGCAACCAATCTCCTCTCCTGTGACCCATGGTTCATCAGATTCTTCCCCTTTTGTGCCTGGGCCATCAACTTGCCTGGTGCCACAGCTCTCCAGTGTTTTATCTATGGCATACAACTGGGATTCCCAACTCTCAAATTTTAAAGGACCAGGCAAGGCACAGACCCGCTCCCCCACTTCAGAGGAGAGCTTCACAGCACTGCATCTGGTACTATTCTGTCCCAGAAAAGCAGTCCCATGGCCATTCTGGTGCCTAGAGTTTATGGTGAAGCACAACGAAAAGCTACGACCACTTTATCCACCCTCTGCATGTGCCCCTGTCCCTTGCTGTTGAATACATGTTCAAAGGTGCCAGCTGGGTCTTTTGTCCTTGGAAAGGCATTATAGTCTCTTCCAAATACACTTGGGGAAGGAGAACTTTCTCTCCCAGTGAGACCAAAGGAATCTTTGCACCACACTGTCCACTGTCTGCTCTTGGGCTTCCCCTCCTTCTCCCCAGGAGCACTGCTGCCCATCCAGATCTATTACAGCAAACAGCACAGACTTCCAAAAACTCAGAATTTCACCTCCACTGTTTGCAAAACCTTGGGATATTCAGTTCCTCACAATTCCCCCATCAATGGTTTTGGGGGATTGCTTTTCTTATGCAAATCTGACACACTACTCTCTCCCCACTTCCCTTTCTCCTCTCTGCAAGTAGGACTCCCATCCCTTCTGCAGCACCATGGCTTTTCTCTCCCCCAAATCTCCTCTCCACACCTGCCATGTTCTCTCCCTCAAATTATGCAGACTGTTCTTTTAATCCTCAGGTCAATTTCCTAGGTGTTTAAAATGATTTGATGTTGATTGAGCTGTGTTTGAGGGACTGAGACTAGCCCAGGTTCCCCTTACTACACCACCATCTTAACTCCTCCCCCCTTATAAAATTAGAATTTAAATCAGTGGGAAAATATAAATATTTTAATAAATGATGCAAACCATTGCTTAAGGGGGAAAAACCAGATACCTATCTTACACTAGTTATAAAAATGAATTCCAGAAGGATATACTTGTATTAGGAAAATAATTTTATCAAGGAAATACAAAGTCTACAAATCTAGCCCTCTGGATAAACACAAAGCTGATTATCTATTCCTAAACAGCTTGCTAGTGTTAAAGTGAAATAACTATGATTAAAATCTCTTTCATCATATTGATACCATACTTACACAGTATTGTCTCATCTTATGTTAAAACCAATAGTATACAATTATAAAATCTTTTTACTATTCATGAAAGTTTCTCTAAAGTTTTTGGTTCTATTTGATTTTCCTAACTAGGACTCATCTATCACCCACAGGAAATTTTTTATTTGAATAAAAAGGGGCCCATTATTTGAAATAAGTAACAGTATAATCTATAGATTTACAAACATCTATAATTACCAATATAAATATTAATTTATGTTACATGTAGGTATCACAGAAGACAATAAAAAGATAACTGTAATGGAGGTCGGTAGAAAATACAAGACCAAATCATTAGCGATTAGATGTTGTTTTTCCAACACAAATAAAACACAAGTGCTCTATCTGCTTTATGAAATTAGCTGTAAACATTTCATTATAAACCAAATATCCACAGGGCTCCCTCTGTCCATTCTGCATCACCGAATGTGGTACTCCCTGAAACACTTGGCATGGACACCCTTCTGGCATTTCTCGCAGCGGGTGTTGGTCTGCGAGTGGCAAAGGGCACACCGAGTCCTCTTGTCCTGGTGGACGATCCAGTGACCAATCATGTCAAAGCGGCTCTCAGTTTCCAGCCGTCTGCTTCGCCTCCCTTGGGAGGACATGTCAGCATTGCTCTCTAGGTACACACAGGCCACATATCTCCGGAAGGCCAGGAGGTCTACCTGGGCATCATGGCTGCAGATCCTGTGTAGTTGCCAAGCATTATTGAGGGCAGCATCAATGACATAGCCAATGAAGCTTGAGTACCACTTCATGCCCCGGATCTTTACCTTGTATTTGGCAATATTCTGGTCCATCCGGCTGACACCCCCCACTTTCTCCTGGTACAGCTTCACCAGGGATGGTTGATGGACTTGGGTCCGTGTTTTGGCTATTCCTGAATGATGGCTGGTCAGCTCCACTGGCTCTATGCCCACAGCATTAGAGCAGATGTTAACCACACTGCTATCATGCCAGCGGCACACGATAATCTCCTCACTCTCATCAACTTTATAATCAAATGAACCCCTCTTCATTTTCTTAAGTTCTTTGGGATCTTTGAGGGGACATCGCTCAGTCCTGTATTCACGAACAGTTCCTGTGGCCTTCACCCCCTTTTTCCTCAAAATGGACATGAGTTTGACACTTGTAAAAACCTTGTCAAAAAATATGTGGTATGGCAAACAGCCACGCTCCTGAAGAGCATCCACAAATTTTACCACCATACTACCTCCTAAGTCTAAGCCCCTGTCTGACTTGGTGAACAGTGTGCCCTGTGAGGGCTCAAACCACACCAGATAGCCCCTGCTGGTTGTCCCACACCAGATCTTGTAGCCCAGACGCATGGGTTTCCCTGCTGGCAGCTGTTTGGATCCCCGGTGTCCAAAGTATTCACACATGGATTCACCAAAGCTGTAGAACTCTTCCAAGGGTGCGTGCTTCTGGAAATTGCAATTCATTCGGACAATGAGAGGCCTGACCTTGGCAAACCTATCACTTTCATCCAGCTCATTATTATCTGCAAAATGCAGGTATGAAAAGATCAGTTCAAATCTGTCCCTTCTAATTGCATCAGCCACAAGATGATGATGTGAATCAGGAGATGTTTCCCAAAACATCCTTCTCCTTGGATAGGATATATACCCACTTAAAATCAAAATTCCCAAAACACACTTTAATTCCTGGGCTGTGAGCCCAAGGTTGACATTTTTTTGCCAAGCGTAACGATTGGTTTCATTAACAATAAAATTAATAGTTCCTTCATCAAAAAACAACTCAAATAGGCCTACAGGACTCAGTTCCTGGCTTTTGAGATCCTCTATATGGGGATCTGATGGAGTCCAGCTGCGGAAGTTGGGCTGGATATCTCTTTTGATCCAAACACGCTGAGGTTCCACTACTGCCTTCTGCCTCTTCATGGCTGGTGGTGGCTGCAGGTCGTCATCCTCCTCCTCAGTGCCAGAGTCCTCAGGTACAACAGAGGCATGCAGCACACTACCGGGCACATGGGAGCCTCGCTGGCCATCTTCATCACCTGAGTCCTCATCAGTGAAATCCCCTGAGGCATTGTCAGGTGGCGCAATGAAGATCTCTTCCCTGCGGTGGCTAGGACTCTCCTCCTCCAATGCATTCAGAACCTCAAGTAGCTTCATGGACTTGAGCTTTGAACTGGCATCTCTCCCAACAGTGGGATTGCTGCAATGACAGGAAACGAAATAAAGCGAGGTCACACAGGAGACAGTGTTTCAGCAGAAAACTCTGTTGAAGCATCACCTGAGAGGAGGGCGCTCCCACTGCAGACCACCTGAGCTTGAACCGCATTTTGGAACCAGTACCACCAGGCACAGTACCAGGTAAGGGAATTTTCCTAACATAGGTTACTCTTTCAAGTGCAAAAGTATTTTAATGATAGGAGGCATTCTAAAGAGAAGTTCCAGGGGGAGGAGGTAAGATAGAGGAGAAATAGGGGAACCCTGAGCTTTCTCATCCCCCAAACATAGCTATACCGAGGTCACATCACTTGGAACACCCAGGAGATCGATCTGCAGAGTGGCAGAAGGACCTGCATGGTTGGAGGGAGACAGGGTGGCAGGTGTGAGGCACATGGATATGAATTGGTGGATAGAAAAATGGCAGTGCTGCAGAGGGGGAGGAAACCCTTTCTGGTAAGAGAAAAGAAGGGAGGGAAAGAGAGAGGTGTTGACAGAGTATAGCACTGGGTTCACACAAGAGGAAAATCTCTCTAGACCACAGACTGGGGTGCAAGAAGTACTGAGAGTTACAGGTTTTTGTTATGTTTTGTAGTAGTTTGCAAACAGCGTGTGGAGTTCAACCCTGAAGTTTTGGAAGTGTGTGACTCTCTAGCAGAGAGCTGTAGTGTGTGATCATGGGGGGAAGGAAGGAGCTGGACCCAGAGTGCATAGCCTGGTGTAGGGACCTTCAAGGCACACTGGGAGAGAACATTCCCCTTCCTGGAGTACTTTTGGAAGAGGTTTATTGCCTCTCCAAGGACAAAAGAACCTATAGGTGCCAGCTAATGGCGTTTCATCAGCAGGGGACAGAGATACAGCAGATAGCATATGACCTTGTTGCTGCTTTCAGTGGTGCTACAGTATACACTCCACACAACATGCTGGCGAGGAACTATTCTTCTGGGACAAAAACCATCTGACACAGCACGCAGAGGCTCTACTCCAGAGGAGGGAAGCAGGTCCATGTAGTGCTTTGCCCATTAAGTTTTCAAGTTTTGTATTCCAGCTGCACACCAAGGAAAAACTCAAAAAAGCTGTGGTGCAGGGCAAGTTGACTGCCCTTACTATCTGTGAGGACTGCCTGAATGGTGGGGGATGTGAGATTCTTTCTGGGGACAAAGATTGGGGTGGTGTCATTTTCCCCCAACACCAACACAGTGGGACTTCTGAGACCAACACAGCAGCCCCCAGCAGAGGTGGGACCCGGTTACACCACAACCTGCCTCAAAGTGCCTGGTAACTGCTTATTTACTGGAGTAAGACTGACTCTGAGCCATTTCAGTCAGTCTTTCACGCAGAAGACCACCATAGGCAGCACCCTGCATGTACCAACTGTACTGAAAATTGAATGCTTCAAAATGACACATGTAGTTCTGGTGGAAACAGGACCAGGTTTACTTTTTTTCTACCACAGCCCCCCCCCCCCCCCATTTCCCCATTTGTTTGTTTATTTGTTTTTCTTTCTTTTTTCTTCTAGAATCAGGCTCATACTGTTTTATATGTTTGTTAGTTTGCTATTTTCATTTCCTTTCTCCTTTTTGGGAGGGTCAAGCTTCTTTTTTCTTTTATTTGTCTTTTTTTTTTTAGCTTTCTTTCTCTTTGAATTCAGCTTATAGTTTTTTGATTGGTGTTTTTTGTTCCTTTTCCCTTTCTTCGTTTACAGGATCAGGTTTTTTATTGTTTGTTTGTTTGTTTTGTTTGTTTTTTTTTCCAGGCTTATTTTAATGAACAAATCAAAGCAATCCCAGCTAAAGGTCCAAACACTCTCCACTGTAAGAAAGGAGGAGCTCTATGGATGAATGGATAAAGAAGATGTGGAGTATTACTTGGCAATCAAAAAGAATGAAATCTTGTCATTTGTAACTACATGGATGGAACTAGAAGGGGTTATGAGCAAATCACAGCAGAAAACTTTCCTAACCTGGGGAAAGACACAGACATCAAAATCCAGGAATCACAGAGGGCCCCCATTAGATTCAACAAAAACTGACCATCAACAAGGCATATCATAGTCAAATTCACAAAATACTCAGGCAAGGAAGAATCATGAAAGCAGCAAGGGAGAAAAAGTCCCTAAATTACAAGGGAAGACAGATCAGGTTTGCAGGAGACCTATCCAAAGAAACTTGGCAGGCCAAAAAGGAGTGGCAGGATTATGTTCAATGTGCTGATTCAGAAAAATATGCAGCGAAGAATTCTTTATCCAGCAAGGCTGTCATTCAAAATAGAAGGAGAGATAAAAAGTTTCCCAGACAAAAGAAAATTAAAGGAGTTTGTGAGCACTAAACCAGCCCTGGAAGAAATTTTAAGGGGGATTCTCTGAGGGGAGAAAGATGAAATAATAAACAAACAAACAAAAAAAAGGCAACAAAGACTAGAAAGGACCAGAGAACTCCACCAGAAACTCCAACTCTGCAACCAACATAATGGCAATAAGTTCATACCTTTCAGTTATCACTCTAAATGTCAACGGACTCAGTGCTCCAATCAAAAGACACAGGGTAACAGAATGTATAAGAAAACAAGATCCATGTATATTCTGTTTACAAGAGACCTACTTTAGACTTAAAGACACCTTCAGATTGAAAGTAAGGGGATGGAGAGCCATCTATCATGTTAATGGTCCACAAAATAAAGCCGGAGTAGCCATACTTATATCAGACACTCTAGACTTTAAACTAAAGACTGTATCAAGAGATGAAGAAGGGCATTATATCATAATTAAGGGGTCTATCCACCAAGAAGACCTAACCATTGTAAACATTTATGCTCCAAATGTGAAAGCGCCCAAATATATAAATCAATTAATCACAAACATAAAGAAACTCATTGATAGTAATACCATAATAGTAGGGGACTTCAACACCCCACTCACAGCAATGGACAGATCATCTAATCAAAACATCAACAAGGAAACAATGGCTTTGAATCACACACTGGACCAGATGGACTTAATAGATATATTCAGAACATTTCATCCTAAAGCAGCAGAATATACATTCATCTCCAGTGCACATGGAACGTTTCTCCAGAATAGACCACATACTGGGACACAAATCACCCCTCAACAAGTACAAAAGTATTGAGATCATACCATGCATATTTTCAGACCACAATGCTATGAAACTTGAAATCAACCACAAGAAAAAATTTGGAAAGGTAACAAATACTTGGAGACTAAATAACATCCTACTAAAGAATGAATGGGCTAAGAAGTTAAAGAGAAAATTAAAAAGTTCACGGAAGCCAATGAAAATGATAACACCACAACCCAGAACCTCTGGGACTCAGCAAAGGTGGTCATAAGAGGAAAGTATATAGCAATCCAGGCCTTCCTAAAGAAGGAAGAAAGGTCTCAGATACAAAACCTAACTTTACGCCTTAAAGAGCTGGAAAAACAACAGCAAATAAAACCCAAGACGAGCTGAAGACAGGAAATAACAAAGATTAGAGCAGAAATCAATGCTATGGAAACCAAAAAAACAGTAGAACAGAACAATGAAACCAGAAGCTGGTTCTTTGAAAGAATTAACAAAATTGATAAACCACTAGCCAGTTTGATCAAAAAGAAAAAGGAAAGGACCCAAATAAATATAATCAAGAATGAAAGAGGAGAGATCACAACCAACACAGCAGAAATAAAAACAATACTAAGAGAATATTATGAGAAATTATATGCCAATAAAATGGGCAATCTGGAAGAAATGGACAAATTCCTAGAAACATATACACGACCAAAACTGAAACAGGAAGAAACAGAAAATTTGAACAGACCCATAACCAATAAGGAAATCGAATGAGTAATCAAAAATCTCCTAAAAAACAAGAGTCCAGGGCCAGATGGCTTCCAGGGGAATTCTACCAAACATTTAAGGAAGAATTAACACCTATTCTTTTGAAGCTGTTCCAAAAAATAGGAATGGAAGGAAAACTTCCAAATCCTTTCTATGAAGCCAGCATTACCTTGATTCCAAAATGAGACAGAGGTCCCACTAAAAAGGAGAACTAACTATAGACCAATTTCCCTGATGAACATGGATGCAAAAATCCTCAACAAGATATTAGCCAACCAGATCCAACAATACATTAAACAAATTATTCACCATGACCAAGTGGGATTTATACCTGGGATGCAGGGCTGGTTCAATATCCACAAAACAATTAACGTGATTCATCACATCAATTAAAGAAAGGAAAGAACCATATGATCCTTTCAATAGATGCAGAGAAGGCATTTGACAAAATACAGCATCCTTTCTTGATAAAAAACCTCAAGAAATTAGGGATAGAAGGAGCATATCTCGAGATCATAAAAGTCATATATGAATGACCCAACGGTAATATCATTCTCAATGGGGAAAAACTGAGAGCTTTCCCCCTAAGGTCAGGAACAAGACAGGCATGCCCACTCTTGCCACTGTTATTCAACATACTATTGGAAATCTTAGCCTCTGCAATCAGACAACACAAAGAAATAAAACGCATCTAAATCAGCCAGGAGGAGGTCAAACTTTCACTCTTTGCAGATGACATGATACGGTATATGGAAAACCCAAAAGATTCCACCAAAAAAATGCTAGAATGAATTCATGAATTCAGCAAAGTTGCAGGATATAAAATCAATACACAGAAATCGGGTGCATTCCTATACACCAACAATGAAGCGACAGAAAGAGTAATCAAGGAATCAATCCCATTTACAGTTGCACCAAAAAACATAAAATACCTAGGAATAAATCTAACCAAAGAGGTGAAAAATCTATACACTGAAAACTATAGAAAGCTTATGAAAGAAATTGAAGATGACACAAAAAAAATAGAAAGAGATTTCATGCTCCTGGATAGTAAGAACAAATATTGTTAAAATGTCGATATTACCCAAAGTAATCTACACAGTCAATGCAATCCCTATCAAAATAACACCAGCATTCTTCACAGAGCTAGAACAAATCATCCTAAAATTTGTATGGAACCAGGAAAGACCCCGAATAGCCAAAGCAATCTTGAAAAAGAAAACCAAAGCAGGATGCATCACAATCCCAGACTTCAAGCTATACTATAAAGCTGTAATCATCAAGACAGTATGGTACTGGCATAAGAACAGACACTCAGATCAATCCAACAGAATAGAGAACCCAGAAATGGACCCACAAATGTATGGCCAACTAATGTTGGACAAAGCAGGAAAGACTATCCAATGGAATAAAGACAGTCTCTTCAGCAAGTGGTGCTGGAAAAACTGGACAGCGACATGCAGAAGAATGAACCTGGACCATTTTCTTACACCATACACAAAAGTAAATTCAAAATAGATGAAAGACCTCAATGTAAGACAAGAAGCCATCAAAGTTCTCGAGGAGAAAGCAGGCAAAAACCTCTTTGATCTTGGCTGCAGCAACTTCTTACTCAACACGTCTCTGGAGGCAAGGGAAACAAAAGCAAAAATCAACTACTGGGACCTCATCAAAATAAAAATCTTCTGCATAGCGAAGGAAACAATCAGCAAAACTAAAAGGCAACCGAAAGAATGGGAGAAGATATTTGCAAACGACATATCAGATAAAGGGTTAGTTGCAAAATCTCTAAAGAACTTATCAACAACACCCAAAAAAACAAATAATTCAGTGAAGAAATGGGCAAAAAGTATGAATAGACATTTCTCCAAAGAAGACATCCAGATGGCCAACCAACACATGAAAAAATGCTTAACGTCACTCATCATCAGGGCAATAGAAATCAAAACTACCATGAGATACCACCTCACCCCTGTCAGAATGGCTAACATTAACAACTCAGGCAACAACAGATGTTGGCAAGGATGTAGAGAAAGAGGATCTCTTTCCACTGCTGGTAGGAATGCAAGCTGGTGCAGCCACTCTGGAAAAGTGTGGAGATTCCTCAAAAAATTAAAAATAGAACTACCCTATGACCCAGCAATTGCACTACTAGGTATTTATGCAAGGGATACAGGTATGCTGTTTCAAAGAGACACATGCACCCCAATGTTTATAGCAGTACTATCAACAATAGCCAAAGAATGGAAAGATCCCAAATGTCCACACACGGATGAATGGATAAAGAAGATGTGGTATATGTATATATACACAATGGAATATTACTAGGCAATCAAAAGGAATGAAATCTTGCCATTTGCATCTACATGGATGGAACTAGAGGGTATTATGCTAAGCAAAATTAGTCAGAGAAAGACAAATATCATATGTCTTCACTCATATGAGGACTTTAAGACACAGAACAGATGGACACAAGGGAAGGAAGCAAATATCATATAAAAACAGGGAGGGGGACAAAACATAAAAGACTCTTAAATATGGAGAACAAACTGAGGGTTATTGGAGGGTTGGGAGGGGGGATGGGCTAAATGGGCAAGGGGCATTAAGGAATCTACTCCTGAAATTATTGTTGGACTATATGCTAACTAATTTGAATGTAAATTAAAAAAATAAAATAAATTAAAAAAGAAGATGTGGTGTATATGTATACATATATATACATACATACATACAATGGAATATTAGCATCAAAAGGAATGAAATCTTGCCATTTCCAATGACGTAGATGGAGCTAGAATATATTTTGCTAAACAAAATAAGTCAATCAGAGAAAGCAAACATCATATGATTCCACTTATATGTGGAATGTACGAAACAAAACAGATGAACATATGGGAATGGAGGGAAGAAGGAGAAGAAAAGAAACCACAAGAGACTTAACAACAGAGAACAAACAGGGCTGATGGTGGGAGATAGGCTAAATTGGTGTTGGGTATTAAGGAGGGCACTTGTGATGAGCACTGGGTGTTATATGTAAGTGATAAATCACTAAATTCTACTTCTGATACACCTATATGTTAAGTAACTTGAATTTAAATAAAATCTTGGGGAAAAAAATGCCAACTTTGTAAATCACTGAATTCTAGTTCTGAAACCAATACTGGACTGTATATTAACTAACTATATTTAAATAAAAACTAGGTAACAACAACAAAGAAATGTTACATACCTCCTTCCTTCTTAATGTGTCTTGAATACAGAATTCCCTTTACTGATAAATGACAGGTGCTACTGTCATTACCCAAATGACAGTAACCACCAAAAAGGAAGCCTAGACTGCTGAAGTGACATCCACTGATATCTTCTGATTCATTGGCTCCAGCAGCTCTACTTTCATGCTTCAGTCTTACCTTTGTCTTCCCTTTCCCTTATTAATTTGGCAAATACAAGGTTCCTCCCTCCCAAATTCCCAAGCTCTCCCTACTTGACCTCTTACTACCCAATATCAGGACCTGAACAGATTCAGACAAATTTTCAGATGGTTCCCTCAGTATCAGACATCTTACTATACACTAGCTGCAATTCAGAAGCCAAACAGATTCAGAAAACATGGAAACCCCATCTATCCTAACTTTCCCTGTGCACTAGGATCTAAATGGATGACAAGAGATACCTATATTTAATGAGCACCAACCACGAGCAGGCACTTCCCAGCAACTGACAATGGACACACTCCGCTCCTGACCTGCACAGCACTTGTCTACCTGGAGGTGAAAGATGACAGTTCAGCACACAAGTAGCTATGCAAGATGGGGGCCATCCTGGACAATGGGCAGAGAATGTAGCAAAGGAGTAGGACTGGGGTTACTATTTTAGATGGATGATAAGTGAAGGCTCCCAGGCAGGTGGCCTGAAAAAAGAGGGAGGGAGCCTTACAGACAGCTAGAAACAGGGTGTCCCAGGCAGAGAAAAAGAATTGTAGGCACAAGGCCCTGAGCCTGAAGGGACTTCAGGACTGTGAACAGCAAGGAGGTCAGTGAGACTTCAGATGTAGTAAAGGGAGGAGAGCAGAGCATAGGCTGCCAGGACCAGGACCCACAGGGCTCTATAGGCCCTAATGAGGACATTCAATAGTGTTCAGCTGTCACAGGAAGCCCTCTAGTAGGATGCAGAAGGGGCAGTGACACACATCACTGGCTATGAGAATGGACGGGCAAGGAAGGTGGGCTCTACTGCTGCCCTGTGTCACTCTGGCCCAACCTCCACATGAGAAGAATCTCAAACCAGAGGGAAGACACAAGCTTTACCGCAAAGGTTATTTCTCTACAGACCTACCCTTGGACTTGGGAGTTCACTGCATTAGAGATTCACTACAACCTCATTTGGTGAACACGGACTCCATCAGCCTCTGTGCTAGAGTCTACTAGGGCACAGGAGATCTGACCTCAGGGAAGGCAAGGTATTTCTCATGCTATGCCAGAAAGGGAACCCAGCTTTCAAGGATAGGAAATCTGAAGCACTTCCCATGGACCTCAGACTGAGAGGTTCTCAGGGGTCAATAGACAACTTGCCATCTTCTCAGCCTCTCCTATTTTCGAGCAGCAGATCCAGGCCTATATAGTCAGGGTTTCCACCACTCTCACTATCTAAGCTCCTATGTGCCCCCATGCCTCCAAAAACTTTCTGTACATAGTTGTTAAGACTCCTGGAGTAGGACAGGATTTAGATGTCAGAGTAGTAGGGGGACCCTATACTTGCTTTGTCCATCAAACATAGCTAGATAAATATCAAATCCATTCCAAACACCCAAGAAATGAATGTGAGGACTGAGAGAACAAACTGCACAACTACAGGGATAAAAGAGGCCACACTGTGGAAGGGAGGAGGTGCAGAGAAGTGATTAGCGAGAAAAGAATCGTAGGTGCTGTGGGGGGTAAAGAGCCCTGATCACACAGGAAAGAGATTCAGAGACAGAGAGCACATGTGAGAAAGCATGTGCATGCAGGGCACTGCACAAGAAAAACACTTCCCCAAAACCACTGAGAAGCAAAACAATTGCGGCTGACTATTGCCAAGTTTTTCCAGGCAGTGGAACTCAAAGTCAGAAGTTTTAGAAGTCCATGCCATGACCAGAGACAGAACCTGACCAGCACAGATGTGCTTCTGTTGAGAGGGAGGGCAGAGGCCTGGGAGAAGACAGATGGTCTGCAGATACCCTGGGCCACACTGGGACAGACAGATCTCCTCCTTACAGTGCATTTGAGAGAGGTGGCACTGCCAGCGGGTGCCACTGAGCTACCCTATTCATTCCAATAGGAGCAGAGACACCTGCTGAGACCAGGTAACCTGAAAATCAGCCTTTCGCTGTGCTTTACCATACTCCAAGTGGCCGCACATTCTGTGACTACCCTTCTGAGACAAGCAGGCACCAGCCACAGTGTAGTGAGACCCCACCCCAGATGATTAGTGCAGGGCCAACCATGCCAGGTCCCTTTGGAGTTCTGAAACTCAGCACAGGTTGTGTCCAGCACAGGACCATGATGCTGGGTGGGCAAAAGGCTCAGACACAGAATGGGTGAAGGCAGAGAGATCTGAGGGATTCCTGGGACACAGGAGGGGAGATTGTTCGATCTTCAGTGAGGGTTTCCTGAACATCAGTGGGCGCAAATGCCCCTCTGCAGGAAGACAGTGGGCTGAAACTATATTAATTCCCCACCTATCAGCACAGGCAGACTTAAGTGAGAAACACAGCACACACAGTAGAGGCCTGAGCCACTTACACCAAGACCCGCCCCTGTAGGCTCTGCAGGTGCTTTTTCATGAGTGCAATTGTGCCTGAGAGCCAGAGCAGAAGCAGGTCCCTCTGCTAGAAGATGAGCACAAACCCCTTGCACCTACCAAGTCTACTGACAATGGAGTGATGCAAAACTTCAGCTCTAGTGGAAAATGGATCTGGCCTTTTGAACAAGCAGACCAAAACACACCGAGTTAAAACTCACCACACACTGGGCAAGGTCCAAACACAACCCAGTACAGACAAGGTGAAACTGCAGAGGACTGATGTGAGGGAAAGAGCAGTTAAAACACAAAAGCAGAGTGTACAAACTGCACACCAGAAACACTTCCTGGAGCGCCAAGCCGGGGTCAGTATATAGCATCTTCTTAATATAGCCTTTACTCTCAGAAGCAGGAAATATAACAGGCTTTCCTAACACAGAGAAAACAGAGACTAAAGCAAAGTGCCAAGATGGAGAAATGGATCACAAAACAAAAAATAAGAAAAGGTCATAGCCAGAGATCTAATCAAAATAGATATAAGTAATATGCCTGTACCAGGATTTAAAACAACAATCATAAGGATATAGCTGGGCTTGAGAAAAGCATAGAAGACACCAAGGAGTCTCTTAACACAGAGATAAAAGATCTAAAAACTAGTCAGACAGTAATAAAAAATGCTATAACTGAGATGTGAAACCGATTCTAAGAAATGACCATAAGAATGGAAGAAGCAGAGGAATGAGTAAGTGATATGTAAGATAAAATTATGGAAGATAATAAAGCTGAGAAGAATAGGGAAAGAAAACATTAGATCAGAATGTAGACAATAGGGAACTCAGCAACTCCATAAGACGTAATAACATTTGTATCACAGGAGTGCCAGAAGAAGAGAGGAAAACAGGGGCAGAAACTTATTTGAGCAAATTATTGTGGAAAATGTCCCTAATCTGGGGAAGGAAACAAACATTCAAGTCAAGGACACACAGAGAACTCCCACCATAATCAACAAAAGCAGGGCAACACGAAGACATATTGTAGTAAAATTTGGAAAATACAGAGTTAAGGAAAAAATCCTGAGAGCAGCAAGGAAAAAGAAATCCCTAAGTCATAAGGGAAGACAAATAAGGTTAGCATACTTATCAGCAGAAACTTGGCAGGCTAGAAGGGAGTGGCATGATATATTCAAAGTGAATGGGAAAAATATGCAGCCAAGAATACTTTATCCAGCAGTGCTGCCATTTAGAATAGAAGGAGAGATAAAGAGTTTCCTAGACAGGTAGGAGTTAAGATGGCAGAGCAGTAAGGGGACCCTGAGCTTGTCTTGTCCCTGAAACACAGCTAGATCAGCATCAAACCATTTTGAACACTTAGGAAATTGATCTGAGAATTATTGCAACAATCTGCATAATTTGAATCAGAGAACTTAGCAGGTACATGGTGTGGAGAGGTGAACTGGGGGGAGAAAAGCTGCAGAGCCGTAGAGGGTAGGAAGCCATTTTTGCAGAGAGAGGACTGGGGAGAAGGCAGCACATCAGGATCATGCAAGAAAAGCACTGCCCCCAAAAGTAGCTGGAGAGAAAGAAAGAAAGAAAGAAAGAGTGAAAACACTCGCATGGGACTAGACAAGAAATCTGTTCACAAAAACCACTGATGGAAGAAAGGAGGGGATTTCAATACCACCAGGATTCTATATATAGCTATATTCTATAATAGGACAGAATCTGAAGTTTTGGAGCTCAGTGCTTGGCTGTGCTCTGGTGAGTAAGTCAGGTGAATCCCCAGGAGCAGGAAGCATGGTTTGAGGGGTCCATGTGCCACCTGGGGAAAAGTGGTTCTTCTGATTGGAGTGTACTTGGTAGAGGCCATAGGCTTCCCCATGGGCAAAATTCCTGGCTTATCCCAGAGAGCTACCATGTAGCTGTAGTACTGAAACAAAGATGCCACAGTGCACCATGACCTGTACAGGGTATGTGCTGTGATTCACCATAAACTCTGAGCCTCTGCTGCTGTGGGATCGTGCGAATGTTTTCTGTGGACACCCTTCCCCAAAGCATTAGCATGGGTCCAAGCCACAGGGATCTCTGAAGTGAGGGGTTTTGAAACACAGCTCTGTGTGAGATAAAACTCGGGAGGGAGGTGCCACCTGGAAGGGACACAGCTTGAACACAGACAGGGTGAAGGCAGGGAGCAGATAGAGGCCTGAGACCAAGGAGAGGCACTTGAATGTGTGTCCACAAGGGCAAAAATTCCCACATCAGACACTAGAGAGCTCTGTGAAGTCATTCTCACCACTAACAAGCATACATGCATGGATGCACTCCTTGATCGACACCTATAAGCTAAGCAGTGCCACCAAATGGAGAACAGAAACAGTTACCCCACGCCCCACCCAGCTGTGCCCTCTAGGCACATGCCCCAGAAGACCAGGACAAATCCTTCCACCTACTTAGTCTATGAATTATAGTGTCTTACGAAGATTTCATTCTAGGGGAAAATGAATGTACTTCATTCAGGTTTCATTCTGTTTGCTTCTTCATTTGTTTGTTCGTTTTCTTTCCTTCTGTTTTTGCTTATCTTTTTTTTCCCTTCATTCTTTTCTCTTTCTTGGATACAGAAAAAGCAATTTTTTATTTTTTTTATTTTCCTTATTTTATTCTATTACTTAAGAACTGTATTTTTCAATTTAAAATTTTGTTTATAGGGGCGCCTGGGTGGCTCAGTCAGTTGAGCATCCAGCTTTGACTCAGGTCATGATCTCACGGTTTGTGAGTTCGAGCCCCATGTCAGGCTCCATGCTGACAGGTCAGAGCCTGGAGCCTGCTTCCGATTCTGTGTCTCCCTCTCTCTCTGCTCCTCCCCCAGTCATACTCTTTCTCTCTCTCAAAAATAAATAAACATTAAAATTTTTTTTTAATTTTGTTTATAGTTTTTTGTTTTCCTTTTTTTTTCTCTCTTTTCTATCAACCTCTCAACAAGCAGAAAGAAACACACCTAGGGGCACCTGGGTGGCTCAGTTGGTTAAGTGTCTGACTTCAGCTGAGGTCATGATCTCACAGCTCGTGAGTTCGAGCCCTGAATCAGGCTCTGTGCTGACAGCTCAGAGCCTGGAGCCTGCTTCAAGTTCTGTGACTCCCTCTTCTGCCCCTCCCCTGCTCATGCTCTGTCTCTCCAAAAATAAATAAACATTAAAAAAAATTAAAAAAAGAAAAAAGAAACACACCTAGTATCTAGCTTCCATTATTTGATTTGTATTGTATTATCTTGTTTGTAATTTTTTTAATTTTAATTTTTTTTTTTTTTTTTTTGCCTCCAAAATGACAAGACAGAGGAATTCACCCCAAAAGAAAGAACATGAAAAAATGATGGCCAGGGATTTAATCAACACAGATATAAGAATGATGAGTGAATTAGAATTTCAAGCCACAATTATAATAATATTAGTTGGAGTTGAAAAAAGCACAGAAGATGCCAGAGAATCCCTTTCTGCAGAGATAAAAGAATTAAAATATAGTCAGGCCAAAATTAAAAATGCTATAACCAAGATGTAATCTTGAATGGACACCTCGTTGGCAAAGATAGACAAAGCAGAGAAGAGAATCAATAATACAGAAGATAAAATTATGGAAAATAAGGAAACAGAAAAAAGAAGGAAACAAAGGCAAAAGACTATGATACAAGACTGAGAGAATATAAATTATTAAAGAGGAATACCATTTGTATTATAGGAGTCACAGAAAATAAGGAAAGAGAAAAGGGGGCAGAAGGTTTATGTTAGCAAATTATAGCTGAAACTTTCCTAATCTGGGTAAAGATACAGACATCAAAATTCAAGAAGCACAGAGAATTCCCATTAGATTTAACAAAAACCAACATCACTACAGCATATCATAGTCAAATTCACAAAACACAGACAAGGAAAGAACCCTGAAAGCAGCAAGGAAAAAAGTCTTTAACCCACAAGGGAAGACAGATCAAGCTTGCAGTGGATATTCCACAGATACATGGCAGACCAGAAAGGAGTGGCAGTATATATTCAACGTGCTTATAGGAAAAATATGCAGCCAAGAATTCTTTATCTAGAAAGGCTGTCATTCAGAATAGAAAAAGAGATAAATAGTACCCCAAACAAAACCAGCCCTGCAAGAAATCATAAGGAGGACTTTTGAGTGGAGAAAAAACAAAACAAACAAACAAAAATCAGACCAAAGGCAACAAAGATTAGAATGGGCCAGAGAGAACATCAACAGAAACACCAACTCTACAGGACACACAATGGCACTAAATTAATATCTTCCAATAATCACTCTAAATGTAAAAGGACTGAATGCTCCAATCAAAAGACATAGGGTATCAGAATTGATTAAAAAAAAAAACAAAAAAACAAAAAAACAAAAAAAAACAACAACACCCATTTATATGCTGATTACAAGAGACTCATTTTAAACCTAAAGACATATGCAGATTGAATGTAAAGCGATGGAAAACCATCTATCGTGGCAATGAACATTAAAAGAAAGCCAGAATAGACATACCTATATCAGACAAACTAGATGTTAAAACAAAGACTGTAACAAGAGATGAGGAAGGGCATTATATAATAATTAAGGGGTCTATCTACAAAAAGATCTAACAGTTGTAAATATCTATGCTGCCAAGTTGGGAACAACCAAATTACAAATCAATCACAAACAGAAAGACACTCATTGATAAAAATACCATAGTAGTAGGGGACTTTAACACACAAATTACAACAATGGACAGATCATGTAAACAGAAAATCAACAAGAAAGAAAATAATCGCTTTGATTGATACAATGCACGAGATGGACTTAACAGTTATATTCAGAACATTTCATCCTAAAGTAGCAGAACACACATTCTTTTCCAGTGCACATGTAACATTCTCCAGAAAAGATCACATATTGGGTCACAAATCAGCACTCAGCAAGTACAAAAAGATTTACATCATACCATGCATATTTTTAGACAAAAACACTATGAAACTTGAAATCAACCACAAGAAAAAATATTTGGAAAGACCACAAATATTTGGACATTAAAAAAAAAATAAATCCTACTAAAGAATGAATGGGTTAACCAAGAAATCAAAAAAGAAATTTAAAAACACATGGAAGCCAATGAAATGAAAACACTATTGTCCAAAACCTTTGGGATTCAACAAAGGCAGTCATAAGAGGAAAGTATATAGCAATCCAGACATTCCTAAATAAGGAAGTAAATTCTTAGATACATAACCTAACCTTATACCTAAAGAAATTGGAAAAACAACAGCAAATAAAGTCCAAAACCAGAAGAAGAGGAAAATAATAAAGATTAGGGCAGAAATCAATGATATCAAAAAAACAAAAAAAACAAAACAAAAACAGAACAGATCAATGAAACCAGGAGCCGGTTCTTTGAAAGAATTAACAAAATTGATAAACTCCTTGCCATATTTATTAAAAAGAAAAAGGAATAGGACCAAGTAAATAAAATCACGAATGAAAGAGGAGAGATCACAACCGACTCACAGAAATGAAAACTACAATAAGAGAATACTATGAAAATTATATGCCAACAAACAGGGCAATCTGGAAGATGGACCAATTTCCTAGGAACTCACAAACTACCAAAAATGAAACAGGAAGAAATAGAAAATTCAAACAGCAAAGACATTCAGTCAGTAATCAAAAATCTCCCAACAAACAAGGGTCTAAGGGTGGATGGATTCCCAAGGGAATTCTACTAAACATTTAAAGATGAGATAATACCTATTATTCTGGAGCTGTTCCAAAAAATACAAATGGAAGGAAAACTTCCAAACTCATTCTATGAAGCCAGTATTACTTTGATTCCAAAACCAGACAAAGTTCCCACTAAAAAGGGTGTCTGTAAAAGTTACAGACCAATCTCCTTGATGAACATGGATGCAGAAATTCTCAACAAGATACTAGCAAGTTGAATCCAACAATGCATTGAAAAAATTATTCACCATTATCAAGTGGGATATATTCCTGGGCTGCAGGGCTGGTTCAATATTCACAAATCAACATTATAACACCACATTAATAAAGGATAAGAACCATAAGATCCTCTCAATTGATGCAGAAAAAGCATTTGACAAAATACAGCATCCTTTCTTGATAAAAATCCTCCAGAGAGTAGGGATAGAAGGAACATAATGCAACATAATAAAGGCCACATATGAAAGACCCACAGCTAGTATCAATCTCAATGGGGAAAAACTGACAGCTTTTCCCCTAAGGTCAGGAACATGAGAGGGATGTACACTCTCACCACTGTTGTTCAACATAGTAATGGAAGTCCTATCCTCAGCAATCAGACAACACAAATGAAAGGCATCCAAAATGGCAAGAAAGAAGTCAAACTTTCACTCTTTGCAGATGACATGATACTCTATGTGGAAAACTCAAAAAACTCCACCAAAATACTGCTAGAACTGATACATGAATTTGGCAAAGTCACAGGATATAAAATCAATGTAGGGGCGCTTGGGTGACTCGGTCAGTTGGGCGGCCTACTGCAGCTCAGGTCATGATCTCGTGGTCTGTGAGTTCGAGCCCCACATTCGGCTCTGTGCTGACAACTCAGAGCCTGAAGCCTGCTTCCAATTCTGTGTCTCTCTCTCTGCCCCTTCCCTGCTTGCTCTGTCTCTCTCTCTCTCTCTCTCTCTCAAAAATAATAAGCATTAAAAATTTTTTTTAATAAAATAAAATTAACATAAAGAAATCAATTGAATTTCTATACACCGATAATGAAGCAGAAGAAAATGAAGGGCTCAATCCCATTTACAATTATAGCAAAACCATAAAATACATAGGAGTAAACCCAACCAAAGAAGCAAAAGATCTGTCCACTGAAAACTACAGAATGTTTATGCAAGAAATTGAAGAAAACTGAAGAAATGGAGAAACATTCCATGCTCATGGACTGGAAGAACAAATACTGTAAAAATGTCTATACTATCCAAAGCAATCTATACATTGAATGCAATCTGTATCAAAATAACTCTAGCATATTTCACAGACCTAGAACAATTTCAAAATTTGTATGGAACCAAAAAAGACCCCAGATAGCCAAAGTAATATTGAAAATGAAAACCAAAGCTGGAGGCACCACAATTTCTGATTTCATGAAGCTGTATTACAAAGCTGTAGTCATCAATACAGTATGGTACTAGCATAAAAACAGACAAAAAGATCAGTGAAACAGAGAACCCAGAAAGAGACCCAGAGATGTATGTAAAACTAATCTTTGATAAAGCAGGAAAGAATATCCAATGAAGAGACAGACTCTTCAGCAAATGGTGTTAGGAAAACTGGACAGCAACATGCAGAAGAATACACCTGGACCACTTTCTTGTACCATATACAAAAATAAATTAAAAATGGATGAAAGACCTAAATGTGAGACAGGAAACCATCAAAATCCTAGAGGAGAATACAGGCAGCAACCTCTTTGACGCTGGCCATAGCCACTTCTTACTAGATACATCACTGGAAGCACAGAAACAAAAGTGAAAATGAACTACTGGGACTTGAAGAAGATAAATAGGTCCTGCACAGCAAAGGTAACTATCAACAAAACTAAAAGGCAACCTAGGGTACGGGAGAAGATATTTCCAAATGACATATCTGATTGATAAAGGGTTAGTATCCAAATCTATAAAGAACTTATAAACTGCAATACTCCCAAAAAAAATAATCCAGTTAAAAAACTGGCAGAGGACATGAATAGAATCTTCTCCAATGAAGACATCCCAATGGCTAACAGAAACATGAAAAGATGTTCAAAACCACTCATCAAGGAAATACAAATCAAAACTACAATGAGATACCACCTCACTCCTGTCAGAGTGGCTAAAATTAACACAAGAAAACAACGGATATAGGAGAAGATGCAGAGAAAAGGGGAGCTCCCTTTCACTGATGGTTGGAATGCAAATTGGTACAGCCACTCCAAAAGAGATGGAGGTTCCTCAAAAGTTAAAAATAGAATTACCCTATGATCCAGCAGTTGTACTACTAGGTATTTATGCAAAGAATACAAAAACACAGATTCTAAGGGGCATGTGCACCCCATATTTATAGCAACATTATCAATAATAGCCAAATTATAGAAGGAGACCAAATGTCCATCAATTGATAAATGGATAAAGATGTCGTGTATACACACACACACACACACACACACACACACACACACACACAATGGAATATTAGTTATTAAAAAGAATGAAATCTTGTCATTTGCAAATTCGTAGATGGAGGTAGAGTGTGGTAAGTGAAATAATTCAGTTAGACAAATACCTTATGATTTCACTCATATGTGGAATTAGAAAAAAAAAAAAGAGATGCACATAGGAGAAGGAATAAAACAAAAGGAGGGATGCAATCCATAAGAGACTCTTAACTATAGAGAACAAACTGAGGGTTGCTGGAGGGTTGGAGGTGGATGGGGAGATGCGCTAACTGGGTGATGGGCATTAAGGAGGACACTTGTGATGAGCACTAGGTGTTATCTGTGAGTGATGAATCACTAAATCCTACTACTGAAACCAATATTGTACTATATGTTAACTAACTAGAATTTAAATAAAACTTGAAACAAACAAACAAAAAGACTCCTAGAGTGGGAAGGCTTGCAGGGACTGAAGCAGGCCCAGTAGCAACCATCTTGTGGATTAAAAGATGAGGAAAGTAAATCACATTTTTAAATTTTTTTAATGCTTATTCATTTTTGAGAGACAGAGAGAGAGAGAGCGTGTGAGTGAGTGGGGGAAGGGCAGAGAGAGAAGGAAACACAGGATCTGAAGCAGGCTCTAGGCTCTGAGCTGTCAGCACAGAACCCGACGCAGGGCTCAAACCAACAAACCATGAGATTATGAGCTGAGCTGAAGTCAGACACTTAATCGACTGAGACACCCAGGCACCCCAGAAAGTAAATCACATTTTTAGATCAAGTATAGACACTGGAACTACAGGGCCACACCTATCCCACACACCCGACCTTGTCTGCCTCACCTTTTCTCCATCCTCCCAGTCTCCTCTCTCTTCCTACTTTTTCCTTCTAGAGACCAAATGCTTAGTGAGGTCAGTAAGACTAAGGGCTAAAAATGTCATGGGCTTGGGCATTTCAAAGAGAATTAATCACTTGCATAAAGTCTTTCATCAAACAGGACTTACCTTGAAGTTGAAGCCATGATATTCTGGGAACACAGAGTGGTCTTTATGTGCAAAGTCAAAGAATCTGTAAGGCAACAGAAATTGATTTTTAAAAATCATATCTTAAGTAGAAAGGCAACAGGACTTTCTATACCATTTAAGGAAAACAAAAACAAAAACAAAAAACATCTCTAGCTTAAGGTTCACCAGCAGAGTAAATGGACTGAGTATACAGGGACAGGGATGGTGTCTAGCCAACTGGTTAAGCAGAGGGAAAAACAACAAGATCTCCACCTCACACTTCACATCAAAATACATTGTAGGGCAGAGTTTCCCACCATCAGAATTATTGTCATGTTGGCTGAATGAGTCTTTGCTGTGGGGGGGCTGTCCTGTGTATTATGGGATGTTTAATAGCTCTCCAGCCCTCTATCCAAAAGAAACCAGAATACCCATCCCTTATTTGTAGAAATCAAAAATGTTTCCAGATATTGCCAAGTGTCCCATAGGGTAAAAATTGCTCCTGGTGAACAACTATTATTCTATATCAGGATTGCCAATGAAAGTTATTATAATAGTGGAAATGTTTTGTATCATTGGTACCTAATATGGTAGCTATGAGCCACCTATGATTATTAAACATCTGATATATGGCTCGTGACTGAGAAAGTGAATTTTTAATTTTATGTGATTTCAATTAATTTTAATGTAGATAGTCATATATTCCTAGCCAGCGGCCAGTGCATTTGACAGTGAAGTCCTAGATATGTAAAGAACTGACTATGAAACAAGATTCTCCTTAACAACCAATGGATTAAAGAAGAAATTAAAAAGAAAACTTAAATATATCTTGTTGGAGTGCATAGGTGGCTAAGTTGGTTAAGTGGTTTCAGCTCAGGTCATGACCTTATGGTTCATGAGATCAAACCCTGCATCGGGATCTGGGAGTCTGCGCTGTCAACACAGAGCCTGCTTGGGATTCTTTCTCTCCCTCTCTCTCTACCCCTCCCCTGCTCATGCTTGCACACTTGCACATGTGCTCTATCTCTCTCTCAAAAATAAGTAAATAAACATTAAAAAAAACTAAGGGGCACCTGGGTGCCTCAGTGGGTTGAGCATCCAACCTTAGCTCAGGCCATGATCTCGCAGTTCGTGAGTTCAAGCCCCACATCAGGCTCGCTACTGTCAGTGCAGAGCCCGCTTCAGATCCTCTGTCCCTCTCTCCTTCCACCCCTCCCCACTTGCACTCTCTCAAAAATAAATAAAATATTAAAAAAAATAAAAAGTATCTTGAAACAAATGAAAAAGAAACACAATATATCAAAACATATAGGATGCAGCAAATGATTTCTAGGAGAGAAGTTTATAGTTATAAACACATACATTAAATAGATAGAAAGATCCAAAAAAAAAAAACACTTAACTTCATATCTTAGGAACTATAAAAAGAATAGATGAATGGATTAAAAATATGTGATACAATAGAATATTATTCACCCATAAAAAGAACAAAATCTTGGGCCCCAGGTTACAAATGCAGAGGAGTAGGGTGACCCTAAGTTTGTCTCCTTCCTCGACCACAACTAGATAAATATCAAATCATTATGAACATCCAAGAAACCAATCTGAGGACTGAGAGAACAAAGTTGCACATCTACAAGCAGAAAAAAGACCACCTTGAGGAAGGTATGAGGTGCAAAGAACTGATTTAAGAGAGAAAAGTGCTGCAGGTGCTGCAAAGGACATGGAGCCCTGAATATGGACAAAAAAGAGTTAAAGAGAATGAGAGAAAGAGTGAGAAAAAGAGTGAAAATGTGCAGGGGATTGCACAAGAAAACTCTTCCCCAAAACCACTGAGTGGCAAAAGGAAAGGGTTTTAATATTGGAGGTTTTATAAACAGCAGAGTGCAGAGTCTAAAGTTGCAGAGATCAGTGCCATCACCATGGTCATGCCTGGCAGCATTAGCAGTGTTCTGGTGGGGAAGGACGGCAGACACCCAGGAGCAGGCAGATCCCCTGGATCAGACAGGAAGAAAGAGTTCCCCTGTCTGGGGTGCATTGGTAGAGGTGATATGGCCTCTCTGGGGGCAAAAGATCCTGCAGGAGCCATTGAACTGCCCTGTTCATCAGCAAAGGAACAAAGATACTGGCTGAGGACAGCAAACCTTGGTGCTGGCTTTGTGCTGTGATTTACCATAAACTCCAAACTGCTGTGCAGCCACATGACTGTTTTCTGGGACTGCCAGCACTGGCCACAGCACACAGCAAGACCCTCCCCCAGAGGATCAGCAGAAGTCTGCACCTCAGGGTGAGTTTTGAAACTCAGTCATGCCACAGATAAAACACAGAAGTGCTGTGCCTCCTGGTAGGCAGACAGTTCATACACAGGATGATGACGGGTATCTGACAGAAGCTTGGAACAAAGGAGGGGTGACTCTTTGATCATCTGTGAGGGCTTCCTGAGGAGCAGTATGCATGAGGTCCCTGATCCAGAGATAAGAAAGCAGGGAAAAACCATTCTTCCCCCATCCTTCAACTCTGACCAACTTCAGGGAACAAAACAGCATCACCAAGTGGAAGCTGGAGCTGCTTACTGAAAGCCTCACCCCACTGTGCTCTGCAAGTACAACTTGACTAGGGCAAGTCCTCCTGATAATCAGAGCAATCAGCTCCTACCCCAGAATATCAGCACAAATCCCTCACATGCACCAAGTCTACTGATAATAAAGTGCTACAAAGCTTCAGCTCTAGAGGAAACAGGATCTAGCCTCCTTTGGATTTATATATATGTATGTGTATATACACACACATATATACACATACATATATGTACATATGTATATATAAATACAGAGAAAGGAATTTTTGTTTATTCTTTTTCTATTTTTATTGTTTATTTATTTATTATAAAAGAGAGACAAAGTGTGCACGAGTGAGTAGGGGAGGAACTGACAGAGAGGGAGAGAATCCCAAGCAGGCTCTGCAATGTTAACACAGAGCCCAATGTGAGGTTCGATCTCACAAACTGTGAGATCATGACCTGAGCCAAAAGCAAGAGTCAGACACTTAACTGGCTAAGCCACCCACACGCTATTTTATTTTTTAAATTATTATTTTATTCTATTTGTTTTATTTTTCTTTTTTATTTTGGATCAAGTGTCTCTTAACAAGGAGACCAAAACACACTGAAGATCTAGCCTGCTTTCTTCTCTATCTCTTTCTCCCTCACTTTTTTTTTTTGACCTCCAAAGTGACAAGTAGAAATTCATCCCATCCCAAAAGAAAAAAATGGAAAAATTCATAGCCAGAGATTTAATCAACACAGATATAAGATGTCTGAACTAGAATTTGAAACAACAATTTTAAGGGTACTAGCTGATATTGAAAAAAGCATAGAAGACACTAAGGAATCCATTACTACAAAGACAAAAGAACTAAAAACTAGTCAGGCCAAAATTAAAAATGCTATAACCGAGATACAAACCTGAATGGGTGCCATGACAGAGAGGACGCAGAGGTAAGAATCAGTGATACAGAATCTAAAATTATGGAAAGCAATGAAACTGAAGAGGAAAAGAAAGGTTTCAGATCACGAATATAGACTTTAGGAACTCAGTGACTCCTTAAACTGTTATAACATTCCCAGAAGATGCAGAGAAAAAGGTAGAGGGTTATCTGAGTAAATTATAGCCGAAAACTTCCCTAATCTGGGGAATAAAACTGACACCACAATCCCAAGAAGCACAGAGAACTCCCATTAAATTCAACAAAAGTTACCCACCATGAAGACACATCATAGTCAAATACACAAAATAATACACACAAGGAAAAAATCCTGAAAGCACAGAGCAAAAAAGTCCTTCACCTATAAGGGAAAACATATCAGGTTCACAACAGATGTCCACAGAAACTTGACAGGAGAGAAGGGAATAGCATGATATATTCAACGTGCTGAATAGGAATCATATGCAACCAAGAATACTTTATTCAAAAAGGATGTTATTCAGAATAGAAGGAGAGATAAAGAGTTTCTCAGACCAGCAAAAACTAAAGGAGTTCATGACCACTAAACCAGCCCTGCAAGAAATAGTAACAGGGACTCTTTGAGTGGGGAAAAAAAAACCAAAACCAAAAAGGATAGAAGGGAAAAGAGAACATCACCAGAAACACCAACTTTACATGTAACAAAATGGCACTAAATTCATATCTTTCAATAACCATTCTGAATGTAAATGGACTAAATATTCTAATCAAAAGACACAGGATGTCAGAACAGATTAAAAACAACAACAACAAGAAAAAACCAAGACCCCATCAATATGCTGCCTATAAGAGAGTCATTTTAAACTAAAGACAACTGCAGATTGAAAGTGAGGGGATTGGGGCGCCTGGGTGGCGCAGTCGGTTAAGCGTCCGACTTCAGCCAGGTCACGATCTCGCGGTCTGTGAGTTCGAGCCCCGCGTCAGGCTCTGGGCTGATGGCTCGGAGCCTGGAGCCTGTTTCTGATTCTGTGTCTCCCTCTCCTCTGCCCCTCCCCCGTTCATGCTCTGTCTCTCTCTGTCCCAAAAATAAATTAAAAAAAAAAAAAAAAAAAAAACAAACGTTGAAAGTGAGGGGATGGAGAATCATCTATCATGCTAATGGCTGTCAAAAGAAAGCCACAGTACCCATACTTAGATCATACAAATTACATTTTAAATCAAAGACAGTAACAAGATGTTGGTGAGGATGCTGTGAAAGGGGAACCTTTTGCACTCTTGGTGGAAATGCAAACTCTGGAAAACAGTATGGAGGTGCCTCAAACAATTAAAAACAGAACTACCCTACGACCCAGCAATTGCACTAGGTATTTATCCAAGTATACAAAAATGCTGATTCAAAGGAACACATGCACCACAATGTTGATAGCAGCACTATCGACAACAGCCAAATTATGGAAAGAGCCCAAATGTCCATCAACTGATGAATGGATAAAGAAGATGTGGTATATATCAGGGCGCCTGGGTGGCTCAGTTGCTTAAGCGTCCGACTTCGGCTCAGGTCATGATCTCGCATCCGATCTTCGGCTCAGGTCATGAGTTCAAGCCCCACGTCAGGCTCTGTGCTGGAGCCTGCTTTGGATTCTGTGTCTCCCTCTCTCTCTGCCCATCCCCCACTCATACTCTGTCTCTCTCTCAAAAATAAATAAAATTTTTTTTAAATATTTAAAAAAAAAGATGTGGTGTATATGTACAATGGAATACTAATTGGTGATCAAAAAGAATAAAATCTTGCCATTTGCAACAACATGGATGGAATTAGAGTGTATATGTAAAGCAAAATAGTCAGAGAAAGACAAATAATCATGATTTCACTCATGTGGAATTTGAGAAACTCAACAGATGAACATAGAGGAAGGGAAGGAAAAATAAGACAAAAACAGAGAGGGAGGCAAACCATAAGAGACTCTTATATACAGGGAACTGATGGTTGCTGAAGGGATACTGCATGGGGGGATGCACTAAATGGGTGATGGGCATTAAGGAGGGCACTGGTTGGGATGAGTACTGGGTGTTATATGTAAGTAATTAATCACTAAATTCTACTCCTGAAATCATTTTTACAATATATTTTAACTAACTTGAATTTAAATAAAAAATAAATTAAAAAAAAAATTAAAAAACATAAAGCAAAAAATAAATAAATAAAAAATAAACCAAAGACTGTAACAGGAGATGAAGAAGTGCATTACATCACAGTTAAGCGGTCTATCCATCAAGAAGATCTAACAATTTGGGGAGATTAAGTGTCTGACTTCAGCTCAGGTCATGATCTCATGGTTGGTGGGTTTGAGCCCCGTGTTGCAGTCTGTGTTGACAGCTCAGAGCCTGGAGCCTGTTTCAGATTCTATGTCTCCCTCTCTCTCTCTGACCCTCCGCTGCTCATGCTCTTTCTCTCTCTCTCTGTCTCTCTTTCTCTCAAAAATGAATAAACATTTAAAAAATTAAAAACAAAAGATCTAACAATTTTAAATACTTAGGGTCCAATTGAGAGTTCCCAAATATAAGAATCAATTAATAACAAACATAAAGAAACTCATTGATAGAGAACTTTAACACCCAACTGACAGTAATGGACAGATCACCTAAGCAGAAAATCCACAAGGAAATAATGGCTTTGAATGACACACTGGAGCAGAGAGACTTAACAGACATATTCAGAACATTTCATCCTAAAGCAACAGAATACATATTCATCTCAAGTGTACATGGAACATTCCCCAGAACAGATCACATTAGGTCACATATCAGTCCTCAACAGGTACAGAAATATCGAGATCATGCCCTTCATACTGTCCTATCACAATACTATGAAACTTGAAGTCAACCACAAGAAAAAATATGGAAAGCCCTTGGAGGTTAAAGAACATCCTACTGAAGAATGAAAAGGATTAACCAGGAAATTAAAGAATTTAAAATGTACGTGGAAGCAAATGAAAATGAAAACACGACAGTCCAAACCCTTTGGGATGTAGCAAAGGCAGACCTAAGAGGGAAATAGATCACAATATAGGCCTACCTCAAAAAAGAAGAGAAGTCTCAATACACAAGGTTACACAATAACCTTACACCTAATGAAGCTAGAAAAGGAAAAGCAAATAAAGTCTGAAGCCAGCAGAAGAAGGTAAATAATAAGGATTAGAGCACAATAAATGGTATAGAAATTAAAAAAAAAAAAAAAAGATCAACAAAACGAGGAGCTGGTTCTTTGAGAGAATTAATAAAATTGATAAACCCCTAGCCAGACTTATCAAAAAGAAAAGACAAAGGACCCAAATAAATAAAATCACAAGTGAAAGAGGAGACATCACAACCAACACTTCAGAAATACAAACAACTCTAAGAGAATATTAAGAAAAATTATATGCCAACAAACTGGGCAATCTAGAAGAAATGGACAAGTTTCTAGAAAAATACAAACTAACAAAACTAAAACATGAAGAAATAGAAAATTTGAATAGACCCGTAACTAGCCAAGAAATTGAATGTTATCAAAAATCTCCCAACAAACAAAAGTCCAAGGCCAGACAACTTGCCAGGGGAATCCTACCAGACATTTAAAGAAAAGTTAATATATACCCTGCTCAAATTGTTCCAAAAAACAGAAATGGAAGGAAAACATCCAGTCTCATTCTACAAGGCCAGCATTACCTTAATCCAAAAATGAGAAAGAGAACCCACTAAAATAGAGAACAGGCCAATATTCCCAATGATCATGGATACTAAAATCCTCAACAAGATACTAGCAAATTGTATCCAACAGGACTTAAAAGATTTATTGCCCACGATCAGCGGTATTTATTCCTTGGATTCAGGGGTGGTTCAGTGTTCACAAATCAATATGATACACATTAAAAAAAAAAGCCACAAACCGTATGATCCTCTCAATAAATGCAGAAAACGTATTTGACAAAGTATAGCATACATTCTTGAAAAAAAAAAGCCCTCAGCAAAATAGGGATAGATAAAACATACCTCAACATAATAAAGTCCGTATCTGAAAGACCCCACAGCTCATACAATCCTCAATGGGGAAAAACTGAGAGCCTTTCCTCTATGGTCAGGAAGAAGACAGGGCTGTCCACTCTCACCATACTATTTAACATAGTATTATAAGTCTTAGCCTCAGCAACCAGACAGCAAAAAGAAACAAAAAGTATTCAAATCACCAAGGAAGAAGTCAAACTTTCACTATTTGCAGAAGACATGTTACTCTATTTAGAAATCCCAAAAGACTTCACCCAAAAATTGCTAGAACTGATAAATGAATCCAGCAAAATTGGAGCATACAATTTCAATGTACAGAAATGTATTGCATTAAACAACAATAACGACACAGCAGAAATCAAGGAATCAATCCCATTTACAATTGCACCAAAAACCATAAGATACCTAGGAATAAACCTAACCAAAGAGGTAAGAGATCTGTACTCTGAAAACCATAGAACACTTATGAAAGAAACTGAAGAGGACACAAAGAAATGGAAAACCATTCCATGTTCATGGATTGGAAGAACATTGTTAAAATGTCTACATTTTACACAATGCAATCTACACATTTAATGTAATCCCTGTCAATATCCTGACCCCATACCACCAGCATTTTTCACAGAGCTACAACAAAGAATCCTAAAATTTGTATGGAACCAGAAAAGACCCCAGATAGCCAAGCAATCCTGAAAAAGAAAAGAAAAGCTGGAGGCATCACAATTCCAGATATTAAGCTCTATTACAAAGCTGTAATCATCAAGACACTATGGTACTGGCACAAAAACAGACACACAGATCAATGAAACAGATAGAAAATGCAGGAATGGAACCACAATTATATGGTCCATTAATCTTCAACACAGCAAGAAAGAGTATCAAATAGAAAAATGTCTCTTTAAAAAATGGTGCTGGGAAAACTGGACAGCAACATGCAGAAGAATGAAACTAGACCACTTTCTTATAACATACACAAAAATAAATTCAAAATGGATGAAAGACCTAAATGTGAGACAGAGAACCATCAAAATTCTAGAGGAATTTTGCTGTATTACAGGCAGCAACCTCTTTGACCTTGGCCACAGCAACTTCTTACTAGATACATCACCGGAGGCACAGAAACAAAAGCAAAAATGGGCTATTGGACCTTGATGAATATAAAAAGATCCTGCACAGTGAAGTAACTATCAACAAAACTGAAAAACAACCTAGGGAACAGAAGAAGATATTTCCAAATGATATATCTGACTGATAAAGGGTTAGTATCCAAAATCTATAAAGAACTTACCAAACTCAGCACCCAAAAACAAATAATCCAGTAAAGAAATGGGAGAGGACATGAACAGAAACTTTTCCAAAGAAGACAGCCAGATGGCTAATGGACACATGAAAAGATGCTCACCATCACTCATCATCAGGGAAATATGAATCAAAATCACAATGAGATACCACCTCACACCTGTCAGAATGGCTAAAATTAACAACACAAGAAACAACAGGCATTGGCGCGATTGTGGAGAAAGGGAAACCCTTTGGCCCTGCTGGTGGGAATGCAAACTGGTACAGCCACTCTGGAGAACAGTACGGAGGTTCCTCAAAAAGTTAAAAATAGAACTACGTTATAATCCAGCAATTGCACTATTAGATATTTACCCAAAGGATACAAAAATACAGATTCAAAGGGGTCAACGCACCCCAACGTTTATCACAGCCTTATTAACAATAGCCAAACTATAGAAAGAGCCCAAACGTCCATCAACTGATGAATGGATAAAGAATGGACACATGGACACATGGACACATGGACACACACACACACACACACACACACACAGGAACATTATCACTCAGCCTTCAAAAAGAATGAAATCTTGCCATTTGCAAAGAGGTGGATGGAGCTACAGTATTTTATGCTAAGTGAAATAATTCATTCAGAAAAAAACAAATAACCACATAATTTTACTCAAATATTCAACTTAAGAAACAAAACAGATGAACATACGGAAGAGGGAAAAAAAACAGAGGGAAGGAAACCATAAGAGACTCTTAATGATGGAGAACAAACAAGGTTGATGGAGTGGTGGGTGGGGATGGGCTAAATGGGTGCTGGGTAATAAGGAGGGCACTTGTGATGATGAGCACTGGATGTTGTATGTAAGTGATGGATCATTTTATTCTACTCCTGAAACCAATATTGCACTGTATGTTAACTTGTACTTAAATAAAAATTAAATATATATATATATCATATATATATGGCTATATATGTTATTAAATTAAATTAAATATTTATTAAATATATTAAATTAATAAATATATTAAAATTAAATATATATATATATCATATATATATATGATATATATATATATGGCTAGATAAAGAAAATGTGGTATATACTTACAATGGAGTATTATTCAGTCTCAAAAAGGAATAAAATCTTGTTACATGTTATAGCATGGATGAAACTTAAGGATATTATGCTAAATAAACCAATCACAAAAAGACAAACACTGTAGGATTCCATTTATATGAGGTATCTAAATTATTCCAATTCATAGAAACAGAAAGTAGAAGGGTGGTTGCTAACACCAGTGGGGAGGGTAGAGGGGGAAATGGGGAGATGATGCTTAATGGGTATAGAGTTTCAATGTTGCAAGATAAAAGTGTTCTCAAGATTGGCTGTAAAACAATTTGAGTATATTAACACTAGTGAAAAGCAGTTAATATGGCAAATTTTATTTTATGTTAATTTTTACAATTATCAGAGAAAAAGAAGGTAACTTCTAGAGAAAAAATCTCCTACTTGCTAGAAGGATATAATAATTTTAAATTTTATGCACTTAATAACAACTTCAAAATAAAGTAAAAATTAACTGCAGAAGCTGACAAATCCATCACAGTAGTGAGAGATTCAATACACCTCTTTCAGTGATTAATGATCAAGCAGACAAAATTACTGAGACCTGAACAGCAAAACTGACAATGTTTGGTCTATCCTAAACAGCAGTGATGTCAGCAAGATGGAAGAACAGAAAGTCCCTATCTTGTGTCTCCCCACACAATGATTTGGCAGCCAACCACAGAAAAGTGCCTTTGTAGGTGCTTTGGGATCCAGGTAGCAGGCTTCTAAACTGGGGTGAACCAAGACTAAGGAAAGCTTCTTTGAAAAAAAGGCCAGCACTCTGGTGGCAAGTTCACCAAATGCAGCGTGGCCTACAAACCAAAGGCAGCCTCAACACCCTAGAGACTGAGCTCCAGGCCTGCCTGGCCATAGTCCTGCAACCAATCCCATGTGCCAAGGAACTTAGGAAGAGCCACAGTGTCCACACACCAATAATAGGTCCCCCAGCCTTGGACCAGACTACGGATCCCAAAGCACCCCTGTGTCCAGGCTCTAGTCCTGCCTTTAGTCCTGCTCACCCAGGGACCCAGCAGCACCCATCCATTCTTCTAGTATGAGGCCTGCTGACCTCAGTGTCAGCTGTGGACCCAGAAGCAGCCCTCAGACATGGTTTCAGCCTCTCTCTGCCACAGTCTAGGGTAGGTCCAGGGAACCAGTGGGAGACACACCGACCCAATCCCCCAGTGGCAGACCAGCTAATCTTAGTCCCAGCTGTGGTCCCTGAAGCAGTCCCTGTGGTTCAGCTGCAGCCTTGACTGAATGTGGTCCCAAAGGCAGTCACATCCACCTGGGGACCAGCAAGAACCACATCTTTCCGCAGAAAGTATTAACCATAAAGAAAATGATAAATTATACCACATTTAAATTAAGAACTTCTTAGTTCATCAGAAAAAACTCATAAATAGAAAAAGTTATCTGTAACAAATATAAGGGATTAGTATCTAGGAGACCCAAAGAATCTAAGATATACAAAGAAATCAGAGGAACAATTAAGAAAAACACAAATAACACAACAGGAAAATGGGTAAAAGGATATCAGCAGGTACTTCTCAAAGGAAATACAAACAGCATGCAAACATGAAAAGACAGTCAATCTCATTATTATTAGGGAAATAAAAATTTCAATCACGATTGAGGTATCATTTCACACATCACTTCACTAGGTTGGCAAAAATTTTAAAGGCAGACATTATCAAGTATTGGAGAGGACCATGAGTCATACAAGAGCCCTCATAGTGCTGGAAGGAGTGTAAAAGGTGCATTAGTATCTATGCCCAAACTCACACCCAGCAATCCACCCCAAGTATTTACCCTAGGGCAGGAGTTCTCAGCCTCAGCAATGACACTGGGGACTAAACAATTCTTCAGTGTGTGGGAGGGCTGGAGATGGGGAGGCTGTCCTGTGCATTACAGAATGTTTAGCAGCATGCATGACCTCTACCCATTAGAGACAGTAGCACCTCACTTGCCAGTTATGACAACAAAAAAGGATCTCCCTTTTTTTGTTGTATAATGAAATACAACAAAAAAAGTGAATGAAGAACTTCAGCCACACACACCACTGAATGAATTGCAAAAAAACTCATTAGCAAAAAAATTCATTAGCAAAAAAACCCCACATACTTCATTACATGCATTCATTTTATAAGGACCAAAAAGGTAAACAAAACTAAAGTATGTATTATCTGGAAATACATACATACACATGGTAAAACCATAAAGAAATGCAAGGAAATGATTAAAAGATACTTCAGGACAGTGGTTACCTCTGAAGAGAAAAGATGAACTGGAGCAGACAGATAAATGACTTCTAAGGTTTGGATAAGGTTCCATTTCTTAAACTGAGCAGGATATTCAACATTGTTTCATTATTTTTGTTCACATGCACTTTATATATTTTTTGCACACTCACACAGACACACACAAAGGCACAAGGATATTTGCACACCCATGAGCAAATACTAGCGAGTTGATCCACTCTGTGCCCCTCAGGAAGACTGCTGTCTCCGGTGATGAAGGAGTGGCAGGCAGAAGGTATTCTGTGGTGTTCCAGAACACATGTATCTTGCACAACTAGAGGAAGAAAATTAGAAAACAGTTATCTCCCCACTCTATAGTCTCATGAAGAGTCTCTTTACAGAATCCTTATTTCTCAAAGCCCAGCCAGCCCACATCCCAGCTGGTCCACACAGCGTCTCTGACCACCTCACCTCTTCCTCTGGTCTACTTGACGCTGCATATAAATTCCCCTACAGCCCAACCACACAAGATGCAGGCATCATGGAAACAAGTCCCACAAGCCCTTAGTGTATCTGAGTATGTGACTATAACCTCTATGGGCCTCCCACCTCCCTCCTCCTCTGACCTTCCTCAGCACTCAGGCAGGCTGGCTATAGATGCTAGGTGTCTAAACAGTAGGAGAAAGACCTTGGTCCTTCAACCCCTCTCCCCACCTCCCATTCACAAATCTGCAGCCTGGTAAGAATGTAGACCATGGAGCCACCAGTGGCAAGCTCTGTAACAATGGGTAAGTCGCTAACCTTGTCTGTGCCCACATCTCCTCACCTATAAAATGATATCTTCCATGGTACCAATCCTAGTGGGGTCACTGTGAAGATAAGAGTCAAGGCATGTGAAGCACATACAAGGGGCCCAGCTCTAAAAGTGTTAGCTATCATTTGAGATCCACAATCCCTCCCCCCACAATTCTCAGAAGTCAAAAATGCTGTGAAAACTGAACAATTCTTCAAAATGTACCAACAAACTCTGGCAGCAAAATCTAAAATGATGTGAGGCTCTCTGCAATCTCTATTTCTAACTGTAGGTATCCATACATTTTGCTGCAGAAATCCTGTGTTTGATTAGGGGTGCTTTAGTATGACTTTGATAAAATCCAAACACGTCTGGCCAGTTTGGGGTCAGATAATGTGACCTGCTTACCATTGCACAGTCATGCCTAACCCTCAGCAGCTCAGCTCATTACCTTTTTCTCTGTTGTGCCCTAGGCGGTCCTCTTCCACTCACTGACATTCAGTGACAGCCCCCAATCAGTCATTCTGACACTGGCCCATCCTCACAATCTGCCAGGGAGCTTCCCAGATCACAACTGCACAGGCCTTGGTATTAGATCAAGGCCACTAAACAGCCTGGTCCTGAGCCTTCCCCTACTGAGCCCCTGCCTAGGCTCAGGCCACCCTATGTCCTGCAATGTTCTTATCTAAGTCAAGAGTTACTGTATGTTGACCTCACCAAGTGCCCCCATGGCCAGGCAGTTGCCTGGTAAATTTATTCACCTTTATATCCCCAGAAGCCAACACAACTCCTGGCATGCAGTATGCACCCAATAAATACTTGCCGAACTGAACAAATGAGCAAATGGCCATAGTTCAGGGAACCTAATCCACCTTATCAGGCCTTCATTTTCATCTTCACCTTTTGACTTTCAGTCACTTATTCAGAACAGAACTAGGAACTCTTGATATATGATTGACCCTTACCAAAATATACTTATAAAGATTCTCTGAAACTGTGAGAAATAAGCCCTCTATTTTTTTTTTTTTTTTTAGCAAAGGAATATTTTTAAAGATTATAGGCAGAATACGACACAATCACTTGGACATTTTAACAAGCTTATTCTGACTGTGGTGCAGCCAACTGAGGGCACCAAAGCAAGTACAGGTAGACAAAAGGCAGGATGGTGGTTCCCATAGAGAAAAGTGGGCCAGCCCAGGGAGAATTCAAAAAGGTAACCAAATCTGTATTGACTGCAGGCTAGAGCTGGGGGAAGAGCTGACAAGGGATGCCTTCCCCAGGAGTGTCTGGGTGGCTAGGGTAAGGTGATGTCATTCACAGAAATTGGGGGCACTAGAAGAGGACCAGATGTGAGTGAGCTCAAGGTGCCTTATGCTCATATTGAGGCAGAAACGCTTTTGTGATAACCCAGAAACGCATCATGTAGGCCACAGGCTAAGCAAGTCTGGGACAGAGAAATGACCTGGGCTGGACCTGGGTTTGCTCAAAACCACAACAATCCTTAAAGCCACAAGAGATCACCCAGGGAAGATGCCCAGACTGAAAGAGAAGATGGCCAAGGAGGGCATCTTCAGAGATTTGAGGACAAAAGGAGATAGGCCTGATAAGTAGAAGGAGAATCAGGAGAGGCTGGCTAGGACCAGGATGGGTCAAGGCACAGAGGATGACCAAAGCTGCCACTCTCTATTGGGCCTGGCAGGGAGGAAGAAAAGAGCCTCTGATTTGAGATCTGGTGCTTCCAATGCCACTCTGAAGGGGAGAGAGCCTCTACTGGTTAAAATGTAAATTTGTCCAATGAAACAACTAAATGCAACTAAATACTGACTTGGATCCTATACCACAGAAAAGAAATGGGCTAGACAAACAGACTGATCTGAATAGAACCTGTAGATGTTAGTGTCCTAGTTTTGCGGTTCTGTTAAATTAGATGTTAACATTTGGGGAGTCCAAGTGAATAGAATGAGAATTCTTTGTACTAGTTTCTAAACTTTTTCTTAATTCTGAAATTATTTCGAAAATATTTCTTTAATAAGACATTTTACAAATGTAAATGCCTCAAAGTTGAGCCACGTGCAAAACGGCTGGGGAAAAGCCTTTGTGAGACACCAGCCCCCTCCCCTCCTCTTCCCATTACAAAATCAAACGGAGAATAGGAAAACAAAAGGCACTCCGCGAACGCAGAGGCAGGCAGAAGCACCCAGCAAGTCCCCGCTCAGGGTCACCCCTCCCTGAGGGTGCTCCCTCCCCTGAGGGAGCGCGACCCGAGACTCGCCCCCTACCAGGTCTCTCCGCAGCAGGGACTCCGCCCACAGGTGGCGACCACTCAACTCCCGTACATCCTGCTTCAGCGCATTCCCGCCCAGCCCAAAGGTTCTAGGTTCTCTCGGCTGAGTCCGCACCGCCCTCAGCCCGCCTCCCGCCCTACAGCGGGAGTGCCGCTGTTCGGCCTTAGGAGCCCAGACGCCCATTGTCCCCATACCAGTCCCTTGTAACCACTATCCGCGCGCGGCGCTGAGGGCCAAAGCCTGGGATGCCGTTGAGAAAACGCAACGCCAGGCCCCACCGCTCCCGAACCCAAACCGGGGCGGTCCGCAACGCGAGCGGGCCGACGCCTACCTGCGCGCCGTGCGGGCTGAAGGCTAGCTGAGCTGCGCTGGACACAGCGCGAGGCAGGGAATCCCAAAGCGCCGGGCCGCGCCCGCCTCGGGCGTCGCGGCCGCGCAACGTCCGGCACCAGAGCGCTCTGGGCGCCTGGGCTTGCCTTCTGTGTCCCGCCCCAGTCACGCCCCCGACCACGCCCCCGACCACGCCCCAACCCGAGCAACCACAGAGAGGCCAGGGCCTCCGCAGAGCCTAGAGGGACCTTGGAAGTACCGGTCTGAGCTGCAGAAGTGTCCGGAGAATCTCCTATTTGCTCCGCTCACACTGCTCTCTCCCGTGCTAGTCTAGGCACTTTTCTCGCCCCTGGTCACAAAAGCAGGAGGCTTTTTTCTATCTAGGATGGTGGTTCTGTAAACAGAATGAGTTGGGGGGGGGGGGGGGGGGCTCTGGAAAAGTACAAACTTCGCTTTCTCTACATAAGAAAAGTCATTTTAAGACCCTGACCATCTTGTGAAAGAATTTAAAAGCAAACAGCCGCTATCAAGCCAGAAGATACCCTAGTCACGTAAGGGACAACATAATCAGTGCTAAAACTCCCAGTGCTGACTCAAAAGTGAAGACTGACCTGACACACATACTTGAGTTAACTTTACAGAATCTAAACCACTTTGAGCACTCAGGTACAAGACCTATTGAAGCCATTGAATTGATAATGCTCATCTGGTTGGACCTTGTGAGTTCAACCTGGACACAGTCAACTTAAGATGACTATTACCCTAATTCCTTGTTGTCTTCCCCATTGTGCAAGCCTTTCAGGAGTATGCATGCTCCCTTAGCTTAAAATTTACCCAATTTTGTTGTTCAAGGAGACTCTCTTGGGAAAGACCACCCTTTACCTGTTGCAAGTAAAACTCTTACTCTTCCTATTCTTTGGGTTCGTTGTGTATTTTGGCTCCACATCCACCAAGAGGTGAACTTAGTTTTGGGTAACAGTTTTCCAGACCAATAGCTGCTTCACCTGGGAACTTGGTAAAAAAGCAAATCCTGGAGTTCCACCCCAAACCTACTGAATCAGAAACTGAGGGCAGGCCCAACATCCCTTGAGGTGATCCTGATACAAAGTAGGTTTTGAAAACCACTGGTCTGTGACAAGTTTTCTCAACCTCCATACTCTGGACATTTTGGCCTGGATAATTCTCTGTTGTGAGGGTCTGTCCTGTGCTTTATGGGTAGAGTCACCATAAAATACAAGGTGACCAGTTAAATTTGATTTTCAACTAAACAACAGTGTTAATTTAAGATTCAAATTTAACTGAGAGTCCTGTATTTTATTTGGAGACACTACCCTACATGTATTTTTATTTGCTAAATCTGAAAATTCTGATTATAGGATATTTGAACATCCCTGTCCTCTGTTAGGTGCCAATAGCACACCACACCCTTGCCCCTCCAGTTATGACTACTAAAAATGTCTCCAGTATGCTCATTGTTAAATAAAAAATTCATCTGACTAAATTTAAAGATCTAAGTTGTTTTATTAAATCATTCACAAATTGGGGAGCATTCCCTCTAGCAAATGGAGGAAAGTTCTGAGGAGTTATACAAAATTGAAGTTTTTTTATAGAAGAAAGGTGGGGCAAGAAAATTACTAGCAAAGGAAAAGGATTGTTCCTAGAAAGGCCACTTTCCTTGTGGGTAAAGGCAAGGGGTTTTATTGTGGAATTGACCTCATCTGCCTTTGGGGGATGGAGAGGGCCTATTATGGAAAACTGGCACTGATCAAAAAAAATTCCTGACTTACCAGTAAACAAACACTACATTTCTGGGCGAGGTTGAAATTGCAATTTTTAAATTTTTTTTTGTTTACAATTTATTTTCTTTTTTCTTTTTTTAATTTTTTTAACATTTATTTATTTTTGAGAGACAGAGGCAGAGCATGACCAGGGGAGGGGCAGAGAGAGAGAGAGAGAGATACAGAATCTGAAGCAGGCTCCAGGTTCTGAGCTGTTTGTTAGCCCAGAGCCTGATGCGGTGCTCGACGCAGGGCTCGAACTCAGGACTGCAAGACCGTGCATGACCCAAGCTGAAGTTGGAGGCTCAACTAACTGAGCCACCCAGGTGCCCCTATTTTCTTTCTTTAAGAAATCTCCACACCCAATGTGGGGCTCAAACTCATAACCCTGAGATCAAGAGTTGCATGCTCTACTGACTAAGTCATCCAGGCACCCCAAATCTGCAATTAGATTGGTATTAATCCCCAATGTAGGAACTCAATCTAAGTGACACATTTTGAGCCTGTGGTTTCCTTTTTAACACCAAGGAGGCAAAATTCCTCCTCTACTCCAACCCACCTCTACCTTCACAGCTTGAGAATTACTGCTTTATGAGATACATGGGACAGCGTACTTCACAGAAAAGGGTGACTTGGCCTCAAAGGCTCTGTCTAAACACAAATATTCTTGGGAACAACCTATGTTAAACATCCAAGAGAGTCAAGTAGCAAAGGTTTTGCATTTGCTTGTCTACCCTGGCAATTGTCCAGAAGATATTTTTTGTTTGGTTGGTTTTGTCACTGTTTGTAAAAATAAAATCAAAATGGTGTCACTTAAGTTAAGGCCTGAAGTCAGTAAACCAACAATTATTACCTAACCTAACTGCAGTTTCAACTCTGCAGAAATGTAAACTTTAATCAGTCAACATGGGGATTTCCTGGTCAGTGCTAGGAAATTTACTGAGAGACCCCGTCAGTACCCCTTAGGAGGACAACCTTGCCTAAAATAATGGGTTCATGGACAATAATTTCCTTTTTGTCAATTCCTCTCTATCTTTAAAAACCTTTCCCAGGGTGCCTGGGTGGCTCAGTTGGTTAGCATCTGACTTCAGCTCAGGTTATTATCTCATGGTTTGGTTCAGTTCCTGACCTCAAGCCCACATCAGCGCAGAGCCCACCTTGGATCTTCTGCCCCCACCCCCCTGCCCCTACCCCACTCATTCATGCTTTCTCTCTCTCTCTTTCAAAAATAAATTAAAAAACGTTTAATTTTTTTTCCCTTTTATGTAGACCTTTGGAACTCCCCTCTACTTTCCAGACAGGATGCTGTGTGATTCGTGAATCAATATATAAAGCCAATTAGATTTTTAAATTTATTCTGTTGAGTTTTTGTTATTTAACAGATTTGGTATCAGCAGTGTCATTTGAAGCAAACTTTTGGCAACATTCAGGGACAATGCAAAATAAATAAATAAATAAATAAATAAATAAATAAATAAATAAATAAATAAGCATGCTCTCCATGAATCCTTTGAAGTCCCTGTCCTTCTCACATTTCCAAGGGCTATAAGTAAGTTCTTCTCAGTTCTGACTTCCACACTTTCTGCATTCAAACTTTCAAATCTAATTGGCATTCTTTTACAAGGCACATCAACTTGAGCTGCCAGGAGATATTCCCAGAGGCAACTGAGCTTCCATAAATATGGAACCCAGTTGATCTGCCATGTTTGCCTGGTGCCCAACTGAGCTGGCAGAGGATGTTCCCAGGGCCAACCTCTAACCTTTCAGACCACAATTGCCTGGGTAGAAAACCTCAACAGTTTCCATGGGAATTGGTGATAGTGTGCACATAAGGCATTCTTGTGACCAGGAGGCACTAACATTTTGTGGTTACTGTCAATACATTAAGGTGCACACGTGGGGTGCCTGGGTGGCTCAGTCAGTTAAGCGTCTGCCTTCAGCTCAGGTCATGGTCTCGCGGTCTGTGGGTTCGAGCCCCGCGTCAGGCTCTGTGCTGACAGCTCAGAGCCTGGAGCCTGTTTCAGATTCTGTGTCTCCCTCTCTCTCTGACCCTCCCCTGTTCATGCTCTGTCTCTCTCTGTCTCAAAAATAAATAAAGGTTAAAAAAAATATTTTTAAAAAGGTGCAGATGTTCTTCTTGTTTTATGTAGATAAGGGCTATTGCTAACGGGCATTTCCGAGACCAAAAAGCTGCAAAATTGGGGGGTGTGAGTTTAGGACTGAAAGTCTATTAGATCATTTGCTACTTCAAGAAGACTCTTATGTTAGGATAAGTTGGTCATGGAATGGGTTAGGTTCACACTAGTTTGCCCGCCAACTGCAAGAAAATCTCCATGCAACAAGATATATTGTAAAACATGCACAATCCTCCATCCAGCGGCACATCCCTTTTAGGTAGTAGTTCAAGTCTGAGAAACCCAAAGGCTTAGCTAATGGATCCTTAAATTCTAGATTCAAGCATGACACCTTCCAGCATACCAATTTATTTTATGTCCAAGAACTATAGTCCTGAAAGTTGCAGATATTTACAAAAACAACAAAATCTTACTAAGCATGTCTTGTGTCCTGAGGAATTTGGCTTGGTAACCATCAGATTGGGGGGCCCCAAATAGGGCAGAGAAGAAAAGTGAGTTGCAAAATGAACAAACCTTTTAGAATGTCTAAAAGAAAGTTTCATTTGAACCAGAGTTGAGACAGCTGCCCAAGAAACACCATCTTCCCAAAGAAGGGAGTGCTCTGGAAAATGAAGTTTTTACAGGGTTATATACTTTTTATATCTTGTAAGAGCTCACATATTATAGACTAACATATAGGCAGGAATCACAAGTAGTAACATCAAGGAATGCAGGGATAAGAAGCATTGTCTTTAAGGACAAGATAGTTTTCCTTTAGAATACTCATTTACAAAGCAAATATACAATGCATGCTTGAAGGACTTGAATACAGTTTCAACTCCCTCAGATATGTAGCCTTTAACCAGTCACCAGGGAGATTTGTTGGTCAGTTTTAGGAAATTTAATGATAGACACTCTCTGTTCCCCTCAGGAGGGCAACCTTGCCTACAACAATAAATTCTTTGCTAATAATTTTCTTTTTTCTACTTTTAAAAACCTTTTCTATAGATTTTTGGACATCACATCTACTTGCTATACGTGGAGCTGCCTGATCCATGAATAAATTTATAAAGCTAAACAGGTCTCTAAAATTTACTTGGTTGAATTCTTGTTATTTAACATTGTAAAGTGTGTTACAAAATATAAGTTATATATAAGAAATATATACATAAGAAATATAAGTTATGACAATTTGTGACATCCTCAGCCAATGTTACACTCAAGTTTGTCATTGTTCATTTCACTTATATGCAGTGAGGCCATGGACACCAGATACAACAGAGAACAAAATGTGCTTGTTCTCATGGACTCACTTTCTAATAGGGGAGGCACTCAAGAAACAAGTAGTATGTAATGTGTCAAAATGTGGTTTATTTAACACATTTTTGTGGTATTGCTTTATTTAGCAAGTTAAGAGGATAAGGAATGATCGCTATAAGGGTGGGGTGCTATTTTAGGTAATGTAAAGGTAGTGTTTCTCAGATTACTTTACTCCCCAGAACCTGTGTCTCATTTGTTCCTTCATTCAACAAATGTCTAATGAATAGCACTCTGTGACACTCATTCTTCTCCTCTAAGCACTGTAGTTAAAACAGTGAGGAAAAAAAACCCACACCTTTTCTTCATGGTACTTACATTCCAGTGAGAAAAACAATAAACAAACAAGTAAAATATATGTTAGAGACTGCTATGGAAAAAAATAAAGTGGGAAAGGGAATAGTAAATCCAGTTTTACATAGTGTGGTCAGGGAAGACCTCACTGTGAAAACTATATCTGAGTGAAAAGCCAAGAGATATGAAGAACAAACCATTCAGAATTCAATAGGAAAAATAATTTAGGCAAAAAGAATGGCATGTTCAAAAGCTCTGGAGTGAAAGCATGCTTAGCAAGTTTGAGGAACAGCATGACGAGCTGAGTGAATAAGGAGAGTCAAAGAAATGAAGTCAGCCAGGAGGAGATCAAAGTTCACTCTTTGAAGACGACAGGGTACTCTATATGTAAAACCCAAAAGATTCCACCAAAAAGCTGCTATAACTGATTTATGAATTCAGCAAAGTTGCAGGATATAAAATCAACACACAGAAATCGGTTGCATTCCTATGCAAAGAGAAATCACGGAATCGATCCCATTGACAATTACACCAAAAACCATAAAACACCTAGGAATAAATCTAACCAAAAAGGTGAAAAAATCTATACACTGAAAACTATAGAAAGCTTAAGAAAGAAATTGAAGAAGGCACAAAAAAATGGAAAAATATTCCATGCTCCTGGATTGGAAGAACAAATATTGTTAAAATGTCAATACTACCAAAAGCAATCTACATATTGAGTGTAATACCCATCAAAATAACATGAGCATTCTTCACAGAGCTAGAACAAACAATCCTAAAATTTTTATGGAACCAGAAAAGACCCTGAATAGCCAAAGCAATCTTGAAAAAGAAAACCAAAGCAGGACGCATCACAATCCCGGACTTCAAGCTATACCACAGACTGTAATCATCAAGACAGTATGGTACTGGCACAAAAACAGACACTCAGATCAGTAGAACAGAATGGAGAACCCAGAAATGGACCCACAAACGTACGGCCAACTAATTTTTGACAAAGCAGGAAGGAATATCCAATAGAATAAAGATAGTCTCTTCAACAAATGGTGCTGGGAAAACTGGACAGTGACATGCACAAGAATGAACCTGAACCACTTTCTTACACCATACACAAAAATAAACTCAAAATGGATGAAAAACCTCAATGTAAGACAGAAAGCCATCAAAATCCTCAAGAAGAAAGCAGGCAAAAACCTCTTTGATCTTGGCCACAGCAACTTCTTACTCAACACGTCTCTGGAGGCAAGGGAAACAAAAGCAAAAATGAACTACTGGGACCTCATCAAAATAAAAAGCTTCTGCACAGGGAAGGAAACAATCAGCAAAACTAAAAGGCAACCGACAGAATGGGAGAAGATATTTGCAAACGACATATCAGATAAAGGGTTGGTATCCAAAATCTATAAAGAACTTATCAACCTTAACACCCTAAAAACAAATAAACCAGTGAAGAAATGGGCAAAAGACATGAATAGACACTTCTCCAAAGAAGACATCCAGATGGCCAACCAACACATGAAAAAATGCTGAACTTCACTCATCATCAGGGAAATAAAAATCAAAACCACAATGAGATACCACCTTGCCCCTGTCAGAATGGCTAACGTTAACAACTCAGGCAACAACAGATGTTGGCGAGGATGCGGAGAAAGAGGATCTCTTGCATTGTTGGTGGGAATGCAAGCTGGTGCAGCCACTCTGGACAATAGTATGGAGATTCCTCACAAAACTAAAAATAGAACTACTCTATGACCCAGAAATTTCACTACTAGACATTTATGCAAGGGATACAGGTGTGCTATTTCGAAGGGACACATGCACCCCAATGTTTATAGCAGTACTATCAACAATAGTCAAAGTATGGAAAGAGCCCAAATGTCCATCGATGGGTGAATGGCTAGAGAAGATGTGGTATATAGATACAATGGAGTATTACTCGGCAATCAAAAAGAATGAAATCTTGTAATTTACAAGTATGTGGATGGAACTGGAGGGTATTATGCTGAGTGAAATTAGTCAGAGAAAGACAAATATATGACTTCACTCATGTGAGGACTTTAAGAGACAAAGCAGATGAACATAAGGGAAGGGAAACAAAAATAATATAAAAACAGGGAGGGGGACAAAACATAAGAGACTCATAAATATGGAGAACAAACACGGTTACTGGAAGGGTTGTGGGAGGGGGGATGGGCTAAATGGGTAAGGGGCACTGAGGAATCTACTCCTGAAATCATTGTTTCACTATATGCAAAGAAATTTGGATGCAAATTTTTAAAAATTAAAATAAAGAATTATGGTGAGAAAAAAAGGAAATTTAAAAAAAGGAAATGAAGTCAGAGGGGTAATAAATAATGTGCCTGATGTGTGGGGTCTTATAGGCCATTGCCAGCTTCAGTGTTCACTCAATGTTAAAGCAGAGGAAGAATGCAGTCTAATGTAGATTTTAGAAGTGCCCTATGAGGTGAAGCAGAGCAAGAAGCCAGATGGGATGCTACTACACTTGTTCATATCAGTCATAATGGACAGGCCAATGGACTAGGGTGCTTATGATAAAGAGGGAGAGAATTAGGGTTACTCTGGACATTCTTTCAAAGTAGAGGCAAAAGGATTTCCTTCTAGATTCAATGTAGAAGATGAGAGAAAGGAGTCAAGGAAGACTCAAAGTGTTGGCTTTCACGGGACAACAGTGTTGACATAAACTGAGAAAGGAGGGATGACAGAAGAACAGGTTTCATGTGAGGCCAGGACTTTGGTGTTAGACATATTAGATATCTTGTTTAGCAAGTTAGTGTAGGTGACTGACTTATCTTTTCTAGGAGATAAATACCTATCTAGTTCATAACCAACCTTTCTCCAAATTAACAGGCAGGATCTCTAGCTAAGCCATTTTCTCCTGTGTAAGTGTTCAGTTGAAACTCTGAGACCCTCCTTGGTTGACAAGATTGTTCTACTCAGAATCAGGAAATGGAAATATTCACAACCTCTAGCTAAGTCAGAATTTAACCTGGGGAGGTATTACACAAAGACCTCTCCCTTCACCCTGGCTTCCTACCTCTCTCCTTCTCAGATAATAGAAAGGGCATAAGGAAGAACTTTATTATTCATATGGCAATACATGTCCTAGAGACTGTGACTCCATTTATGAATGAGCTCAAATGGGGAATGGAAGAATAAAAAAATGACAGGCTAATACTTTTCCAGAATAACTCAGCTTACCAACCACCAGAAACATCATATCCCTACTGTGGTCTACTAAGGATTATAGAGATATGGAGTAGGGGGATCCTAGGATAAAGGGAGAAATAGGTTTAAATCAAAATGAGAGAGAAAAAATAGTCATGGAAAGATGGACTGAGGTAAAGAGAGGGAAGAGGGGAATTATAGAGTGGTGGGTTCCAGATGGTGAACCCATTTAGTAGATCAGGTCTTATCTCCTTTTCTGAGATGTCTCCTTAGAGTGCATTGAGAAATTTTCTTTTTAATATAAAGACTCTTGCTTTGCTCGCAGTATTGAATGTCTTAATCATCACTTAGTGTGATTCATGGTGCTCCCTCAAAACATACATCCACTCAGATCCTCAACATTTGACATTATTTGGAGTAAGTGTCTTCACAGATGTTATTTAAAAAAGATCTTGAGATGAGATCATCCTGGATTAGGATGTGGCCTAACCAGTAATGGATGTCCTTACTTTCCTTGGCTTTTGGTACATTATGCCAATCTATACCTTTGTCTTCACATGGCTTTCTGACTGTGTCTTTGTATGTTCTCTCCTTTTCTATTATAAAAACATCCACTGTTACCCTCCCTCTGAGTTTTAAATCATTGCTCCTACTATTCTGGCCAAAAATAAATAAATAAAAGTAAATGGTTCTATCATTTTAGTTTAGGGCATAGCATATTGGGGTTTTAGTTATCCTGTTTTAGAATGGTTTAAGTCAGTTTTGTAGCTTATTTTTACTTCAAATGGAGATTTTTATAGCCTTGGTTAAAATTTTACTCTATTCCTTTCTTCTCTTAAACAAGTTTTGTGCCATATTTTACTAAGTTAATCATGTGACAACAATGACTGTGATAACATTTACCAACACTTATATATGTTTCTTTTTTTCTACACAAAAGTTTTTTTTTTTTTTTTAAGTTTTGGTTAAATTCCAGCTAGTTAACATACAGTATAATATTTGTTTCAGGTTTACAATATAGCAATTTAACACTACCATACAATATCCAGTGCTCATCACAAGTGCTCTCCTTTATCCCAATAACCTATTTAACCCACTCCCCACTCGCCTCCCTTCTGGTAACCAAAAGTTTGTTATCTTTAGTTAAGAGTCTTTTTTCTTGGCTTGCTTCTCTCTTTCTTTATTCACTTTGTTAATTTGTTTTGTTTCTTAAATTCCACATAGGAGTAAAATCATATGGTATTTGACTTTCTCTGACTGAATTATTTCACCTAGTATAATGATCTCTAGCTCCATTCATGTCATTGCAAATGGCAAGACTTCATTCCTTCTACAACTGAGTAATATTCCATTATAAATAAATATAAATAAGTATAACATATCATCTTTCTCCATTCAAAAGTCAATGGGCATATGGGCTGTTTCCATAATTTGACTATTGTAGATAATGCTGCTATAAATTTCTGTGTGCATGTATCCCTTTGAAATAGTATTTTTGTATTCTTTGAGTAAATACATAGTAGTGTACATGCTGGATCATAGAGCTTCTATGATCTGTCATATACTTCTGTTTTTAACTTATTGAAGAACCTGCATACTATTTTCAGTAGTGGCCAAACCAGTTTGCATTCCCTACAAAAGTGAAAGAGGGTTCCCCTTTCTCCACATCCTTAGCAACACCTGTTGTTCCTTATGTTGCAATTTTAGCCATCCTAACAGGTTGTGAGGTGGTAGTTCATTGTGGTTTTGATTTGTATTTCCCTGATGATGAGTGATGTGGAGCATCTTTCCATGTGTCCATTGGCCATCTGGATGTCTTCTTTGGAAAAATGTCTGTTCATGCCTTTTGATCCATTTGTTAATTGGGTCATTTGCTTTTTGAGTGAGTTTCATAAGTTCTTTATATATTTTGGATACTAACCTTTTATCAGATATATCATTTACAAATAACTTCTCTCATTCTGATTGTTGCCTTTTGGTTTTGTTGAGCCTTCCCTTTGTTATGCAGAAGCTTTTTATCTTGAATGAAATCCAAATAGTTCATTTTCCCCTTTGTTTCCTGTACCTCAGAAGATGTATCTAGAAACAAGTTGCTAGGGCCGGTGTCAAAGAATATAATGTCTGTGTTCTCTTCTAGGATTTTTCTGGTTTCAGATCTCTCATTTTGGTTGTTCATCAATTATGAATTTATTTTTGTGTATGATACAAAAAAGTGGTCTAGTTTTATTCTTTCACATGTAGCTGTCCCGGTTTCCCAATACAATTTGTTGAAGGGACTGCCTTTTTCCCATTGGATATTCTTTACAGCTTTGTCAAAGATTAATTGACAATATATTTATGGACTTATTTCTAGGTTTTCTATTCTGTTCCATTGATCTACACGTATATTTTTAGGCCAGTACCATACTGTTTTGATCACTGCAGCTTTCTAAAAAAGACTTGAAGTCTGGAATTGTGATGACTCTAGTTTGATTTTTTTATTTTTTTCTTTCTTATTATTTTAGTGACAATGAAATGTAGCTTTATTTACTTTTCATTTTTTTTCTTTTTTTAAAGTTTTTATTTAAGTTGTAGTTAGTGAGCATATAGTGTAATATTGGTTTCAAGAATAGAATTTAGTGTTTCATCCCTTACATATAATACACACTGCTCATCTCAACAAAAGCCCTCTTTAGTACTCATCACCCATTTAGACCATCCCCCACCCACCTCCCTTCCAGCAACCCTCAGTTTATTCTACATAATTGAGTCGGGACATCTGGATGGCTCATTTGATTGAGCATTGACTCTTGATTTCATCTCAGGTCATGACCCCAGACTCTTGGGATCAAGCCCCACATCAGGCTTCACGCTGGGCATGGAATCTGCTTAGGATTGTCTCTCTCTCCTTCTCCCCCACTCTCTCTCTCTCTTTCAAATAAACAAAGAGTCTCTTATTGTTTGTCTCCATCTTGTTTTCTCTTTCCTTAAGTTCATCTGTTTCATTTCTTAAATTCCACATGAGTGAAATCATATAGCATTTGCCCTTCTCTGACTGAATTACTTCATTTAGCATTATAAACACACACACACACACACACACACACACACACACACACACATCTTCATCCATTCATCAGTCAATGGACATTTGCGCATTTTCCATACTTTGGTTATTGTTAGTGCTGCTATAAACATTGGGGTGCATGTGCCCCTTTGAATCTGTGTTTTTCCATCCTTTGGGAAAATACCTGGTAGTGCAATCAGTGTGTTGTAATGTACTTCTATTTTTAAGTTTTTGAGGAACCTCCATACTGTGTTCCAAAGTTGCTGCACTAGTTTGTATTCACACCAACAATGGAAGATGGTTACCCTTTTTCCATACCCTTGCCAACATGTGCTGTTTTCTGTGTTATTAATTGTAACCAATCTGAGAGGTATGAGGTGGTTATCTCACTGTGATTTTCATTTGTATTTCCCTGATAATGAGTGACATTGAGCATCTTTTCATGTGTCTGTATCCATCTGTATGTATACATTGGAAAAATGTTTAGATTAAAGGAGTTAATATGGTAGAGGAGTAGTGGAACCCTATGCATGCTTCATCCTGTGAACACAGCCAGATAAATATCAAACCATATTGAATGGCCAAGAAATTGATCTGAGGTCTGAGAGAACAGCACATCTAGAGGTAGGAAAACAGCTACATCATGGAAGGTAGGAGCTGCAGAGAGCTGAGTTGGTGGAGAAAAGAAGGGCAAGTGCTGTGGAGGGGAGGGAGTCCTGATCACGGAGAGAGGAGCAAAAGAGAAAGAGGAAGAAAGAGTGAAAGCACATGCAGGTGACTGCATAAGAAAAACTCTTCCCCAAAACCAACGACTAGGAAAAGGAGAGGGATCTATTACCACAAGTTATTATAAGCAGGGAGCACAAAATTTGGAGTTTTAGTAGTCCACTTTTTGGCCAGGTCATGCTTCAGGAGGCTTAGTGGTGCTCTCATGGGGAAGGAGGGCAGAGATCCATAAGCAAGCAGTGTGGTCTAAGGATCCCCTGGGTCGTACAGGGAGAAAAATTTCCCCTCCTTGGAGTGCATTTGGGAATGGCGGCATGATCTTTCTGGGTACGAAAGGAACCAGCAGCACCACTGGACTGTCCTGTTCCCTGGCATAGGAACAAAGACACTGGCTGAGGACAGCAAACCTGGTGCTAGCTTGTCCTGTGCTTTACCATAAACTCTGAACTGATCCACAGTCATGTGATCACTTTTCTAGGACAAACTGGCAAACAGAGAAAGCGTAGCAAGACTCTCCCCCAGAGGATCACTGTGGGCCCCTGTTGTCTGGGTCCCTAAAATTCGGAGTTTGCAGTTTTGAAACCCGGCCATGTGTCTGGGATAAAACACAGGAGTGTTGTGCTACCTGGTAGGCAGACAGAACAATGGACACAGGCAGGGTGAAGACAGGGATCTGGTGGAAGCTGGGGACATAAGAGAAGTGATTGCCGGTTCTTCTGTGAGAACTTCCTAAAGGGTGTCAACTCCCTGCTCTGTGCACCAAAGAGTGGGGCAATGCCATTCCCCCTCCCCCCTCCCCATCCATCAGCACTGACCAACTTTAGTGACCAAAACAGCACCACCAAGGGGAGGCTGGAGCTGCTTACACTGAACGTCAGCCCCCTGAAGGAGGTGCATCTCCACTTGAGGGAGTCCACCTGAGAATCACGGCAGGCTCCACTCCCAGAAGCCCAGCACAAACCCCTCTAAACCCACAAAGTCTACTGATCAGAGTGCTACATAGCCCCAGCTATAGGGGAAATAAGATCTAGCTACCTTTTTTTTGTACCTCTTCTTAATATAGCTTTTATTTTCAGGAGAAGGCACAAACAGGCTTTCCTAACAATCACACACACACACACACACACACACACACAACAGTGATCCAGACAAAATGACAAAATAGGGAAATTCACCCCAAAAGAAAGAATATGAAGAAGTCATCTCCATGTGTTTAATCAACACAGATATAAGTAAGATATCTGAACCAGAAGTTAAAACAATAATCATAAGGTAACTAGCTGAGCTTGAGAAAAGCACAGAAGACACTAGAGAAACCCTTATGACAGAGATTTAAAAAAAAAAAAAACTAAACTAAACACTAGTCAAGCCAAAATTTAAAAATGCTATAACTGGGAAGGAGTTAAAATGGCAGAGTACTAGGGGGACTCTGGACTTGCCTTGCTCCTCAAACACAGCTAGATCAACACCAAATCATTTGAACACCTAGGAAATCAATTGGAGAATTAAGAGAACAATCTTCATGTCTTGAGGAAGAAAATGTGGCAGGTACAGGTGAGGGGACATGAAAAGGGGAAGCGAAAAGCCACGGAGCCACAAAAGGGAGGGAGCCTTTTCCAAAGAGAGGAGAAGAGAGGAAGAGAGAGCAGTGCATTGGGTTCACACAAGAAAAGCACTGCCCGAAACCATTCACTGGGGAATCAGAAGGAACTGACTATCACAAGTTTTTGCAAACAGTTGAGCTAAAATTTGGAGGCTTTGAAAGTTTGTACCATTCTCCCAAGTAGAACCAAGGGGATAGCAGTGTTCCTGGGGAGAAGAAGGCCAGAGGCCTGAGAGCACACACTGGACAGTGTGGTGTGGGGATCCCCTGGGTCACACTGGGAGAAAACATTCCCCTTCCTGGAATGCATTTGGAAGAAGCTATATTGCCTCTCTGAAGACAAAAAAAAAAGGCTAGTACCTTTGAGTAGTGCTTCAACAGCAGGGGACAGAGGCACAAGCAAAGGGTGGATACCTGGTTTCAGCTTTCCTCCGTGCTTCACCATAAACTCCAGGCACCTGTGCAGCATGCGATTGCTTTTCTGGGACAGAACAACACCAGGAGCAGAACTGTGATGTTCTCCTCCAGAGAAAGGGAGAGAGTCCAGGCTTTGCTGTTTTTTTTTTGTTTGTTTGTTTGTTTGTTTGTTTGTTTTTAAGATTTGAAGTTTTGAATCCTGGCTGCACACCAGAGATAAAACAAATACAAAAGAAGTGTGGCATCACGCATATTGGTGGCCCAGGCACAGAAAGGTTGAGGACAGGGATCTGATGGAAGCCTGAAACACAGGAGGGGGAGATCGTTCGCTGGTCTGTGAGGACCCCCCTGAATATCGGCAGACAAGACCTACCTTCCCCTGGGAAGAGAGAATGGGGTGACACCATCTTTCCCTTCTCCCCCACCCACAAGAACAGTCACAGTACAATGAGCAACACAGCGTCCCCAGGGGAGGCTGGAGCCACCTACACCAAACCCACCCTGCTGTGCCCTGCAGGGACATCTTCACTGGTGCAAGTCTGACTATAAGACAGTGCAGTGGGCCTCTCCCTCTGAGGGCCAACACAGCCCCCCCACCCCATCCCTGCATGTGCCAAGTCTACTATCATAGAGTACTCCAAAGCATCAGCTTCAATTCTGGTGGAAATAGGACCAGCCTTTCTTTTTTCTTTTCTTTTCTTTTTTCTTTTCTTTTTTCTTTTCTTTTCTTTTCCTTCCTTTCCTTTCCTTTCCTGTCTTTTCCTTTTCTTTCTTTCTTTCTTTCTTTCTTTCTTTCTTTCTTTCTTTCTTTGCTTGTTTTATTTCCTTTTCTGATTTTTTTTGGATCAGGCTCCTTTATTTATTTATTTATTTATTTTTCTTCTTTTTTCTTTCTTTCTTTCTTTCTTTCTTTCTTTCTTTCTTTCTTTCTTTTTTTGTCTTAAAGTTTTTTTGTTGGGTTGTTGTTGTTGTTTTTCCTTTTCCTTTTCTCTCTCTCTCTTTTTTTTTTTTGGACCAGAACTTAAAAAAAATCAGTCTTATTTTAACAAGCAAATCAAAGAACAACTAGTTAAAAGTCTAAACATCCCACTGTAAGCAAGAAGGAACTCTGCAAAGGACTGAACTGGGGGAAAGAACAGCCAAATCACAGCAGCAGAGTTGCACATAGCACACACCAGAAACTCTTCCTGCAGCATCAGGCTCTGGACAGTGTATAACCCTTTCTTAATATATCATTACACTCAGGAGCAAGAAACATAACAAGTTTTCATAACACACAAAAGACAAAAACCTAGACAAAATGACAGATGGTAGAATTCTCCCTTAAATAAAGATGTAGAGGAAACCACAGGCAGGGATTTGCTCAAAATAGATTTATGATGGTACAGGAGTAGGGTGACCCTAGCTTTCCTCCTCCCGCAAACAACTAGATAAATATCAAATCATTGTGAACACCCAAGAAATCAATCCGAAGTCTTAACAAAGCTGCACAGCTACAAACAGAAAAAAACTATCCTAGAAGTTAGGAACTGCAGAGAGTTTATTTGGGGGAGAAAGAGCTGTGGGCATTGGGGTGGAAAGGGATCCCCGATCATGAAGAGGAGCTAAGAGTGAAGAAAAAAGAGTGAAAACACATGCAGGGGACTGCACAAGAAAATTATTCCTCAAAACCATTGACATGGAAAAAGGAGAGGGTTTTGGTACTACCAGTTTTTTATAAACAGCAGAGTAAAGAGTCTAAAGTTTTGGAGGTCAGCATCTGGCAGTGCTCTGGTGAGGAAGCAGGGTAGAAACCCGAAAATGGCAGCAAGCTCTGAGGATCCTCTGGGTCACACAAAGAGAAGCGGTTCCCCTGTTGGAGTACATTTGGTAGAGGTGGTAAGGCCTCTCCACAAGCATAAGACATGGTGGGCACCATAGTGCTGTCCTGTTCACCAGTATAGGAACAAAGACACTGGCTGAGGGCAGCAAACACTGGTACTGGCTGTGTGTTGCAATTTACCATAAACTCTGAGCTACTGCCACTGTGCAGTTGCACGATTGCTTTCTGGGACAAGTCGGTACCTGCCACAGTGCAGCAAGACCCTCTCCCAGAGGATCAGCTTGAGTCCAGGCTACAGGGGTGTCTGAAGTGTGGGCTTTAGAAACATGAGATAGAACCCAGGAGGGCAGCACAACCTGACTGGCAGACAGCTCAGATACAGACAGGATGAAGGCAGGTTTTCCATCCCTAGCCCACCAACACCGACCTCTGTGAGCTAAACAGTGCCATCAAGTGGAGTACAAGAGCCCTTACACCAAGCTCCACCCCTCTGCATCCTCCAAGCACATCTCCCCTAGGGCAAGAAGGCCTGAGAATCAGAGCACCAGCAACCCCCACCCCCTGCCCACCAAGATAAATACCACAAATACTTTCCATGTACTAGGTCTACTAATCATAGATTGGTGCAAATCTTTTGCTCTAGAGGAAACAATTGATCTTCCTTTGGTTTTTTTCTTTTTTTTGCTTGCTTGTTTGTTTGTTTGTTTGTTTCCTGGACAAAGAGGAGCAAATTTTTATATTTTATTTTTTGTATTTTTAATTTGTTATCTTTTTAAATATTTTTTTCTATCAAACTTGTCTTAACAAACAGTCAAGGATAAGAGTTAAAATGGCAGAGAAGTAGGGGAAACCTGCTCTCTTCTCATCCCACAAACACAGTTGTATTGAGGTCAGACCACTTGGAATACCCAGGAAGTCAATCTGCAGAGTGGCAGGAGGATCTCCACAGTTGGAGGGAGGCAGGGTGGCAGGTGCAAGGTGTGTGGAAGTGAATTGGAGGAGAGAAAATCTGCAGTGCCACAGAGGGGAGGGAACACTTTCTGTTGAGAGACAAAAGAGAGAGAAAGAAAGGGGGGATGACAGAGAGTGGCATCAGGTTAGCACAGGAGGAAAACCTCTCTGAACCATGCACTGGGGAGTGAAAGGTACTGGGTGTCCCAGGTTTTCTGCAAACAGTGGGAAGACCTCAAAATCTGAGGTTTTTGAAGTGTGCAACATTCTCCACAGCAAAGATGTGATGTGCACTCCTGGGGAGAAGGGGGGCTCTGACCCTGGAGTGCATAGCATGCTATAGGGATCTCCTGGGTCACACTAGGAGAGAACATTGCCTTTCCTGAGTACATTTGGAAAAAGGTATAATGCCTCTCCAAGGACAAAAGACCCTGCAGGTGCCAGCAAAAGGTCTTTCATCAGCAGAGGGCAGAGGCAAGTGCAGAAGCCAGATAACCTGGTTTCTGCTTTTTGCAGGGCTACATCACAGATTCTGTGCAATGCATAGGCATGGGACTGTTTTCTGGACAAAGGACATCAGACACAGCAGGGAGAGGCTCTACTCCAGGGGAGGGCTACTATCATAGAGTACTTCAAAATGTTACCTGCAGTTCTGGTGAAAATAGGACTAGTCTTACTATGCACCCCCCCCTTTGGATCAGGCTTATAGGTTTTCGTTTGTTTTCATTCCCTTTCTCTCTCTCTCTCTCTCTCTCTCTCTCTCTCTCTCCCTTTGGATCAGGCTTTTTTTTCTCTACTTTTTTTTTTCTTTTGGAAAAAGGCTTATAGTATATATATATATATATATATATATATATATATATATTTGACCATATACATATATATATACCAATTTGACCATATACATATATATAAATTTGACTATATATAAATATATATATTTGACTATATATAAATATATATAATATATATATATATTTGACTATATATATATACACACACACACACACACATATAGTCAAATCGGTTTCTATACAATACCCAGTGCTCATCCCAACAGGTGCCCTCCTCAATGCCCATCACCCACTTTCCCCTCTTCCCCACCCCCATAAACCCTGTTTCTTCTAAGTATTTAAGAGTCTCTATCTGTAACTTTTTTCCCCCTTCCCATTCCATGGTCTTCTGCTAAGTTTTCCAGGATCCACATATGAGTGAAAACATTTGCTCTCTGTCTTTCTCTGCCTGACTTATTTCACTTAGCATAAAAACCTCCAGTTCCATCCATGTTGCTGCAAATGGTCAGGTTTCATTCTTTCTGATTGCCAAGTAGTATTCCATTATATATAAACCACATCTTTATCCATTCATCAGCTGATGGACATTTAGGCTCTTTCCATAATTTGGCTATTGTGGAAAGTGCTGCCATAAACATCGGGGTGCAAATGCCCCTATGCATCAGCACTTCTGTATCCCTTGGGGAAATTTCTAACAGTGCTATTTCTGGGTCATAGGGTAGATCTACTTTTAATTCTTTGAGGAATCTCCACACTGTTTTCCAGAGCAGCTGCATAAGTTTGCATTCTCACCAGCAGTATAAGAGGGTTCCCATTTCCTAACATCCTCTCCAGCATCTATAGTCTCCTTATTTGTTCATTTTAGCCACTCTGACCAGCGTGAGGTGGTGTCTCAGTGTGGTTTTGATTTGTATTTCCCTAATGAGGAGTGATGTTGAGCATCTTTTCATGTGCCTGTTGGCCATCTGGATGTCTTCTTTAGAGAAGTGTCTACTCATGTCTTCTGCCAATTTCTTCCCTGGATTATTTGTTTTTTGGGTGTGGAGTTTGGTGAGTTCTTTATAGATTTTGGATACTAGCCCTTTATCCAATATGTCATTTGAAAATATCTTTTCCCATTATATCAGTTGCTTTTAGTTTCCTTGATTGTTTCCTTTGCAGTGCAGAAGCTTTTTTCTTGATGAGGTCCCAATAGTTCATTTTGCTTTCAATTCCCTTGACTTTGGAGATGTATTGGGAAAGAAATTGCTGCAGCTGAGGTCGAAGAGTTTTTTTTCTGCTTTCTCCTCTAGGGTTTTGATGGTTTCCTGTCTCACATTCCAGTTCTTTATCCATTTTGAGTTTATTTTCATGAATGGTGTAAGAAAGTGGTGCATGGTGCTGTATTCTGCATGGTGCTGTCCACTTCTCCCAGCACCATTTGTTAAAGAGACTGTCTTTTTTTTTTTTTCCGTTGGATACTCTTTACTGCTTTGTCAAAGATTACTTGGCCATATATTTGTGGGTCCAATTCTGGGGTCTCTATTCTATTCCATTGGTCTATGTGTCTGTTTTTGTGCCAATACCATGCTGTCTTGATGATTACAGCTTTGTAGTAGAGGCTAAAGTCTGGGATTGTGATGCCTTCTGCTTTGGTTTTCTTCTTCAATATTACTTTGGCTATTCAGGGTCTTTTGTGGTTCCATACAAATTTTAGTATTGCATGTTTTAGCTTCGAGAAGAATGCTGGTGCAATTTTGATTTGGATTGCATTGAATGTGTAGGTTGCTTTGGGTAGTATTGACATTTTGCAAGATTTCTTCTTACAATCCATGAGCATGGAATGTTTTTCCATTTCTTTGTATCTTCTTCAATTTCCTTTATAAGCTTTCAATAGTTTTCAGCATACAGAAAACTTTGGTATTGGTTTATTCCTAGGTATTTTATGGTCATTGGTGTAATTGTAATTGTGGGATCAGTTTCTTTATTTCTCTTTCTGTTGGTTCATTATTAGTGTATAAGAATGCAACTGATTTCTGTATATTAATTTTGTATCCTGTGACTTTGCTGAATTCATGTATCAGTTCTAGCAGGCTTTTGGTGGAGTCTATCAGGTTTTCCATGGAGAGTATCATGTCATCTACAAAAAGTGAAAGCTTCACTTCATCTTTGCCAATTTCGATGCCTTTGATTTCCTTTTGTTGTCTGATTACTGATGCTAGTACTTCCAACACTATCTTAAACAACAACGGTGAGAGTGAACATCCCTGTCGTGTTCCTGATCTCAGGGGAAAGCTCTCAGTGTTTCCCCATTTAGGATGATATTAGCTGTGGGCTTTTCATAAATGGCATTTATGATGTTTAAGTATGTTCCTTCTATGCCAACTTTCTCAAGAGTTTTTATTAAGAAAGGATGCTGGATTTTGTCAAATGCTTTTTCTGCACTGATCGACAGGATCATATGGTTCTTATCTTTTCTTTTATTAATGTGATGTATCACATTGATTGATTTGTGAATATTGAACCAGCTCTGCCACGCAGGAATGAATCCCACTTGATCATGGTGAATTATTCTTTTTATATGCTGTTGAATTTGATATGGTAGTATCTTGTTGAGAATTTTTGCATCCATATTCATCAAGGATATTGGCCTGTAGTTCTCTTTTTTTGCTGAGTCTCTGTCTGGTTTGGGAATCAAAGTAATTCTAGCTTCATAGAATGAGTCTGGAAGTTTCCTTCCCTTTCTGTTTTTTGGAACAGCTTGAGAAGGATGTCTGGTAGAATTCCCCAGAGAAGCTATCTTGTCCTGGACTCTTATTTGTTGGGAGATTTTTGATAACTGATTCAATGTCTTTACTGGTTATGAGTCTGTTCAAATTTTCTATTTCTTCCTGTGTGAGTGTTGGAAGTGTGTGGGTGTTTAGGAATTTGTCCATTTCTTCCAGGTTGTCCAGTTTGTTGGCATATAATTTTTCATAGTATTCCCTGATGATTGCTTTTATATTGAGGGATCAGTTGTAAAGTTCTATTTCATTCATGATTTTATCTATTTGGTTCATCTTCCTTTTCTTTTTGAGAAGCCTGGCTAGAGGTTTATCAGTTTTGTTTATTTTTTCAAAAAACCAACTCTTGGTTTCATTGATCTGCTCTACTGTTTTGTTTAGATTCTGCATTGTTTATTTCTGCTCTGATCTTTATTATTTCTTTTCTTCTGCTTGGTTTGGGGTGTCTTTGCTGTTCTGCTTCTATTTCCTTTAGGTCTGCTGTTAGATTTTGTATATGGGATTTTTCTTGTTTCTTGATATAGGCCTGGATATTGATTCTCTGTCTAGATGTTCTATCCATTGTTGTAAGTGGAGTATTAAAGTCCCTTGCAATTACCACATTCTTGTCAATAAGGTTGCTTATGTTTGTGATTAATTGTTTTATATATTTGGGTGGTCTGAGTTCGGTGCATTGACCTTTATAATTGTTAGCTCTTCCTGATGGATAGATCTTGTAATTATTATATAATGTCCTTCTTCATCTCTTGTTACAGCTTTTAAGTTAAAGTCTAGTTTGTCTAAGTATGGCTACTCCAGCTTTCTTTTGACTTCCAGAAGCATAATATATAGTTCTCCATCTCCTCACTTTAAATCTGAAGGTGTCCTCAGGTCTAAAATGACTCTCTTGTAGACAGCAAATAGATGGGTCTTGGGTTTTTTTTTATTATTATTTTTTTATCCATTCTGATACCCTATGTCTTTTGGTTGGAGCATTAGTCCATTTACATTCAGTGTTACTATTGAAAGATATGGGTTTAGAGCCATTGTGATATCTGTAAGTTTCATGCTTGTAGTGGTGTCTCTGGTACTTTGTGGTCCTTGTAACATTTCATTCGCAGAGTCCCCCTTAGGATCTCTTGTAGGGCTGGTTTAGTGGTGATGAATTCCTTCAGTTTTTGCTTGTTTGGTAAAACCTTTATCTCTCCTTCTATTCTGAATGACAGGCTTGCTGGATAAAGGATTCTTGGCTGCATATTTTTTTCTGTTCATCACATTGATGATTCCCTTCCATTCCCTTCTGGCCTGCCAAGTCTCAGTGGATAGGTCTGGTAGACACCCTTATGTGTCTACCTTTGTATGTTAGGGCCTGTTTATTCCTAGCTGCTTTCATAATTCTCCCTTTATCCTTGTATTTTGCCAGTTTCACTATGATATGTTGTGCAGAAGATTGATTCAAGTTATGTCTGAAGGGAGTTCTCTGTGCCTCTTGGATTTCAATGCCTGTTTCTTTCCCCACATCAGGGAAGTTCTCAGCTATGATTTGTTTAAGAACAACTTCAGCCCCTTTCTGTCTCTCTTCTTTTTCTGGAATTCCTATGATATGGATATTGTTCGGTTTGATTGCATTACTTAGTTCTCTAATTCTCCCCTAGTACTCCTGGATTTTTTATCTCTCTTTTTCTTAGCGTCCTCTTTTCCACAATTTTATATTCTAATTCACCTATTGTCTCCTCTGCCTCTTCGATCCTTGCTGTGGCCACCTCCATTTTATTTTGCACCTCATTTATAGCATTTTTAAATTAATCATGACTATTTTTTAGTTTCTTGATCTCCACAGCAACAGATTCTCTGCTGTCACCTATGTCTTTTTCAAGCCCAGGGATTAATCTTATGACTATTATTCTAAAAACTTGTTCCATTCTATTGCTTAAATCGGTTTTGATCAATTCATTAGCTGTCACTACTTCCTGGAGTTTCTTTGAGGAGAATTCTTCCGTTTCATCATTTTGGCTAGTTTTCTTTCCCTTACGCATTTTAAAAGCTTGTTATGTGCTCTGCACCTGCCAGCACTGCTATATTAAAGGAGGGTCATACAGTGTCCAGGGCCTGACCCTTCAGGAGATGTTTTTTTTTTTTTTTCAGAGATTGTTACTTGCTCTCTGTTGTTGTGACTTTGGTTATTTTATTACCCTACTCCTAGTGATATTTTGGACCTCCACCAGGTGTGCTTTGGTTTGCTCCTTGGAGTAGCCCTGAAAGGAAAACAGATAGAGAAACAGGAGACAAAAACATGCAAACACAGAAACAAAGAACACAAAAAAGCAAATAAACAAAAACAAAAAACTAAAGACTAAAAACAAAACCAAAAACCCAAAAATATTGACTACAAGTAAAGAAGAGGGTGGAGGCTGTGCTGATGGAAGAGCACATACAAACAGACAAATGACAGGAGTGGGGGGGGGGAATAACATTGACTAGGCAGAGAGACTAAAAGGCTTAATCCATAGAGAGAGAAGGGAAAATAAAGAAAGAGGTGGGGAAAATGAAACAAAGGTAAAGTTACCCAGACAGAGAAAGTATATGGTTTGATTATTCCAGAGAGAGAAAAAGGAATGTAAAGAAGAAGGTGTAGAACATGTACCAAGGCAATGGATTAAATATGTCTGTTTAGACAAACCAATAACCACAGTACCAGCCTAGGGGAGGGAAGAGGTAAGGAGGAAAAATGGGGGTGGGGGAGGGAGAATATACGTATATATCCGGTATTAACCTAAATTAATCCAGGCAATGCTGCAGTGCTTGTTGGGAGGAGCTGTCCACAGGGTGTGTGCAGATCTGGTTGATACACAGTTACCCAGTGCATAGGGGAGTGGTTTGGTGTAATCTGGACCTACTCCACTATGGGGCACCGGTGTGATCCCTGAGGCCCCGCCTTGGTGGTGGTGGGGGAGGGTTGAAAATGGTGATCCCCCAGTCTCTTCACAGAACCGGACCTGGTGGACTCTTTTTGAGTCATCCTCACTGTGCTGCGGGTTCAGAAGGGGCAGTCCTTCTCACTTCACCAACTCCCCTGACCCTGTGCTTCACTAGGATTCAGAGTCCCACTTCATTCGCTCTGGTACTGGGGAAAGACCTTTCAGTGTGGTCTGATATGTGGTCCCGGCTGGCTTTGTCTGTGCCACTGCACTTCAGGGAGGACCACCCTCTCCTACTATGGACTGAGATGCTGCCCTCACCTCTGAGCTGCAGGGGTGGGGATGCAGGCAGATACAGGTAGGCTTTGTCTTTTCCCACAGCACTCCAGGGAGGGGGCTGCTTTCTCCTACTGTAGACTAAGCCGTTGACCTCGCCAGGGTGGTGGATGCAGGCAGGCTTTGTATTATCATACAGCCCTCTAGGGAGGAAACCACTTTCTCCAACTGCAACTGAGCCCCTGACCTACCACCACACCTAGGCCCCTGGCTCCCCTCCTCCCCAGGTGCACAAACAGGGAGCCAGCCCCAGTCCAAAGAAAGCCCTGCAGTTAGAGATGGGATATTTCTCAGTCTCAGTCTGAGGTCTTTCTCCTGTCCAGATATGGTCCTACACTTCCTTAGCTGCTCTTTATCTTCCCTTTGTCACTCTGCAGAAGGGGTCCCTCCCCTCCATGCCCACACGGCCTTTTCTTATCTCCCCCAGTTCGCAGTCATCCATCTATCTTTTCTCCAGCTTTCCCATTTTCTTCCTAGTAGATTCCGTCTCTTTGACTCCCGGGCTCTTGTGTTCAAAGTCCTTTGGCTTCTTCACTTCTTTGTTTGAGAGATATAGGAAGTATGGATCCCTCTACTTCTCTGACATGTTGGCTCCTCCTCCCCCCATCAGGCTTACAGCTTTTTGATTGTCAGTTGGGATATTTTCATTATTTTCCTTTTATTTATTTATTTTTTTTTGAATCAGACTTTTATTAGTCTCCTGTTTTGCTTTTTTTCCCCAGGTTTATTTTAACAAATCAAAGCCCTCCTATTAAATATCCAAACAATCCTCAATGCAAGCAAGGAGCAACTCTGCAAAGGATTGACCAGTGGGAAATAGCAGCCATAACACAACAGGAAAGTACATACAGCACACACTAGAAACACTTCATGAAGTGCCAGGCCAAGAACATGGTATGACTTTTTTTAATATAGCATTACTATTAAGTACAGGGAAAAAAAACAAGTTTCAGAACACAAAAAAGAGAGAAACTTATCCAAAATTACAAGGTGGAGGAATTCTCCCCAAAGAAAGGTCAAGAAAAAGTCACAACTAAAGACTTGCTTAAAACAGACATAAGCAATATATCCGAACAAGAATTTAGAATAACAGTCATAACCCTACTACCTGGCCTTGAAAGAAACATAGAAGACACCAGAGAAACCTTAGCTGCAGAGATTAAAGACCTAAAAATTAGTCAGGCTGAAATTTTAAAGAATGCTATAACTGAGATGTAAAACCAACTGGAAATAATCACAACAAAGATTGAAGAAGCAGAGGAGAAAATAGATGATATAAAAGAAAAAATTATGGAAAATAATAAATCTGAAAAGAAAACAATTAGACCACAAAGGTAGATATAGGGAACTCAGCATTTCCATAAACTGAAATAATATCCATATCATAGGAGACCTAGAAGGAGAACAGTGGAGAAAAGGGCAGAAGGTTTATTTGAACAAATTATATCTGAGAACTTCCCTAATCTGAGGAATGAAACAGGCATTCAATTCTAAGAGGCACAGAGAACTCTCCAAAAAAATTAAAAAAATAAAAATAAAAAAAGCAGGTAAACACCACAACATACTATAGTAAAACTTGCAAAATACAAAGGTAAAGAGAGAATTCTGAGAACATCTAGAGGGGAAAAGGTCCTTAACATACAAGGGTACACACATAAGTTTGCCAGCAGATGTGTCCACTGTAACTTGGCAGGCCAGAATGGAGTAACAGGGAATATTCAATGTGCTGAATGGGGAAAATATGCATTCAATAATTCTTCATCCAGCAAGCTATAATTCAGAATAGAAGGAAAGATAAAGAGTTTCCCAGACCAAACAACAAACAAACAAACTAAAGGAGTTTGGGACCACTAAACTAGTCCTGCAAGATATTTTAAGGGAAAGTCTTTAGATGGAGGAAAAAAAAGACCGAAAGAATGAAAACTACAAGGGACCAGAGAGCATCACCAGAAAAATCAACTGTACAGATAACATAATGGCACTAAATTCAAATCTTTAAAAAATAACTCTGAATTTAAATGCATTAAATGCTCCAACCAAAATACATAGGGTATCAGAAAGATAAAACAATGAGATCCATCTCTATGCTGCCTACAAGAGACTTATTTAAGGCTTAAAATCAACTGCAGATTGAAAGTAAGGGCACAAAGAACCATCTCTCATGTTAATGAATGTCAAAAGAAAGATGGAGTACCATACTTATATCAGAGAAACTAGATTTTAAACCAAAGATTGTAAAAAGATATAAATAAGGGCACTATATGACAATTAAGGGATCTATCCACCAAGAAGGTCTAAAATTGTAAATATTTATGCCCCTATTTTAGTAGAACCCAACAAGATAAATCAATTAATAACAAGCATAAAGAAACTCATTGATAATATTACCATAATAGAAGGGGATTTAACATTCCACTTACAGCAATGGACAGATCATTTAAGCAGAAAATCAACAAGGAAACAAGGTATAGGAATTACACAGTAGACTGAACCATCTTAAGAGCTATATATTCAGAGCATTCCATCCTAAAGCAGCAGAATACACATTCTTTTTGGGTGCACATGGAATATTCTCCAGAAAAGATCACATACTGGGTCACAAATCAGCCCTCAACAAGTACAAAAGATTGAGATCATAGAGTGTATAATTTCAGATCACAATACTATGAAACTAGAAGTCAACCATAAGAAAAAAAAAATTGGAAAGCTCTCAAATACATGGAGGTTAGAGAACATCCTACTAAAGAATGAATATGTTAATCAGGAAATTAAAGAATTTGAAAAGTACATGGAAGCAATGAAAATGAAAACATAACAGTCCAAAACCTTTGGGTTGCAGGAAAGGAAGTACTAAGAAGAAAATATATTGTAATTTAGGCCTATGTCAAGAAACAAGAAAGGTCCAAAAAACACAACCTAACTTTACACCAAAAGGAACTAAAAATGGAAGAAAAAATAAAGCCTACAGACAGCAGAAGAAGGGAAATAATAAAGATTATAGCAGAAATAAATGATAGAGGAACAAACCAACCAATCTACCAACAAACAAAAACCACTAGGACATATCAATGAAACTATGAGATGGTTCTTTGGAAGAATAAACAAAATTGATAAGCCCTAACCAGACTTTCCAAAAAGAAAAGAGAAATGACCCAAATAGATAAAATCACAAATGAAATAGGAGAGATCACAACCAACTCCACAGAAATAAAAATAATTACAAGAGAATACTATGAAAAATTATATGCCAAAAAACTAGGTAATCTGAAACAAATGGAAAAATTCCTAGAAACTCACTAACTACCTTAACTGAAATATGAAGAAATAGAACAGTTGAACACACACATAACCAGCAGAGAAATTGAATCAGTAATGAAAAATTTCCTAACAAACAAAGAGTCAAGGGCTAGATGACTTCCTGGGCGTATTCTACCAGAAATTTAAAGGGGAGTTAATACATATCCCCCCCCAAATATTCTAAAAAATAGAAATATAAGTGAAACTTCTAAACTCATTCTATGAAGTTTTCCCTTCATTATCTTGATTCCAAAACCAAACAATAACCACACTAAAAAGTAGAATTACAGGCCAATATCCATGAATAACGTGGATACAACAATTCTCAACAAGATACTAGCAAATCTAATTCAACAGTACATTCAAAGAATTATTCACCATGATTCAGTGGGATTTATTCCTGACCTTCAGGTCTGATTCAATATTCACGAATCAATCAATATGATACACCACATTAATAAAAGAAAGGATAAGAACCATATGATCTTGTCAACAGATGCAGAAAAAAAAAACATTTGACAAAATACAGCATCCATTCTTGATAAAAACTCTCAACAAAGTAAGGATAGAATGAACATACCTCAGTATCATAATGGCCATATATGAAAGACCCACAGCTAATATTACCCTCAATAGTGAAAAGCTGAAAGCCTTTGACCTATAGTCAGGAATAAGATAATAATATCCACTCTCACAATTACTATGTACATAGAATTGGAAGCCTTAGCCTCAGCAATCAGATTACAAAAAGAAATGAAGGACATACAAATTGACATAGAAGAAGTCAAATTTTCACTCGTCACAGATGACATGATACTCTAGAAAACCCAAAAGACTCCACCAAGAAATTGATAAAACTAATACATTAATTCAGGAAAGTCGCAGGATATAAAATCAATATGCAGAAATCTATTGCATTTCTATACACCAATAATGAATCAACAGAAAAATAACTCAAGAAATGCAATTGCACCAAAACCAAGAACATACCTAGGAATAAATGAAAGAGCATCCCATGTTCATGGATTGGAACAAAAAAAATTGTTAAAATATCTATACTAACAAAGAAATCTATAAATTTAATGCAATCCCTATAAAACTACCACCAGCATTTTTTGCAGAGTTTTAAAAAACAATCTTAAAATCTGTATGGAAACAAAAAAGACCCTGAATAGCCAAAGCAATCCTGAAAAAGAAAAACAAATCTGGAGATATCATGATTACATATTTCAAGCTATATTACAAAACTGTATTCATCAAAATATTATGGTACTAGCACAAAAACAGACACAGAGATAAATGCAAGAAAATAGAAAACCCAGAAATAGAGACGTATATGGTAAACTAATCTTCAACAAAGCAGGAAACAATATTCAATTAAAAAAAGTCAGTCTCTTCAAAAAATGGTGTTGGAAAAACTTGAGGGCAACATGAAGAAGAATGAAACTGGACCATTTTCTTACACTATACCCCAAAATAAATTCAAAATGAATGAAAGGCCTAAATGTGATACAGGAAACCATCAAAATACTACAGGACAAAACAGGTAGCAATCTCTTTGACCTCAGTCATAGCAACTTCTTACTATACATGTTGCCAGAAGCAAAAGAAACAAAAGCAAACATGAACTATTTGGGACTTCATCAAGATAAAAAGCTTTTACACAGAGAAGGAAGCAATCACCTAAATTAAAAGGCAGCCTGCTGAAGGAGAGAAGATATTTGCAAATGATATATCTGATAAGTACTAGTATCCAAAATATATAAAGGATTTATGACACTCAACACCCAAACAACAAATAATCCAGCTAAGAAATGGGCAGAAGACATGAATAGACACTTTTCCAGGCAAGACATCCAGATGGCTAACAGACACATGAAAAGATGTTCAACATCACTCATCATTAGGAAGATACAAATCAAAACCAAAATGAGATACCATCTCCTACCTGTCAGAATAGCTAAAATTAACAACACAAGAAACAACAAGTGTTGGTGAGAATGCAAAGAAATGGGAATCCTCTTGCACTGCTGGTGAGAATGGAAACTAGTGCAGCCACTCTGGAAAACAGTGTGGAGGTTCCTCAAAAAGTTGAAAAATAGAACTAGCCTATGATTCAGCAATTGCACTGCTAGGTATTTATCCATAGGATAGAAAAATACTGATTCAAAGTCGTACATATATTCCAATGTTTATAGCACAATTATCAACTATAGCCAGACTATTGAGAAACCCAAATAAGCACTGACTGATAAATGGATAAAAAAAATGTGATATACATATATAGGAATATCACTTCATCATCAAAAATAATAAAATGTTACCATTTGCAACGATGTGGTTGGAGCTAGAATGTATTATGCTAACAAAATATGTGGAAATTAAGAAAGAAAACAGATGAGCATATGATAGAGAGGCAAAAAAGAATCAAGAGAGATATAAACCATAAGAGACCCTTAGAGATAGAGAACAGAATTTAGATGGAAGGAGGTGGGCCAGGGATCAGCTAGATAGCTCATAGGTATTAAGGAGGGCACTTGTTATTATGAGGACTGGGTGCTGTATGCAAGTGGTGAATCACTTAATTCTTCTCCTGAAATGAATATTGGACTGAATGTTAACCAACTTGAATTCAAATAAAAAAATTTAAAAGATAGAAAACCAATATAAGTATATATCTAAATAAGAATTTAGAACAACAGTCATAAAAATAGTAGCTGGGTTTGAAGAAAAGCATAGAAAAAAAACAGATTCCTTACTACAGAGATAAAAGACCTCAAAACTAGATAGGCTGAAATAAAAATTTTATAACTGAGATGAAAAACTGATGCAATCACAATGAGGATAAAAGAAGCAGAGGATTGAATAGGTGATATAAAAGATAAAATACATGGAAAATAAAGAAGCTGAAAAGGAGACGGAAAGAAAACTATTACAGCACATATGTAGACTTAGGGAACTCAGCTATTCTATAAAGCTCAATAATATCCTTTACAAGGGAATCCCAGAAGAAAAGTAGGAAAAAGGAACGAGATTTATTTGAACAAACTGTAGCTGAGAACTTCCCTAATCTTTGTAAGGAAACAGGCATTCAAGTCAAAGGGGCACAGACAATTCCCCTAAATATCAACAAAAACAGGTGAGCATCAAGACATATGATAGTGAAATTTGCAAAATACAAAGTTAAAGAGAGAATTCTGGAAGCATCTAGGGACTAAGGTCCTTAGACTCCAAGGGTAGACACATAAGGTTAGCAACAGACCTGTCCACAGAAATTTGGCAAGACAGAAGGGAGGGGCATGATATATTTAATGTGCTAAAAGGGAAAAATATGCAGCCAAGTATATTTTATCCAGCAAGGCTGTCATTCAGATAAGAAGGAGAGATAAATAGTTTCCAAGACAAACAAAAACTAGAGAAGATCGTAAACACTAAACCAGCTTTGCAAGAATTATTAAATAGGACTCTTTGAGCAGGAAAGAGAAACCAAAAGCAACACAGACTAGAAATAAACAGATAAATCTACAGGAACAATGACTTTACAGGTAATACAATAGCACTAGTTTCATATTTATAAATAGTTACTCGGAATGTAAATGGACTAAATGCTCCAATCAAATAACATAGGTTATCAGAATGGATTTTTTAAAAAGGTCCATTGATATGCTGCCTACAAGAGACTCATTTTAGATGCAAAGATATCTCCAGATGAAAGTGAGGGGGTGGAGAACCATTTATCACACTAATGGACATCAACAGAAAGCTGGAGTAGCCATACTCACATCAAATAAACTAGATTTTAAACCAAAGATTATAATAAGAGATGAAGAAGGGCACTATATTATAATAAAGGGGTCCATCCAATAAGAACTTCTAACAATTGTAAATATCTATGCCTCCAACCTGAAGGCACCCAAATTTATAAATCAGTTAATAAGAAACTTAAAGAAACTCATTGATAATAAACAATAATAAAAGAGAACCTTAACATTGAATCTACTGCAATGGACACATCATCTAAGAGAAGATCAACAGGGAAATGATGGCATTGAATGAGACTCTGGCCAAGATGGACTTAACAGATATAGTCAAAGCATTTCACCCTTAAGAAGCAGCACTTAAGCGCTGCTCCAAAAGTAGCAATTTTCGAGTGCACATGAAATATTCTCCTAGGGTCACAAATCAGGCCTAAACTATACAAAAAACTGAGATCGTACCACGTATATTTTCACAAAACACCACTTGAAACTTGAAGTCAACCACCAGAAAGAATTTGGAAAGACCACAAATACATGGAGGTTAAAGAACATCCTACTAAAGAATGAATTTGTGAACTCGGTAATTGAAGAAAAATTTAAAAATATATGGAAGCCAGTGAAAATGATAACACAACAGTCCAAAACCTTTGAGATGCAGCAAAGGTGGTCATAAGAAGTATATAGCAATGAAGACCTTATTCAAGAATGAAGAAAATTCTAGGGGCACCTGGGTTGGTTGGTTAAGCATCCGACTTCAGCTCAGGTCATGATCTCATGGTTTATGAGTTCGAGCCCCTCATTGGGCTCAATGCTGTCAGCTCAGAGCCTGGAGCCTGCTTCAGATTCTGTGCCTTCCTCTCTCTCTCTGCCCTTACCCTGCTCACACTCTCTCTCACTCTCTCTTTCTCTTTCTCAGAAAGAAATAAAAACATTAATTAAAAAAAAAAGAATAAAGAAAATTCTCAAATACACAACCTAATATTACACCTATAGGAGCTGAAAGAATAACAGCAAATAAAGCCCCAAAACAGCAAAAGAATGGAAATAATAAAGATTAGAGCAGAAATAAATTATATACAAACCAAAAAAAAAAAAAATCAATAGAACAGATGAGCAAAAGTAGGAGCTGGTTCACTGAAATAATTACCAAAATTGATAGCGCCAAGCCAGACTTATCAAAAAGAAAATAGAAAGGATCCAAATAAACAAAATCATAAATTAAAGAGGAGAGATCACAACCAACACCTCAGAAATGCAAACAATTATAGCAGAATATTATGAAAAAATATATGCCCACAAACTGGGAAATCTGGAAGAAATGAATAAATTCCTAGAAACATGAACTTTCATACTGAAATAGGAAGAAATAAAAAATTTGAACAGACCCCTAACAAGCAAGAAATTGAAACAGTAATCAAAAATCTCCCAACAAGCAAGAGTCCAGGGTCAGATGGCTTCCCAGGGGAATTCTATCAAACATCTGAAGAATTAATTCATATCCTTTTGAAGCTGTTCCAAAAAATATAAATGGAAAGAAAACTTCCAAACTCATTCTATGAGGCCAGCATTATCTTGATTCCAAAACCAAAGACCCAACTAAAAACAATTACAGACCAATATTCCTAATGAACCTGGATGCAAAAATTCTCAACAGATAGCAGCAAATTAAATCCAATAATGAATAAAAAGAGTTGTTCACCATTATCAAATGGCATTTATTCCTGGGATGCAGAGGTGGTTGAGTAAATGCAAATCAATCAATGTGATATTCCACATTAATAAAAGAAAGGACAAGAACCATATAATTATCTCAATAGATGAAGCAAAAGCATTTGCGACAATACAGCATGCTTTCTTGTTAAAAACCTTTTGGAAAATAGGGATAGAAGGAACATACATCAATATCATAAAGGCCATATTTGAAAGACCCACAGTTAATATCATCCTCAGTGGGGAAAAAACTGAGAGCTTTTCCCTTAAGGTCAGGAACAGAACAGGGATTTCCGCTCTCACCACTGTTATTCAACGTAGTGCTGGAAGTCATAGACTAAGTGCTCAGTCAACAAAAAGAAATAAATCACCCAAACAAGGCACCCAAACCAGCAAGGAAGAAGGAAAACTTTCACTCTTCACAGATGACATGATACTCTATGTGTAAAATCCTAAAGACTCCACCAAAAAATTGCTAGAACTGATACATGAATTCAGCAAAGTTTCAGGATGTGAAATAAATGTACAGAAATCTGTTCCATTACTATATACCAATAATGAAGCAGGAGGAAAATAAATCAATGAATTGATCCCATTTACAATTGCACCAAAAACCATAATATAGCTAGGAATAAACATAACCAAAGAGGTAAGAGATGTGTACTCTGAAAACTATATAACACTTATAAGGAAATTGAAGAAGACACAAATAAGTGAAAAAACATCCCGTGTTCATAGCTTAGAACAAATATTGTTAAAATGTCTATGCTACCCAAAGCAATATGCACATTCACTGCAATCTCTATCAAAATAGCACTGGTACTTGTCACAGAAATAGAACAAACAATTATAAAATTTGTATGGAACCACAAAAGATCCCAAATATCCAAAGTAATGTTGAAGGAAAAAAAAAGGGGGGGGGGAGGAGGGAGGGGGGAGGGATCACAATTCCAAACTTCGAGTTGTATTACAAGTTGCAATCATCAAGATAGTATGGTACTGGCAAAAAAACAGACACATAGATCAATGGAACAGATAGAGAACCCAGAAATGGATCCACAAGTATATGGTCATCTAACCTTTGATGAGGCAGGAAGAATATCCAATGGAAAAATGTCAGTCTCTTTAAAAAATGGTATTGGGAAGTTGGACAGCAACATGCAGAAGACTGAAACTGGACCATTTTATTACACCATATGCAAAAATAAATTCAAAGTGGATGAAAGGACTAAATGTGAAACAGAAAACCATCAAAATCCTAGAGGATAACCTCTTTGACACTGGCAGCAACCTCTTTGACATAGGCCATACCAACTTCTTAGTAGACATATCTCCATAGTCAAGGGAAACAAAAGCACAAATACAGAGAAAGGGGAACCCTCTTACACTGTTGATGGGAAGGCAAACTGGTGCACCCACTCTGGAGAATGGCATGGAAGTTCCTCAAGAATGTAAAAATGAACTACCATTTGATCCTGCAATTGTGCTGTTAGGTATTTACTCAAAGGATACAAAAATACAGATTCTATGAGTTATACACACTCCGATGTTTATACAGGCATTTTCAACAATAACCAGACTATGGAGAGAGCCCAAATGTCTATCAATGTGTGAATGGTATGTGTGTGTGTGTGTATATATATATATATATATATATTACATCAAAAGATAGTATATATATATATATATATATATATATATACACACACACATAATATACATTGAAAGATATATATTATATATATATATATATATATATATATATATATATCATCAAAAAGAATGAAATCTTGCCATTTGCAAGGGCATGGATGGAGCTAGAATGTATTAGAATGTATTATGCTAAGGGAAATATTCAGCCAGAGAAAGAAAAATATCATATGATTTCACTCATGTGTAATTAAAGAAAAAAAAACAGATGAACATATGGGAGGGGATGGAACAAAAGAAAAGAGAGAGAAACAAAACACAAGAGATGCTTAATTATAGAGAACAAACAGGGTTGATGGAGGGAGGGAGGTGGGAGATAGGCTAGATGGGTGATGGGTATTAAGGAAGACACGTGTTGTGATGAGCACAGGGTGTTGTATGGTTCACTGAATTCTATTCCTGAAACCAATATTGCACAGTATATTAACTAACTAAAATTGAATTACAAAAATATTTTAAAGAAACAAATAATGAAATCTTGACATTTTCAATGACATGGATGGATTAGAATGTATTATGTTAAGCAAAATAAGTCAGTCAGAGAAAGAACAATGCCATATGATTTCACCTATATGTAGAATTTAAAAAACAAAACAGATGAACATAGGGGAAGAAAAAAAAAAGAAAATAAGATGAAAACATGTAGGTAAACCATAAGAGATTCTTAACAATAGAGAACAATCTGAGGGTTACTGGAGGGGAGGTGGGTGGCGAGATGAGCTAAATGGGTGAAGGGCATTAAGGAGGACACTTGTTGTGATGAGCACCTGGTGTTGTATGTAAATGATGAGTCACTAAATTCTAGTCCCGAAACAAATATGACACCATATTGTTAACTAAGTTGAATTTAAATATAATCTTGGAAATAAAGAATGAGAAAGAAAGAAGAAAGAAAGAAAGAGAGAGAAAGAAAGAAAGAAAGAAAGAAAGAAAGAAAGAAAGAAAGAAAGAAAGAAAGAAAGAAAATCTTGGATGAGAAAAAAAAATAGGGTCCCTGAATTTGGTCCTCCCAGTGGAATCCAGGAAGCCCCAGGCTGCAGTTTTCTAATCCTTAAGTGTACCTAGTTCCCTATAATTTAACTACCTCTCTTCTAAAGGAATATAAGAAAAACAGTTCTCTAATTTAATGTGGGTTCCATAATAGGGTACTGAAAAAGAGAACCTTAACACTATTTCTCCTGGTCCACCAGGGGCACAAGAACCATTCCTCACTCTCATTCCCATACTCCTGCCTATCCCTCAGCTGCTTTCTCAGAGTCAGAGCCATTCACTTACAATGTCCTCAAAGGCAGTCTTACCACAAGCTCACTACCTTCAGCAGCAGACCCCTCACTCCCTACACCCATGCCCTTGCTACTCCCATGTGTGTCCAAACCTGTTGTTGAAGGTCCTCAAGACCACCCTCAGATTTAACAGAAGGACTCGCAGAACTGAGAAAAGCTGTTATACTCATGGTAGTGGTTTATTACTGTGAAAGAATATATATTAAAACTGGCAAAGATAAAACTTTTAGGGTCCAGGAAAGACCAGGTTCAGGCTTCCAGTTTTCCTCTTCCAGTAGTCATATGGACAGTGCTTAATTCTCCTATCAGTGATGTATGACAGCCCACAGAAGGTTACCTGAGACTTGGTGTCCAGGGTTTTTTTTTGGAGGGAGTCAGTCACATAGTTATGATTGCCTGCCTGGGGGGCTGACCTTAGTCTCCAGACCCTCCAAAGGTCAAGTTAATACCACATGGCTCAAGGTCCCCAACGTAAGTCAAGTTGTTGGCATAGATTATCTGGGATGGCCCAAGCCCCAGTTAAACAAAGACAATTTTATCAGGTACAATATTCCAAGGGTTTATAGTTACCTCCCAAGAGCCACAGAAGACCTTGTTTGGAATGTGTAGGTTTAGACCATCCAGAACTTCTGAGTTAACTTTTTACTGCAAAGACCACAGAGAAGGTTTTCATTTTACAGGCCTTTGCCAAAGTACAAATTAGCTATAAAGTCTTCGGTTGCAAGGGTCTGGACTTTTTTTCAAAACATTTTTTTTAAAAGTATCTTAGACCATCTTCTTGCAATTCTCCATCAAAGTACATATTTCTTATTGAATAAAAGAGATAACATAACATTGAATGGAGCATTCTAAAAATTTCCCAAAATTTGGGAAAATTCAAAAAGCATAACCCATATTCCACACCCATAATTAAAGATTTTCTCAAAATTGCCTGCAGCACACGCAGTACACCTTGCCATCACCTCTGGGTTCCACTGCTCTAGTCTCATAATTAGCACACAGAGAAGAGGATAGTGTGGGCGTCTCTGAAGCAAATGAACTATACGCAGGGTTTTCTCATCATTCATAGAACCATTAAAGAAATTTGAAAAGTCCAGAATTCTAAAAAATGAAATAGACAAGACAAAATTTCAGAGCATCACACCTGGTAGAGAGAAACTCTGCACAACTTTTGTTTCATTTATGACTGCATGAGTATGTAACTGTGTGTATCACTATGTGTGTAAATGTGTATGGGAGAGTGTGTGGTTTGCATGTGGTGTGTGTGATATGTGGGAAGGAGCGTGTGTGGTGTGGGGGTGTACATGTGGCATGTGTTTGGTGTGTGGTTTGTGTGTGCCTGTGTGTGGTGTGTGGTGTGTGTTTATATACATGAGTGGACTGGGTCCATTCACAACATGGGTTATTCTTATGGCCCTTTGGCTATTTGGAGGTAGCATGATATGTGGTGAAGGGTCACACTTGAGGGACTGGAGGTCTGAACTTAAATCTGGGCCCTGCCTCTTAGGAGCCTTGTAACCTTGGACAAATTTCTTGATCTCTTTGGGTCTTAATTTTATTATCTGAGAATTATGGACATAATAATTATGGACCTACTGCACAATGTCATTAGAATTAAATAAAAAAGATATCAAATGTAAAACATTTAGCACCTCACTCAGTGAGGTCATTTGTTTTGTTATTTTCATCTTTCCTGTTATTACTATAGGATATGGTCAAATGTGTTTAAGAAAAACTAACTTAGAGGACAGGATTAATGAAGCCAAAGCCCATGCCTCCCATCAAGCCAGTCTATATTCTTTTTTTTTTTAAGTTTTTTTTTAATTTAATTAATTTATTTTTTCTTGAGAAAGAGCGAGAGTGTGCGTGAGCAGGGGAGAGGGAGAGAGAGAACCTCAAGCTGGCTCCTCATTGTCAAAGTGGAGCCTAATGCAGGGCTCAACCATGAACCATGAAACCATGACCTGAGCTGAAATCAAGAGCTGGACACTAAACTGACTGAGCCACCCAGGTGTCCTAAGCAAGTCATGTTCTTCTTCTTCTTCTTTTTTTTTTAATATTTACTTACTTTGAGAATGAGAGAGAGAGTGTGAGTTGGGGAGGGACAGAGAGAGAGGGAGAAATAGAATGCCAAGCAGGATCTGGCTGTCAGCACAGAGCCTGACACAGGGCTCGAACCCACCAACGGTGAGATCACGACCCAAGCCAAAATCAAGAATCGGATGCTTAACCAACTATAACACCCAGGCAACTCCATATTCTTTAGAGCCTAAGGAAGGGATGGTGGTTTTACACAGTCAGGCCTGATGGAGGGACATCCTCTTAAGAGTACAAGTTCCCCTGCTGGTAGTGAGTGAAGACACTTCACAAAGAAATAGCTGGCTACTTATCTAGGCTGGAACAGTCTGCTTGTAGTGTCAGGTTTGTTTTCTCCTAACTCAAAACCTTTCTGTGCTATTCAATGCTAACATTATCACTAACAAGGCAGTTTGACATCAGTTACTCCCTGATATGGTGCTCTAGGGAGGAAACGATATCCTTTCTGCGGCATTCTTGCCAAAAATGCATGACCTCTATTAAATAATGAGAAAACAGCCAACAAACCAAAACTGTGGGTCACTCAGTAATCTTAAAATATGTCAAAGTTAGAAAAGAATAAGGATTGGCTAGAGATGGAAAGAGACTAAAAGTACATTCTACCCAAATGCAATACAGGGTCCTGGTTGGACACTAGTGAAAAAACTCATGAAAAGTGAAAAAATAGTTTAGTTAACTTCTAACTGGTTTTAACAACTGTGTTATGCTTACATAAAACGTTAGCACTAGGAATAGCTGGGTGAAAAGTATTTTCTTTTACTATTTTTGTAATTTTTATATAAGTCTAAAATATTTTAAAATAAATATAAATGTGTATGTTACATATGCATACACACATACGCACATACACATATAAATAAATAAATATATATATGCAGATAAACATATACAAATATGATCTATCTTGAGTGTATTGGCTGCCAGGGAGCCACCAGGTTTTACCCTCTTGAGATTTTTCTGATTAGCATGCTCTTTGAAAAATTATGATTCTTCCATTATAAATTCCCTATTGATTGCTTTCATTATCAAAGAAAAGTAAGCACTATTTTGTAAAAAAGTTTCCTATTGAACCCTCCAGGGAAGATTCCCAAGTGTCAGTGGTTAATGAGGACTTATGGTGATCACTTGGCCTCTGCCAGCACTCCTATTCCCCAAAATGCCAGGCTAGGGCCACATAGACACAGCCTTTCATAAAGTGCTGCCTCCCCCTTACAGAGAAAAGAAGCACGTGGCAAGAGTCCAGCATGGGCTTGCAGGAAGCTGGGATTTTTTAACTCCATAAATATAATTCCCCAACATGGAAATCAAACCCTCCAAACACCATCTTCCACTCCAACACCTGGAAAGATATCGTTCCCTCTTCACTTGCATAGTTTGTTCAATACCTGAGACTGTATGATTTGAATGCAAAGAGATCGAACTTTTAGATGGTGCAAAATTGATTCCTGAAGGAGTCCTGACAGTAATGAATCCCTTGGTACCAAATCAAAAATCGCCCTCATTTCTCAGCACAAGAGAGCAATTAGTCTCTAAGGTGAGAGCTCATTTAGGTGATCACCTTAGGATTGATATAAGCAATACTATTTCTTTCTATTAATAGAAGCACACTCAAGTATCAGACTGGTGATATTAATAGTCATACTTTGCACATCCATATTACTGACAATTCTATCCTCTATATTAATAAAGTGAACATTGCTGAAGAAACCTGACACATAGCAGCCTCTGAGAGCTCTACCTTCATTACTTTGCCAGTTCAGATGTGAGGCAAGTTGGTGTAAACTGGAGGTGACCTCAGCAAGTCCTTTAGCAAAAATTTTTTAGACAAAATATATTAAGACATATTATTAAAGGAACACATTTTTTGTTGATGTGCACATACAGGATAGGAAAGCTTGTTGGGAAGAGATCTGTTTCCAAGGTAGGCTAAGACCAGAAGCTTGGGTGGAAAAGGTAGAAAATGGCAGCAGAGTAGGAGGACTCTAGGCTCATCTTGTCCCACAAATACAGCTTGATAACTATCCGATCATCCTAAATATATCAGAAATTGACCTGAAGACAGACATAAAAACTCTACAGGTAAATAGAGAGAAAAGGCCAAATCAAAGAAGGTAGGAAGTGAGGAGACATGGTTTAGGAGAAAGACAGATGGTGGTGCTGTGGAGGAAGGAGAGAGCTGTGGTTGCAAAGAAGGGTTAGAGAGAGTAGAGCACACAGGGGAATGGACAAGGAGAAAATTTTGGTAAAAACATTATCTGGGTAAAAAAGAGGGGCTGATTTTTGTGAGTTCTTGCAACCAGCAGGGCTTAGCCTGGGATTTCAAAGGTCAGTGGGTTTGACTGGGATACAGCCCTAATGGCATTGCCCTGCTCCTGGAGAGGAGGCAGGCAAACAACTGGGAGACAGACAGCATGGAAATAGCTATAGGAAGAACACCAGGGACATACAGCAGGGAGATTATTCATTCTTCTTGGAGAGTCTACCTGAGAAGCAGCATTCACAGAGAGTCCTGTCCAGAGCTGGTCAACAGCATCTGCCCTCACCACTCTTCAGCATGAATACAGAGCCACCTGCAGGAAGCAGCACAGCAGCAGCACTGACTGCCTAACTTGCTTACACCAAGAGCCAAACCCCTGCACTCTGGCAAGACAGCCCTTCTCAGTCAAGTTTGTCTCAGTCCCAGCATAGTGGGCCCCTCCCCTAGAAAATCAGCTCAAACCCCTGCCCACACCATGTCTCTAAAGACTGGAGTTTCAAAGGTCAGTATACAAGCTGGGATAGAGCCTGGAGGGCACTACGCTGCTCTTGGAGAGAAGGCAGGCAAAAAACCCAGAGGCAGACAGTGTGGAAACAGCAATCTGAAAAACACCTGGGACACACAATGGGGAAGATTATGTCCTCTCTTGGGAGCTCTTTCCTGAGAGGCAGCATAGACGGTGACACCTCTCTGGAGACAAAGGAGCTGGCTGGTGCCATTTGCCTCCCCCATTCCTCAAGGTAAGCACAGAACCACCTATGGGAAGCAGTGCAGTGCTGACTGTCGCTGAATAACTTGATTATACCAATAACTTGCTTATCCCACACCTCTGCACTTCGGTGAGATTACCCTTCTCAGTCAAGCTCGCTTCAGTCAACTGCAGCAGTCCTGTTCCCCAGAAGACCTATAGAAAATGCTGCCCAGAACACATCTCCTGGAAGAGTTCTGCAAGGCTCCATTTCTACTGAAAGTACTATCAGGTCTCATTTCACAAGCAGACCAGAGCACACCTAGGTAAAACTCACCACATCCTGGCCAAGAAATAAACACTGCCCAAGGCAGGCAAGGACAGCCTCTGCAAACAGCTGGCCTGAGGGATAGAGCAGCCAAAACACAACAGCAGACTTCACAAGAGACACTCCCTCAAGGGCAAGGCCCTGGACACTACATAACTTCTTCTTCATAAAGCCATTACCTTAAGGAGCAGGAAACATAGCGGACTTTTCTAACATTGAGAGGAAGGCAAAGACAGACAAAATGCCAAGATGGAGGGATTCATCCCAAATGAAAGAGCAAGTTAAGACAATGGCCAGAAATATAAGCAAAACAGATATAAGTAATTGCCTGATGGAGAATTTAAAACAACACTCATAAGGACACTAGCTGGGCTTGGAACAAAAATGGAAGACTTCAGGAAAACCCTTACCACAGAGATAAAAGAGTTAAAAAGAACTGTTAAAATGTCTATACTATCCAAAACAATATACACATTCAATACATCCCTATCAAAGTGCCACCAGCATTTTTCACAGAGCTAGAACAAACACTGTCAACATTTGTATGGAAACATAAAAGACCCTGACTAGGCAAACTAATCTTGAAAAAGAAAAGCAAAGCAGGACACTTCCCAATTCTGGACTTCAAGTTATATTTCAAACTGTAGCACTTAAGACTGTATGGTACTGACACAAAACCAGACAAATAGATCAATAAAACAGAACAGAAAACCCAGAAATGGACCCACAATTATATGGTCCACTAATCTTCAACAAAGAAGGAAAGAATAGCCAATGAGGGGGAAAAAAAAAACAGCCTCTTCAACAATTGGTATTGGAAAACAATCAACAAAACTAAAAGGCAACTTTTCAAATGAGAGAAGATATTTGCAAATGACATATCTGATAAGGGGTTAGGATCCAAAATCTATAAAGAACTTATCAAATTCAATACCCAAAAAACAACCCAATTAAAAATGGGCAGAAGACATGAACAGACATTTTTTTTTTTAATATATGAAATTTACTGTCAAATTGGTTTCCATACAACACCCAGTGCTCATCCCAAAAGGTGCCCTCCTCAATACCCATCACCCACCCTGCCCTCCCTCCCACCCCCCATCAACCCTCAGTTTGTTCTCAGTTTTTAACAGTCTCTTATGCTTTGGCATTTTTTTAAAGAAGACATCCAGATGGCTAATAGACACATGAAAAGATGCTCAACATTACTCATCATCAGAGAAATATAAATCAAAAGCGCAGTAAGATACCACCTCACACCTGTCAGAATGGCTAAAATTAAAACACAGGAAATAACAGCAATGGCAAGGATGCAGAGAAAGATGAACACTCTTACACTGTTCGTGGAAATGCAAACTATTGCAGCCACTCTGGAAAACAGTATGGAGGTTCCTCAAAAAGTTAAAAATAGAACTTACCCTATGATCCAGAAATTGCATTACTAGTTATTTACCCAAGGATACAAAAATACAAATTCAAGGCATACATGCACCTCAATGTTTATAGCAGCATTGTCAGTAATAGCCAAACTATGGAGAGAGCCCAAATTTTCATTGACTGACGAATGGGTAAAGAAGATGTGGTACATATATATATACAATAGAATATTACTCAGCCATAAAAGAATGAAACCTTGCCATTGGCAATGTGGATGGAGTTAAAAGTATATTATGCTAAGTGAAATAAGTCAGAGAAAGACATATACAATATGATTTCACTCATATGCAGAATTTAAGAAACAAAACAGATAAACATAAAGGAGGGGGAAATACAGAGGAAAACAAACCATAAAAGTTATCTTTTTAAGAAAGAGAACAAACTGAGTTGATGAAGGGAGGTGGGTGGAGGGGGTAGGCTAGATGGGTGATGAGTATTAAGTAGGGTACTTGTTATGATGTGCTCCGTGTTGTAAGTGATGAATCAATTACTGATTTCTACCTCTGAAACCAATATTGCACTGTATGTTAACTAGAAATTAAATAAAATTTTGAAAAAAATAAATAAATATGTTAAAAAATATATTTGCAAATCAATGTGTTACATGATATCAATTATAGAATATTTAAGAACTATATTATATTTTCAATAGATGCAGAAAAAGCATTTGACAAAGTACAACATTCATTGTAGAGAAAAACTGTCAACAAATTAGGTTTACAGGGAACAAACCTCAATATAATAAAGGGCACTTATGAATAACCCACACCTAATATCATGGAATGGGGAAAAACTGAGAGGTTTCCCTCTGTGGTCAGGAAGAAGACAGGGTTGTCCATTCTCACCATTGTTATTTAAATAATGCTGGAATTCCTAAGCACAGCAATCATACAAAAAATGAAAAGTCATTCAAATTAGCAAGGAAAAATTCAAACTCTATTTGCAGATGACATGATACTCTTCTTTTTAATTAAAAAAAATTAATGTTTGTTTATAAATTTGTTTATTTATTTATTTATTTTTAATTTACATCCAAGTTAGTTAGCATATAATGCAATAATAATTTCAGGAGTAGATTCCAGTGATTCATCTCCTTTGTATAACACCTAGTACTCATCCCAACTTAATGCCCCTTACCCATTTAGCCCATCCTCCCAACCACAGCCCCTCCATCAACCCACAGTTTGTTCTCTATATTTGTCTCTTATGTTTTATCCCCCTCCCTCTTTTTATATTATTTTTGCTTCCCTTCCTTTGTGTTTATCTGTTTTGTATATTAAATTCCACAGATGAGTGAAGTCATATGATATTTGTCTTTCTCTGACTAATTTCACTTAACACAATACCCTTTAGTTCCATCCACTTTGTTCCAAATGGCAAGATTTCATACTTCTCGATTGCCAAGTAATACTCCATTGTACACGTATATACCACATCTTCTTTATCCATTCATCTGTTGATGGACATTAGGGCTCTTTCCATACTTTGGCTAGTGTCAATACTGCTGCTATAAACATTGGGGTGCATGTGCCCCAACAAAATAGCACACCAGTATCCCTTGGATAAATACCTAGTAATGCAATTGCTGGGTCATAGGGTAGTTCTACTTTTAACTTTTTGAGGAACCCTCATGCTGTTTTCCAGAGTGGCTGCACCAGTTTGCATTCCCACCAACAATGCAAAAGATATCCTCTTTCTCTGCATCCTCGCCAACATCTGATGTTGCCTGAGTTGTTAATGTTAGTCATTCTAACTGGTGTGAGGTGGTATCTCATTGCGGTTTTAATTTGTATTTCCCTGATTATGAGTGATGTTGAGCAATTTTTCATGTGTCCATTAGCCATCTGGATGTCTTCTTTGGAGAAGTGTCTATTCATGTCTTTTATCCATTTCTTCACTGGATTATTTGTCTTTTGGGGTGTGGAGTTTGATAAGTTATTTATAGATCTTGGGTACTAACCCTTTACCTAATATGTCATTTGCAAATATCTTCTCCCATTCAATTGTTTGCCTTTTAGTTTTGATGATTGTTTCCTTCACTGTGCAGAAGATTTTTATTTTGATGAGGTCCCAATAGCTCATTTTTTCTTTTGTTTCCCTTGCCTCCAGAGACATGGTTGAGCAAGAAGTTGCTGTGGCTGAGGTCATAGAGGTTTTTGCCTGCTTTTTTTCGCTAGGATATTGGTGCCTTCCTGTCTTATGTTTAAGTCTTTCATCCATTTTGTGTTTTTGTATATGGTGTAACAAAATGGTTCACGTTCTTTTTTCTGCATGTCGCTGTCCAGTTTTCCCTACACCATTTGCTGAAGAGACTGTCTTTATTCCATTGGATATTCTTTCCTGCTTTGTCAAAGATTAGTTGGCCATACGTTTGTGGGTCCATTTCTGGGTTCTCTATTCTGTTCTAAAGATCTAAGTGTTTGTTTTTGTGCCAATACCATACCATCTTGATGATTACAGCTTTGTAATACATCTTGAAATACGAGATTGTGATACCTCCAGCTTTGGTTTTCTTTTTCAGGATTGCTTTAGCTATTCAGGGTCTTTTCTGGTTCCATACAAATTTTAGGATTGTTTGTTCTGGCTTTGTGAAGAATGTTGGTGTTATTTTGATAGCTATTGCATCAAATATGTAGATTGCTTTGGGTAGTGTCAATATTTTAATAATATTTGTTCTTCCAATCCATGAGCGTGAAATATTTTTTTTTCTTTTTTGTGTGTGTGTCTTCTTCCATTTATTTCATTTGCTTTCTGTAGTTTTCAGTTTATAGATTTTTCACCTCTTTGGTTAGGTTTATTCCTAGATATTTCATGGCTTTTGGTGCAATTGTAAATGGAATTGATTTCTTGATTTCTGTTTCTATTGCTTCATTGTTGGTGTATAGAAATCCAACTGATTTCTCTGCATTGATTTTATAGCCTGCAACATTGTTGAATTTATGGATCAGTTCTAGCAGGCTTTTTGGTGGAATCTTTTGGGTTTTCCACCTAGAGTTATCATGTCTTCTGTGAAGAGTGGAAGTTTGACTTCCTCATTGCTGATTTGGATGCCTTTTATTACTTAATATTGTCTGATTGCTGACAGTAGGACTTCCAATACTATGTTGAATAACAGTGGCTAGAATGGACATTACTGTAGTGTTCTTGACCTTAGTGGGGGAGCTCTCAGTTTTTCCTCATTGAGGATGTTATTAGTGGTGGGTCTTCCATACATGACTTTTATGATCTTGAGGTATGATGCTTCAATCCCTACTTTCTTGAAGGTTTTTTTAATCAAGAAAGGATACTGTATTTTGCTGAATGCTTTCTCTGCACCTATCGAGAGGACCATTTGGTTCTTTTCCTTTCTTTTACTGATATAATGTATCACAATGATTTTTTGGTGTGTATTGAACCAGCCCTGCATCCCAGGTATAAATCCCGCTTGGTTGTGGTGAATAATTATTTTAATGTATTATTGGATACAGTTGGCTAGTAACTTGTTGAGGATTTTTGCATCTATGTTCATCTGGGAATTGGTTGCTAGTTCTCCTTTTTAGCAGGGTCTTTGTCTGGTTTTGAAATCAAAGTAATGTTGGCTTCATAGAATAAGTTTGGGAGTTTTCCTTCCATTTATATTGTTTGGAACAGCTTCAAGAGTGTAGGTGTTGACTTCTTTAAATGTTTGGTACAATTCCCCTGGAAAGACATCTAGTCCTGGACTCTTGTTTTGGGGGAGATTTTCGATTTCTTTATTGGTTATGGGTCTATTCAAATTTTCTATTTTTTCTTGTTTCAGTTTTGGTAGTTGATATGTTTCTAGGAACTTGTCCATTTCTTCCAGATTGCCCAATTTATTGGCATATAATTGCTCATAATATTTTCTTATTGTTTTTGTTTCTGCAGTGTTGGTTGTGATCTCTCCTCTTTCATTCTTTATATTATTTACTGGGTCCTTTCCTTTCACTTTTTGATCAAACTGGCTAGGGGTGTATCAATTTTGTTAATTCTTTCAAGGAACCAGATCCTGGTTTCATTGATCTGTTCTACTGTTTTTGTTGGCTGGTTGGTTGGTTGGTTGGTGGGGTTTTTTTGTGGGGTTTTTGTTGTTTTTGTTTTGTTTTGTTTTGTTTTGTTTTTTGGGGGTTTCAATAGCATTGATTTCTTCTCTAATCTCATTAGTTCTCATCTTCTGCTGGTTTGGGGGTTTTATTTACTGTTGTTTTTCCAGCTCTTTAAGGTGTAAGGTTAGGTTGTGTATCTGAGATCTTACTTCCTTCTTTAGGAAGGCCTGGATTTCTATCTACTTTACTCTTATGACTGACTTTACTTCATCCCAGGGGTTTTGGGCTTTGGTGTTATCCTTTTCACTGGCTTCCATGTACTTTTTAATTTCCTCTTTAACTTCTTGGTTAGCCCATTTATTCTTTAGTAGGATGTCCTTTAGTCTCCAAGTATTTGTTGTCTTCCCAAATTTTTTCTTGTCGTTGATTTTGAGATCATAGCATTATGGTCTGAAAATATGTATTGTCTTATCTTGATCTTTTTGTACTTGTTGAGGGCTGATTGGTGTGCCAGTATGTGATGTATTCTGGAGAATGTTCCATGTGCACTGGAGAAGAAAGTGTATTCTGATGGTTTAGGGTGAAATGTTCTGAATATAAATGTCAACTCCATATATCTGGTTCAGTGTGTCATTCAGAACCATTGTCTCCTTGTTGATTTTTTGATTAGATGATCTGACCATTGCTGAAAGCAGGGTGTTGATGTCTCCTACTATTGTGGTATTATTGTCAATGAGTTTCTTTACATTTGTGATTAATTGATTTATATATTTGGGTGTCTCACATTTGGAGCATAAATGTTTACAATTGTCAGATATTCTTGGTAGATAGACCCCTTATTATGATATAATGCCATACTTCATCTTTTTTTACAGTTTCTGTTTTAAAATCAGATTGCCTGATATAAGTATGGCTACCCCAGCTTTCTTTTGGCAACCATTAGCATGATAGATTGTTCTCCATCCCCTTACTTTCAATCTGAAGGTGTCTTTAAGTCTAAAGTGGGTCTCTTGTAAACAGCATATAGATGGATCTTGTTTTCTTATCCATTCTGTTACCCTATGTCTTTTGATTGAAGCGTTTAGTCCATTCACATTTCGAGTGAGTACTGAAAGATATGAATTTATTGCCATTGTGTCGCCTGTAGAGTTTGAGTTTTGGGTGATGTTCTCTCGTCCTTTCTAGTCTTTGTTGCTTTTCCTTTTTGTTTTTTTTCAGCTTTTCTCCCTCAGAGAGTCCCCCTTAAAATTTCTTGCAGGGCTGGTTTAGTGGCCACAAACTCTTTAATTGTTGTTTGTCTGGGAAAGTCTTTATCTCTCCTTCTATTTTGAATGAAAGCCTTGCTGGATAAAGAATTCTTGGCTGCATATTTTTCTGAATCAGTACATTGAATATCCTTTCTGGCCTGCCAAATTTCTGTGGATAGGTCTGCTGTGACCATGATCTGTCTTCCCTTATAAGTTAAGGACTTTTTTTCCTTTGCTGCTTTCATGATTTTTTCCTTGTCTGTATTTTGTGAATTTGACTATGATATACTTTGTTGATGGTAGATTTTTGTTTAATCTAATTGGAGTTCTCTGTGCTTCCTCGATTTCGATGTCAGTGTCTTTCCCAGGTTAGGAAAGTTTTCCACTTTGATTTGCTCACATAAACATTCTACCCCCTTTTGTCTCTGTCTTCTGGGAGCCCTATGATATGGGTGTTATTCCTTTTTAAGTAGTCACTGAGTTCTCTGTTTCTTATATCAGCTTTTTTGCCTTAGTCTCCCTCTCTTTTTCTGCTTCATTATTCTCCGTAAGTTTGTCCTGCATATTGCTGATTTACTGCTCTGTTTCATCCATCTTTGCCACCATCACTTCCATTCAAGACTGCATCTCAGTTATAGTATTTTTAATTTTGTCCTGACTAGATTTTACTTCTTTTATCTCTGTAGACAGGGATTTTAATGTATTTTCAACCTCAGCTTGTATTCTTATTATCATGATTCTAAATTCTGGTTCAGACATCTTGCTTTCACTTGTGTTGATTAAGTCCCTGGCTGTCATTTCTTCCCATTCTTTTTTTTTTTTTTTTTTTTTTTTGAAGTGAATTTCTTTCTTTTGTCATTTTGGAGGAAAATAAAGAATTAATAAAATAAAAAATTAAAATTAAAAAATTAAAAACAACACAAAAATATCAAATAAAGGATGCTAGATCCTAGGTGTGTTTTGGTCTGGTTGTTGAAAGAAGCTTGATAGAATAGAGAAAAAATGGAAAGAAATGAAAAGGAATAAAATGTGGGGGAAAAGTGGGAAAACGTTTAAAATTTAAAAAATGAATACAATAAAATAGAATAAAATGAAATTATGAAAGTAAAATAGAATTAAAAATTAAAAAAATATAGTAGGAAAAAATAAAAGAAAAAAATTTATAAAAATAGAAAATAATTTTTTTCCTCTTTCTGTTCATGAATAAGAAGAGAAAAGAAATAGAAAAAAATTGAATAGATGGAACAGCAAACAGAATGAAATATGATTGAAATTACATCCTGTTTCCCCTAGAAGTCAAACTATGAAGCACTTTATAGTCTGTAAACTAAGCAAACAGACTTGTGGTGTTCTTCTAGAGAGGTTGGCACAGACGGGTCTTGGTGTAATGGCTCCATTCTCCACTAGATTGTGCTGTTTAGCTTACTGGGGAAGATTGTTGTGGCACCTGCAAGCCTGTATGCACATGTGCAGGACAAGTGAAAATGGGGTCACCCAGCTACCCAGTCTCTAGCATCAGAACTCTATGCTTTCACTGATAGGCAATCAAGCACCCCTGCTTTGTCCCTGGATTCCATCTACTCCCCACTCCTATGCTCTGACCAAACTGTCAGCATGCCAGGTGGCACCTCCTTCCCAAATTTTATCTCAGATGGGTCTCTGTTTCCAAACCCCTCATTCTGAAGACCCAGTGGCTTCAACCCACTCTTGGGTCTTGCAGACCAATGGCCAGGTGCTGCCTGCTCCCAGGAATGTTTGTGCAACCATGCTGCTGAAGATGCCCAGAGACTGCAGCCAGTGCCAGGCTGCCCCAGAAAAAGTTCATGCCATCATCTAGCAGCAGCATTTCAGGGATTATGGTAAATCACAACACACATCTAGTGCCAGGCTTCACCACCCCCTAACATCCTTGTTCCAACACCAGCAAATATGGCTGTTCTCTGGGGTCCACTGTGACCTTTGCCTGTGGGGAGACCACATAGCCTCTACCAAGTATCCTCTCTGCAAGGGGACCGCTTCTCTCCTTGTGACCTGAGGACCCCTCAGACCTCACTGTCTTCTCCTAGGGATCCACCCTTCCCACCAGAGCTCTATTCAAGCTGTGGAGTTTCAGACTGCACTCCCCTGTTTATTTTTTTAAATTTTTTTAACGTTTGATTTATTTTTGAGACAGGGAGAGACAGAGCATGAACAGGGGAGGGTCAGAGAGAGGGAGACACAGAATCTGAAACAGGCTCCAGGCTCTGAGCTGTCAGCACAGAGCCTGACGCAGGGCTCGAACTCACGGACTGCGAGATCATGACCTGAGACGAAGTTGGCCGCTTAACCGACTGAGCCACCCAGGCGCCCCAGTGTGCTCCCCTGTTTATAGAGTCCTAATGATATTTAAACCCTCTCCTTTCTCCTTTATCCTTCCTCCTTTCTTTTTTAGACCCTTATGGGTGTTCCCACTCTTTCTCTTTCTCTCCAGCTACTTTTGGGGGGAGTGCTTTTCCTGTACTCTCCTCCCTGTTTCCATCCTCTCTCCACAAGCAAAAACAGCTCCCTACCCTCTGTGGTGCAACTGCCGAGTTCTGTGGCTCAAGTTATGCAGATTGCTGTGTTAATTCTCACACAATTTTCTAAGTGTGCAAGATGGCTTGGTGTTGATCTAGCTGCATTTCTGGGATGAGAGAGAGAAAAACGTTCCATGCTGCTCTGCCATCTTGGCACCTCCAATCTATATGATACTCTTTATAGAAAACCCAAAAGACTCCACCAAAAAACAATGCTGGGATGACACACAAATACAGTAAAATCACAGCATACAAAATCAATGCACAGAAGTCTGTTTCATTTCTATACACCAATAATGAAGCAGCAGAAAGAGAAATTAAGAAAACAGTCCCATTTACAACTGCACCCAAAACAATAAAATCCCTAGGAATAAACCTAACCAAAATGGTGAAAGATGCATACTCTTAAAACTGTAAAACACTGGTAAAAGAAATTGAGGGGGACAACAAAGCAGGAAAGAATATCCAGTAAAAAAAAAGACAGTGCCTTCAACAATTGGTGTTGGGAAAACTGGACAGCAACATATAGAAGAATAGAAATGGGCCACTTCTTTACACCATACACAAAAATAGATTCAAAATGCATGAAAGACCTAAATGTGAGACAGGAAACCATCAAAATACTAGAGAAGAACACAGGCAGCAACCTCTTTGACCTTGACCATAGCAACTTCTTACTAGACACATAACCAGAGACAAGGGAAACAAAAGCAAAAATTAACTATTAGGAGTTCATTGAGAAAAAAAAATACCTTCTGCACAGCAAAGGAAACAATCAATAACTGAAAAACAATTTTTGGAAAGGGGGATGTTTGCAAATGATATATCTGATAAAGGGTTAGTATCCAAAATCTATAAAGAACTTACCAAACTCAACACCCAAAAAACACGTAAACCAGTTAAAAAATGGGCAGGGGGGAATGTGGGTTGCTCAGTCAGTGAGCATCAGACTCTTGATTTCTCATGGTTTGTGAAATTGAGTCCCATATCAGAGCTCTGTGCTTGGGATTTTCTCTTTCCCTTTCATTCTCTCTCTCTCTCAAAAACAAATAAATAAACTTTAAAAAATGCATAGACGACACAAATAGACACTTTTCCAAAGAAGACATCCAGATAGCTAACAGACACATGAAAAGATATTCAATATCATTTGTCATCAAGGAAATACAAATCATAACCAAATAGGTGTGAGACAACACCTCATACCTAACAGAATGGCTAAAATTAACAACACAGGAAACAACAGATGTTGGCGGGGATGTAGAGAAAGGGGAAAACTCTTATACTGTTAGTGGGAATGAAAACTGGTGCAGCCACTCTGGAAAATAGTGTGACAGTTCCTCAGTTAAAAATAGAATTACCTTAAGATCCAGCAATCGCATGTTGGCTATTTACCCAAGGAATACAAAAACACCAATTCAAAGTGATACATTCACCCTTATGTTTATAGCAGCATTATTTACAATAGCCAAGAAGTTACCCACATCCATGGATTGATGAATGTATAAAGTATATGTGGTTATATATATATATATATATATGGAATATTATTCAGCCAAAACAAGAGAATGATTGTTTTCCCTTTTACAACAACATGGATGGATGGAGCTAGAGAGTATAATGGTAAGTAAAGAAGTCAGTCAGAGAAAGATAGGTATCACATGATTTCACTCTCATGTGGAATTCAGGAAAAAACAAAAGAGCAAAGGAAAAGAGAGAGAGAGATACAATCAAGGAACAGATTCTTAGTTATAGAGAAAAAATTGATAGGGGGAGGTAGGTGGGGATTGTGAAAAACAGGTGATGGGGATTAAGGAGTGCACTTTTTGTGATAAGCACAGGGTGATGTACAGAATTGTTCAATCACTATATTAAACACTGAAACTAATGTAATACTGTGTGTTAACTAATTGGAATTAAAATAAAAGCTGGGTGCCTGAGTGGCTCAGTTGGTTAAGCATCTGACTCTTGATTTTAGTTCAGGTCATGCATGATCTCATGGGTCATGAGATCGAGCCCCCATCAGGTTCTGTACTGACAGTGCAGAACATGCTTGGGATTCTCTCTCGCCCTCTCTGTCTGCCCCTCACCTGCTCATTCTATCTCAAAATAAATAAATAAATAAACTTAAAAAAACTAAAATAAAAACTTAAAAAAATAAAGTATAAATTCATGAAGTATTTAATATTTCAGTTTTGTCCACTGAAAAGACTTAGAAATAATAACCAACTGAATAGTATTGAGTATTCCTAGCCCCCAGAACAGATTATAGTTTTAAAATGCCATTTCACTGTTAAAAAAAAAAAAAGATACAAGGACACTTGGAGAAATGGCCAATTCCAGGTTGGCACAAGAATATACAAGATGAGCTTGGAACTTCTTATCATACTAGATAGCCAGGAATATAGCATAACTGTTAGGTTCATTACTAAAGTACTCAAGGGTCAACTTGAAATGATTTCCACTGACCAAAGATGGGATAATTTGAACTTGAATGAGGATAATCATTGTAATTGATCAAAATTCATCATATTTGCTAAAAATCATAATTTAAAAATGATACAAAAATTAATTGACTATGTTTAGAGAATAATATAGGACAGATTTATCACCTTGACAACTAGTTAAATTAAAGAGGAAAATCAGCCATCCTGCCTTTCTTTTGTGACTTATACCAATGGGTAAACAAAAAGTAAATAAGGAGAAATATTCTTCATGAAAGTATTCTAACCAAAATAATAATAATAATAATAATAATAAAGAATAGTTTTAGAATATCATATTTGTGATATGTGATATGTGAAATCAGTGGATTTAATGGATTTAAGCACTGAGCATTAACAGCTGCTAATATCACAAGAGACAAATTAGACACAAGGTGCCTTCTGATGAAGAAACAGACCACCATATTCCATATTCCTTTCAAAGTAACCAAACTTGAATCTGATCAAGCCTCTGAACCAATTTGTAGGAAACTGGACAGAGAAGCAACAAGGTAAACAGCATGATGATTATGCAAACAGCAACATCCACACTAGGAGAAACTACAGGTCAAATGACAGGATCTTTAATAGATAAATTATAAAGTAAAGAAGAGGTGGAAGGGGAACTTGAAAATTAAAAGAGACTTAAGACATTTTGCATTGTAAAAGGGATAAAGGATGAGACTTAATCATAACATCCAGGGATATTCTTTGGGTGATAAAGCTATACAGAAATGCAAATGTGATTGTTATGAAATCAGTTGGTGGCCACTTTGATAGGAGAAGCAGGTGTGACTCAGGGGGGCACATAGACGGGTTGCTGGGTGACTGGCAAGGTTCTATTTTTCACCTTGGTTTTGGTTACAAGGGTGATATCTTATAAAATGCATTAGTCATACGTTGATTGGTTTTCTGTATCTGTGCTTTATTGTACAGTAAAAGTAATTTCAAAACTTTATTCTATGTGGAATTTATCTTGGAATTTAATGTGTGACAGTGACGTAAATTGTTTTTTCCCCAAATGATAAGGGAACTTGTAGAGGTTAATGAGGGGGAAAGACTTAAGTGACAACTCATATCATGTATTCATAAGTGAATAAAGCTGTATGATGCTGTTTAAGTCCAAGAACAGACCATACTAGCTGTATTTAATGTACACCTTCATTAAAAAAATAAATAAGTAAATAGCAAGGGGAGGGGCTCCTGGGTGGCCTTGTCAGTTGAGCGTATGACTTCAGCTCAGGTCATGATCTCACAGTCCATGAATTTGGGCCCTGCCTTGGACTCTGTGCTGACAGCTTAGAACCTGGAACCTGCTACAGATTCTGTGTCTCCTTCTCTCTCTGCCCCTCCCCAACTACACTCTCTCTCTCTCTCAAAAGTAAAAAAAAAAATAAATAAATAAATAGCAAGGGGAATATACAGGCAAAGAGTCAGCAGAAAGCAGGACATCATGATAAAACATGAAACATAGGAAATGCTGTGTCAGGTAAGTAGCCTTCAGCTAGTGTAGGAATGAATCTGCAATTCAGGGCCCAGTGTTGAAATTGTAGGGGATGGCAAGAGTGGCCTGCTCATTGTTCTGCTGAAATTGAGGCCAATGGGGAAGGCATGACTGAGCCAGAGAGTACACAGTTGTAAAGAGACCTTAGCAAGCATCTTGCCCAGGATCTCCAACCCAGTAATGCTGGGGATTTATAAGTCCCAAATTTTCTCCATCAGAGATACAAGGAGTGAGGAAGAAGGGGCAGGGAGGTGGAAAGGACCCTTCCAAGCCTCGAGTGCCACTCAGAAAGGCATGTGGTAACAAAACTTCCTTCTCCTGTCTGAGGTCTGGACAAACAAGAAATCAGTGAAGTTACAGGAAGGCCTAACCAAGGAACACACAGCAGCTGGAATCATCAGGGTTTGGGGGCTTCTGTAGCCTCGTGAGTGAACATGTTAGTACCCTAGCTCTCCACCTCTTCATGTCTGCTAGCCTTCACCCCCTTATTCCTGCAGAACCAAAGGAATCCCAAACTCCTTGACTGGCAACCGCTCACCCTGAAGAGTTAGTGTCCCAAAGCCTCAATGCAAGCAGTATTGTGCTGTTTGTATGCCCAACTGTGGAAAGCTTAGCCTGATGCCCATTAAAGAGATTTCTATCAGGGGAAAGAAAGTGTAGAGGACATTTAGGGATCCTAAACATGCTTGACTGGTGGAATCATGGTGTGCCCTGAGCACTCTGGCTGCCTCTGGATCATGGGTCTCGGGAGACCATCTCCTCCCTCACACATTCCCACTGCTGCTGAGAGTCAAAAGACACAGAGTGACCAGGAGCTAGGCTCTACTGATCCCACCATTTCTATGTATGTGGCATGGTCTCTCAGGTTACTTAGTGTTTCTGAGCCTTGTTTTCATAATCTGTAAAACTAAGGCAATAATGCCACACTGTTAAATGAATTATAATATGTAAAGTACAGAAGAAGTGCTCAACCACCATAACCACCATGACTATTCTACTATGGGGACACTGTGGCCCTGGACACCAGAGCCAGAGAGTGACTTAATTCACCTGTTTCCTGCATGGCTGTGAGCTGGGGCTCTACCTTCTCTTTTCCCCTGCTGAACCACCCAGTACCATCCCACCCTGGCAGCTAAGCCTGCTGCTCCAGCTTTTGTCCCCATGAGGCTCCCAACACACAGAAGGGACAATGAACTTACCCTCAAGGACAACTGGAGAAGTGAGAGGTGTTATGGACTGAAGTTGTCCATTCTTCCCCAGATTCATACGTTGAAGCCTATTTCCCTAATCGTTACTGTTTGGAGATGGGGCCTTTTGGAGGCAGGTAGGTTTAGATGAGGTGGGAGTTGGGGGTGGGTTAACTATGTGAAGAGGATCAAGAGGTACAAACTTCTAGGTATAAAATAAATAAGTTATAAAACATAATAAATTTAACATATAGCATGGTGACTATTAATAATTATGTATTGTATATTTGAAAGTTGCTAAGAGAATATATCTTAAAAGTTCTCATCATAAGAAAAAATTATAATTCTGTGAGGTGATGGTTGTGAATTAGACTTGTTGTGGTGATCATATCATAATGTATACATATATTGAATCATTCTTTTCCACACTCGAAACTAAACAATGTTATATGCCAATTATATCTCAATTGAAAAAACAACTACAAATAACAACAACACTACGAGTGTGTATATGAGAGTGTTTCTGGATGAGATAAATTAAATAATTAAATTAAATTAATAAAATAAAATAAAATGGTACATCATGACAAATCGACCAAAACCGAATGATATTGTTACAATGTTTTACAAGTCTTAGTCTAAATTATTTTGTCCAAGAGACAATAAACAAGTTATGTAGTTCTCACCTTTTTATCTTTGTATATAAATTTTTAATATAATATACCTGCATGTTATATAATGAGAGAGAAGGGCAGTGCGTGAGATTCTCCTCCTTTGCCTACAGGTCTCTGTGGACAAGGGGATGATCTCTGAAGCTTTGGTTATGTATAGAAGAATTCAGTGGGCACTTCCCATGCATGTGTGCATGGGTGTATGTTGCATTAATCACATACAGACTTAGAGATTAAAGGAAGGTATAGGCTATGAAGTGTAAGCAAATGACACTTACAAATAAAATCACCTCCACAGTGGCTCCACAAATGCGCCACACACCCTCACACGGATGGCTGCATACACCTGCCATCTCTCTGTTCAACACAAAATACACAATTATTACCTCCAGTAATGTCAATTTACATCCACAACAAGCACACAATGCTACCTCGGCTCATCTCAGAGGTATATGTAATCACCCACTGACCCCTCTCCCCACCACCCACACTCAGCCAAACCAAGCTGCTGATCAACAACCAGAGATCAGGTGCCTGGACCCAAGGAAGGAGCCCTGAGATGGGGGGAAGGAGACATTGCATGCTGGATTCCTTGTGTTTTGGGATTTCCAGGGAAGCACTAGAAGCTTGGCCAGAGGTGGATGGGCCAAGGTGAAGTAACCGCAGTGCAACCTCCTTCTGGAGGAGAGTCCCTGTACTCTGCAGGTATTCAGGCATATTTCAGAGTAACTAAATGAAGAGGTGTGAATGAAGGATTGATTGGTTGAGTTGTTATTCAGTACAGTGATTTACTGTATGAAAATAGGAAGTTCTTGGAGGCAGGAACTTTTTCTTATTATTTTTAGTGATTTCAAAAACATTATTATGTGTCTACTCTTTACCTGAACCTGCATCTCCAAGTTTGGAAAGTGCTTGGCATGCATTTTGCTATTTTCCCTCCTACCCTTTCCACCTCCCTCTTTCCTTCTTCCCAGTCTCTTTTCTTTCCCTTTACTTTCCTCACTTTAGTTGCACTTCATTTGAAGAGACATTTAAGATAACACAGAGCCTGACACTTTGCTCATGATTTGCTCAAGCAATCTATAACTATGGATGAAGGAATGAGAGAGGAAAAAGGGAAAGTCCAGGAAAGATGACAAAGCCTCCTTCAAGCCAAGACAGTTTCTAGCCCACCAGTCAGACAGACAAGTAGTTTTTGTGTCTTCCCTATTTTAACCAGTCCTTGAAGTGCTTCTGAAGTCAGACAGAGTCAGCAGAAATAGAGAAATGAGAAGTTGTCTTCCTAATGCCCTGAAGCATGTAAGTCAGTATCCCACCTCTTCCTTCCAAGTTCTTTCCTCTCAGCACATGTCCGGGCAGGTAGGTCCCAACTCTACTCACACCAATATTATCTCCAGGGAAGAAGCCCTCACAAGGAGCCCCTGAGGCCCCAGCTTCCTGGGCTTCCCCTTCTGAAACATCACTACAATTTTGTCATTTCTAGAATGATACATAAATGGAATCATATAGTACATGACCTTTAGAGATTGATCTTTCACTCTGCATAATTACCTGAGTTCTATTCAAGTTGTATCAATAATCCATCCGGTTTTATTGCTATGTAACATTCTATAGTATCCTATGGTGGCACCACAGTTTGTTTAACCATTTTCCTACTGTCAGGCATTTCGGTTGTTTCCTGGTTTGAGCTGTTATAATTAAGTGTGCTATGCACATTTATTTTTTTTTTTATTTTGTTTTTGAGAGAGAGACAGGGACAGAGCGTGAGTTGGGGAGGAGCAGAGAGAGAGTGGAACACAGAATCTGAAGCAGGCTCCAGGCTTCAAGCTGTCAGCACAGAGCCCAACGCAGAGCTTGGACCCAGGAAACGCGAGATCATGACCTGAGCAAAGTCAGCCGCTTAACCGACTGAACCACCCAGGTGCCCCAATGTGCTATGAACATTTATTTATAGGGTGTGTGTGTGTGTGTGTGTACATGAATTTTCAGTTCTCTGAGATAAATACCTAAGAATGTAATTGTTGAGTTGTAATGTAAGTTCATGTTTAGTATTGAAAACAATTGCTAGATTCTTTCCAGAGTGGCTGTACCATTTTATATTCTGACCAGAAATGAATAAGTGATCCAGTTTCTCTCCTCACTAGCATTTGGTGTTATCACTACTTTTTAATTTTAGCCACTCTTCAGAGTGATGGTAGCATCTCCTTGAGATTTTAATTTGTACTTCAATAAAATAAACATCAATGTATTTTCATGTCTTTTGGCTTATTTTCTAAAATTAGATTGTTCACGTTTTTACCATTAAGTTTTGAGAGTTCTGTATGTATCCTATGTATGAGTCAGATATGTGGTTTGTGGGGAGGAAGAGTTAAGATGGTGGGGATGTAGGGGAACCCTGGGCTTTCTAGTCCCTCAAACACAGCTGTATTGAGGTCAGATAACTTGGAATACCCAGGAAATTGACCTGCAGAGAGGCAGAAGGATCTCCACAGTTGGAGGGACACAGTGTGGCAGTTGCCAGGTATGTGGAAGTGAAGTGGGAGAGAGAAAAAGTGCAGTGCCACAGAGGGGAGGGAACCCTTTCCATGGAGAGACAAAAGGGAAAGAAACAAAGAGGGGTTAATAGACTGCAGTATCAGCATTCACACAAGAGGAAAACCTGTCTGGACCACAGACTGGTAAGCAAGAAGTACTGAGTGTTGCATGGATTTTGTTTTTGTTTTTGTTTTTTGTGTTTTTGTTTTTGTTTTTTTGGCAAACAGTGTTTGGAGAGCAAACCTTGAAGTTTTGGATGGGTGTGACTTTCTCAGGAGCAGACCATGCTCAGAGGAAGAAGGAGCTGGCCCTGGGTTCCATAGCATGGTGCAGAAACCTCCCCTGTGCATTGGAAGAGTACTTTTCCCTTTCTGGACACATTTGGAAGAGGATATATTGCCTCCCCAAGGACAAAAGACTCTGCAGGCTTCAGCAAAAGGCCTTTCATCAACAGGGGACAGAGGTGCACCCAGAGAGAATATAACCTTTGGGGCTTTTCAGTCTGCTACACCATGGATTTTGCACACTGTGTGGGCATGGAAATGTTTTTCTAGGACAAAGGATATGAGACACAGTGTAGAGAGGCTCTACTCCACAGAAGGTGGGCAGGTCCATGTGGTGCCAGGTCCATTAAAACTCCAAGTTATGAATCCCAGCCACACTCCAAAGAAACAACACAGAAGAGTTGTAGCACAGGGTGAGCTAATTTCCCTCACTATTCTTGAAGGCTGCTTGAATAGTGGGGGGTATGAGATCCTCTGTACTGGGATGAGAAATGAAGTGGCACCAAACCAATACCAAATGGTGGGACTTCAGAAAGCAACACAATGGCCCCCAGTGGAAGCAGAACCTCTAACACCAAACCCCACCTTCTATGCCTGGAACTGCTTATTTCATAGGACAAGACTGACTCTGAGCCAATATAGTGGGCGTCCTCCAGAAGAAATGCACAGCCAGCACCCCACTAGCACCAAGTGCACTGGAAATCAGGTGCTTCCAAATGACACCTGCAGTTCTGGTAGAAATAAGACCAGGCTTGCTTTTCTTTTTTTATTTATTTCTTCTTTCATTCTTTTGGAATCAGGCTCATAGTTTCTGGTGTTTTGTTTTGTTTTTTTTTTTTTTTCATTTCTTTTTCCCTCTTTTTTTTTGATCAGTCTTCTTTATTCTTTTCCTTTCTTCTTTTTTTCTTCTTTTTTTTTCTATTTCTTTCTTTCTTTTTCCTCTGGAGTTAGCTTTAAAGTTTTTTGATTCTATGTTAGTTTTTGTTGTTGTTGTTTTTGCCTTTCCTTTCCTTTTTTTTTCTTTTTCCTTTTTTTGAATCAAGGTTTTGGGTTTTTTTCCCAGGATTATTTTAACAAGCAAATCAAGCACACTTAGTTAAAGGTCCAAACACTCCCCACTGCAAGAAAAAAAGAGTATTACAGAGGACTGACCAATGGGAAAGAGCAGCCAAAATGCAACAACAGAGTTCACACAGCATACACCAGAAACACTTCCTGAAGTGCTAGGCCCTGGACAGTGTATGATCCCTTTTTAATATAGTATTGTTCTCATGTTCAGGAAACATAACAAACTTTTAAAACACACAAAAGACAGAAATGTAGCCAAAATGACAAGATGAAAAAAATTTCCCAAAAAGAAAGGTCAAGAAGAAATCACAGCCAGGGACTTGTTCAAAACATTTATAAGCAATATACCTGAATAAGATTTTAGAAAAACAGTCATAAGACTACAAGCTGACTTGAAGAAAACATAGGAGACATAAGAGAAACCCTTGATGCAGATATCAAAGACCTAAAAACTAGTCAGGCTGAAATAAAAAATGCTATAACAGAGATGCAAAATCAACGGAATATAATAACAACGAGGACTGAAGAAACAGAAGAAAAAATAAGCGATATAGAAGATAAAATTATGGAAAATAATGAAGCTGAAAAAAGACAGAAAGTATTAAATCATGAGGAGAGACATGGAGAATTTAGTGATTCCATAAAACAAAACAATATCCATGTCATAGGATTCCCAGAAAAAGAAGAGCAGGATAAGGGGACAGAAGGTTTATTTGAACAAATTATACCTGAGAACTTCCCTTATCTGGGAAAGAAAACAGGCATTCAAGTCCACAAGGCACAGAGAACTCCCATCAAAAACAACAAAAGCAGGTAAACAGAATGGCATATTATAGTGAAACTTACAAAATATAAAAATAGAGAATTCTGAAAGTATCTAAGTAAAAAAGGTCCTTAATGTACAAGGGAAGATACATAAGGTAGGTAGCAGACCTGTCCACTGAAACTTGGAGGCCAGAAGAGAGTGGCAAGAAATATTCAATGTGTTGATTGGAAAAACTATGCAGCCAACAATTCTTTATCCAGCAAAGCTGTCATTCAGAATAGAAAAAGAGATAAAAAGTTTCACAGACAAACAAAAACTAAAGGACTTTGTGACCACTAAACTGGCCCCACAAGAAATTTTAAGGGGAACTATCTGAATGGAGAAAAGAAAAAAAAAGAATACCAAAGTAACAAAGACTACAAGGTACTAGACAGAGAACATCACCAAAACACTAATTCTATGGGTAACACAATGGCACTAAATTCACGTCTTTCAGTAATCTCTCTGAATGTAAATGGACTAAATGTACCAATCAAAAGACACAGTGTATCAAAATGGATTTAAAAAAAAACAATATCCATCTATATGCTGCCTACAAAAGATTCATTTTGGACCTAAAGACACCTGCAGATTGAAGGTGAGAGGATAGAGAACTGTCTATAATTCTAATGGATGTCAAAAGAAAACCAGAACAACCATATTTATATCTACAAATTAGATTTTAAAACAAAGACTGTAACAAGATAAAGAAGAGCATTATATCATAATTAATGGGTCTATCAATCAAGGAGATCTGACAATTGTGAATATTTATACTCCCGACTTGAGCACCCAATTTTATGAATCAATTATTCACAAACATGAAGAAATTCATTGATAATAATACCATTATAGTAGGAGACTTCAATATTCACTTACAACAATGGACACATTATCTAAGCAGAATATCAACAAAGAAACAATAGCTTTGAAAGACATACTGGACCAGACAGACTTAACAGATATATTCAGAACATTTCATCCTAAAGCAGCAGATTGCACATTCTTCTCAAGTGCACATGGAACATTGTCCAGAATAGATCATATACTGAGTCATAAATCAGCCCTCAAGAGGTACAAAAAGATTAAGATAGTACATGCATATTTTCAGATCACAAAGCTATGGAATTGAAGTCAACCACAAGAAAAAGTTTGGAAAGCCCTCAAATACATGGAGATTAGAGAACATCTATTAAAGAATGAGTGGTTAACCAGGAATTTAGAGAAAAAATTGAAAAAATAAATGGAAGCCAATGAAAATGAAAACATAATAGTCCAAGCCCTTTGGGACGCAGCAAAGAGGAAAGTATATTGCAGTTCAGGCCTATGTCAAGCAAGAAAGGTCTTAAATATGGCGGGAGGCTGTGTGTGCTAGCAGGGCAACATCAGCCACCCACCTGTGTTGGAGCAGGGTTAGCGCTGCGCTCGGGGGTTCACAGCAAATGTTTTAATTAAAGCATGGAATATGGAAATCAGAAGAAAAACTAAAAGAGCTAGTGCTTTAATCTCATCTGAAATTCTGTGGGCATGCCTCTTATAAGCAGTATAATGGCAGAATTTTAAGCCAAGTTGAGAATCTCTTTTAGTAGAAATTTCAAGTATTATTTTTGACTACTACATACTAGTAACTGTTCAGTTGGTGAAATTGAAGGAAGATCTTTCATCAGATCTTCACCAGATCAGAATAAATAAATCAAGAAGGAGGTTTTTCCAGGAGCTGGCTGTGCAAGATTTGCTAGAATTCATATCCGATCACACAGCTGAGAAAGACCCTTGGTTTATTTGGACATGTTGCTGAACCTGAGGCTCGTATGCTTCTGAGCTGCTGTGGATGGCCCTGGCTCTCTTGACCACTCTTCCAAGTAGGATGTCACTGAGATTCCTCAAATGGAGCCTCCTGCTGCTGTCCCTCCTGAGTTTCCTTCTGATGTGGTACTTCAGCCTGCCCCCCTACAATGTGATAGAACGTGTTAACTGGATGTACTTCTATGAATATGAGACAATTTACAGACAAGACTTTTTCTTCACACTTCAAACTACTCTACTCAAAACCCACTTCTTATCATTCTGGTGACCTCACACCCTTCAGATGTGAAAGTCAGACAGGCCATTAGTTACTTGTGGTGAAAAAAAAATCTTGGTGGGGATATGAGGTTCTTACTTTTTCTTACTAGGCCAGGTGGCCAAAAAGGAAGACAAAGTGTTAGCATTGTCCTTGGAGGATGAGCACATTCTTTAAGGTGACATAATACGACAAGATTTTTTTAGATACAGGTGGGTAACTGAGTTTTGCCCCAATTCCAAATACATCATGAAGACAGACACTGATGTTTTCATCAATACTGGCAACTTGGTGAAGTATCTTTTAAACGTAAACCATTCAGAGAAGTTTTTCACAGGTTATCCTCTAATAGATAACTATTCCTATAGAGGATTTTACCAAAAAGCCCATATTTTGTACCAAAAGTATCCCTTCTAGGTGTTTCTTCCCTACTGCACTGGATTGGGTTCCATAATGTCCAGATATTTGGTGCCAAGAATCTATCAAATGATGAGTCACATAACACCATCAAGTTTGAAGATGTTTATGTTGGGATCTGTTTGAATTTATTAAGCATGGACATCCATATTCCAGAAGACACAAACATTTTCTTTTTATATAGGATCCATTTGGATGTCTGTCAACTCAGACGTGTAATTGCAGCTCATGGCTTTTCTTCCAAGGAAATTATCACATTTTGGCAGGTTATGCTAAGGAACACCACATGCCATTATTAATTTGACAAAAGCCTAGCGAAAGACAGGATACTCTGTGGAAAGTGTTAAAATTGCTGTAAAATGTCCAATGGAAAACTCATGGGAGGGTCACTGTGTTGAGTTGCACTGAACTGAGAGTCATGAAGAACCCACAGACTGGGGACTGGAGGGTCACACTTTGATTCACCTAAACAAAAACCAAGTCAGGCTCTTTAAAGGTGATCATAAGAGGAATTAAACACCTTATAAAGGAATCTGGGATTTTTGTTAATAAAACTAATAGGACCAAACTATTTGAACATGCCATTTGGCAGACTAGAATTTGTTAAAAGGGTTTCATTGAATTATAAGCTCATTAATCCATAGCAATGAAGCAATGTAGATCTCTACTTATTGAGCATTCTAGTCTGTTAAGGTTTTTGTGTATATCTGACATGGGTTGCCAGTTTTTAAAAATACATAGTTCTGTGTAAAAAACTAAAGTTACACTGAACAAAATTTCATCCGTTTTGGTCATTCAGAAGGTACTTCAAGATGTTACAGCATTTCACTGTTATAAATTACTATTTAATATTACTTAGGACTTCCTGGTGTTTGAATGTTATTATTGTTTCAGTACTGTATAAAGAGAATAGTGATTCCTACCCTTTTCCATTTGAACTTTTACCCAGTTACTTCACTGATGAATTTATTATTTCATAGCTCCATTAATGTAAAGTCATTGGTCATTATTGCATATCAGTAATCTCTTGGACTTTGATAAATATTTTACTGTGGTAATACAGAGAAGAATTAAAGCAAGAATATCTGAATTTTTGTCTTGTTTTTAAAACTGCAATCCCCAGTGTTTATATGTTACTCTATCTGTTTCATTTTTTCACCTGAAAATTAAGAATAATATAGAATGCCAGGGAGCATGTTTCCTTTTGGAAAGGACTCTGAATACAAAAAAGAAAAAAAGGACCCTGATGGCAAGAATATTGTGAATATTATCATTAATCTGCTCCATGTGTGTTCTCATTAACAATCAATTTGAGAATAAAGAGGGAAAAAAGAAAGGTCGTAAATACACAATTTGACATTACACCTAAAGTAGCTAGAAAAGGAACAGCAAATAAAGCTTAAAGCTAGCAGAAAAAGGAAAATAATAAAGGTTAGAGAAGAAATAAACTATAGAGAAACAAACAACAACAGCAAAAAAAAAAAAAAAAAGTAGAACAGATCAATGAGTCAGAGCTGGTCCTTTGAAAGAACTAACAACATCGATAAACCCCTAGCCAGACTTATCAAAAAGAAAATAGAAGGACTCAAATATATAAAATCACAACTGAAAGAGGAGAGATAACAACCAACACCACAGAAATACAAACAATTTTAAGAGAATTCTATGGAAAATTATATGCAAACAAACTGGGAAATCTGGAAGAAATGAACAAATTCCTAGAAACATACAAACTACCAAAACTGAAACAAGAAGAAACTGAAAATTTGAACAGACCCATAACCTGCAAAGATATTGAATCAGTAATCAAAAATCTCTGAACAAGCAAGAGTCTTGGGCCCCTTGGCTTCCCATTGGAATTCTACCAGACATTTAAAGAAGAGTTAATACTTATTCTTCTCAAACTGTTTCAAAAAATAGAAATGGAAGGAAATCTTCCAAACTCAGGTATGAAGCCAGCATTACTTGGATCCCAAAAACAGACAAAGACCACACTAAAAAGGAGAATTACAGGCCAATATCCTTAATAAATCTTGGATGTAAAAATTCTCAACAATATACTAACAAATCAATTCATCAGTACATTAAAGAATTATTCACCATGATCAAGTGGGATACATTCCTGGACTGCAGAGCTGGTTCAATATTTGCAAATCAATCAATGGGATCCACCTCATCAATTAAAAAAAAAAGAGAGATAAGAACCATATGATGCTCTCAATAGATGCAGAAAAGCATTTGACAAAATACAGCATCCATTCTTAATAAAAACCTTCAAAGTAGGGAGAGAAGGAACATACCTCAACATTATAAAGGCCATATCTGAAAGACCCAAAGTGACTATCATCCTCAGTGGGGAAAAACTGAGAGCTTTCCCCCTAAGGCCAGGAACATGACAGGGATGTCCACGCTCACCACTGTTGTTCAACATTGTACTGCAAGTCCCAGCCTCAACAATCAGACAACAAAAAGAAAGAAAAGGCATACAAATTGGCAAAGAAGTCAAACATTCACTCTTCTTATATGACATGATACTCTATGTGGAAAACCCAAAAGACTTGACCAAAAAAACCTGCAAGAACTGATACATAAATTCAGCAAAAATTCAGGATATAAAATCCACATACAGAAATTGGTTGCATTTCTATATACCAATAATGAAGCACCAGAAAGAGAAGTCAGGGAATCTATCCCATTTACAATTGAATCAAAAACCATAAGGTAAGTAGGAATGAACATAACCATTCAGGTAAAAGATCTGGATGCTGAAAACTATAGAATGCTTAAGAAAAAAATTGAAGACACAAAGAAATGGAAAAACATCCCATGCTCTTGGATCAGAAGAACAAATATTATTAGAATGTCGCTACTACCCAAAGCAATCTACACATTCAATACAATCCTTATCAAAATAACACCAACATTCTTCATAGTGCTAGAACAACAACAAAAAAAAAATTCTAAAATTTGTATAGAACTAGAAAAGACCCTGGATAGCCAAAGCAATGTTGAAAAAGAAAACCAAAACGGAGGCATCACAATTCCAGACTTCAACCTGTATTACAAAGCTGTAATCAGTATGTTACTGGCATAAAAACAGGCACACAGATCAATGGAACAGAATAGAGAACCCATAAATGAACCCACAAATGTATGGTCAACAAATCTTTGACAAAGCAAGAAAAAATATCCAATGGAAAAAAGGCAGACTCTTCAGCAGATGGTGCTGGAAAGACTGGACAGAGACATGGAAAAGGATGAAAATGGACCACTTTCTTACACAATACACAAAAATAATTCAAAATAGATGAAAGACCTAACGTAAGACAGGAAACCATCAAAATCCTACAGGAGAAAATAGGCAGCAACCTCTTTGCCCTGGGCCACAGAAACTGCTTACTAGACATATCTTCAGAGGCAAGGGAAACAAAAGCAAAAATGAACTTTTGGGAACTCATCAATATAAAGAGCTTCTGCACAGTGATGGAAACAATCAACAAAACTAAAAGGCAACCAATGGAAAGGGAGAAGATATTTGCAAATGACATATCTGATAAGGGGTTACTATCAAAAATTTATAAATAACTTATCAAACTCAATGCCCATAAAACAAATAATACAGTGAAGAAATGGGCACATAGATACTTTTCCAAAGACATTCAGATGACTAAGAGACACATGAGAAGATGCTCAACATTACTCATCATCAGGGAAATACAAACCAAAACCACAATGAGATACCACCTCACACCTATCAGATGGGCTAAAATTAACAATTCAGTAAACAAACAGATGTTGGCGAGGATGCAGAGAAAGAGGAACGCTTTTGCGCTGCTGGTGGGAATGCAAACTGGTGCAGCCACTCTGGAAAACAGTATGGAGGTTCCTCAAAAAATTAAAAATAGGGGCACCTGGGTGGCTCAGTCAGTTGAGCATCTGACTTCAGCTCAGATCATGATCTCACAGTTTGAGGGTTTGAGCCCTGCTTGGGGCTCTGTGCTGACATCTCAGAGCCGGGAGCTTACTTTGGATTCTTTGTCTCCCTCTCTCTCTGCCTCTCCCCCACTCGTTTTCTCTCTCTGTCTCTCAAAAATGAACACTAAAACAAATTTAAAAAAATAGAACTGCCCTACAACCTGATGTGGGAAACAAAGGCAGAAGGAAATGGCAGATAAAAAATTTCCTTATGATCTGCAGCCCATTGACAAATACTTGAGGCTGGCAGAGTATAACATTTCTGTAGAAACCACCTACTGTCTTAACGTTAATGCTTTGCTAGAAGGAAAAACCTTATCTTGAGAATGGCTGGGCCTCCAGTATCCTGTGAGTCTTTAGCATGTAAAAGCTCCTTTGGAAATTTTCCTTGGACTTTATCTCCCCCAACTCCCAAATATATAACTAGTCATTCCTCATGGTCCTGGGGCAACTCTTCCTGCCCATAGGTCCTGTCCTCGTTCTTTAATAAAATCACCTTTTTTTGCGCCAAAGATATGTCAAGAATTCTTTCTTGGTTGTTGGCTCCAGACCCCCACCACTCCAAAAAAAACCTCATCCCAAGCCAGCAATTGTGCTACTAGGTATTTATCCAAAGGATACAAAAATGCTGATTTGGGGGGGGGGGGGGCACATGCCCCCTAGTGTTTATAGCAGTGCTATCAACAATAGCCAAATTATGTAAAAAGCCCAATGTTCATCAACCAATGAATGAATAAAGTTGTAGTATGTGTATGCGTGTACCTATAATGGAATGTTACTCAGAGATTAAAGAAAATGAAATCTTGCCATTTGCAACAATGTGGATGGAACTAGAGTGTATTACACTAAGTGAAATAAGTCAACCAGAGAAAGACAAATATCACATGATTTCACTCATATGTGGAATTTAAGAAATAAAACAGATGAACATATGGGAAGGGAAGGAAAAATAAGATAACAACAGAGAACGAGCAAACCATAAGACACTCTTGATACTGAGAAAGGGTTGGGGGTTGCTGGAGGGGAGATGGGTGGGGGGATGGGCTGTGTGGGTTTGGGCATTGGGGAGGGCATTTATTGGGATGGGCACTAGGGGTTGTGTGTAGGTGATGAATCACTGGGTTATACTCTTAAAGCCAGTTTACACTGTATATTGACTAACTTGAATTTAAATAAATAAAGTTCAAAACATATGCTCAAATACCTTAAGGAAGTCATAGGTAGACACACAACTAAAGTAAATCCAAATAATGAAGCATCATCAAATAGATATCAATGTATTGAAATTTTTAAAATGAAATTAAGTAGAATTTATGGAGTTTAAATTTACTAGGGTGTTTCATCAACAGATTTGAGCAGGCAAAAGAAAGAACCAGTAAAACTGAAGAGAAAACAATCAATTATAAATTCTCAAACAGAAAAGAGAGAAATAAATAATCTCAGAAAGCAGAACACCAACCAATTAAGCATATTAAACATAATGAATGGGAGTTCAGACGGTTACAAGAATGAGGAAAGAACAGCAACAACATTTGAAAAACTAATGTATGAACACTTTCCAAACTGGTGAATGACATGAATCTACACATCAGAAAAAATCAATGATCTGTAAACAGGAAAAAGTACAGACACTCACAGTTAGACACATTATAATCAAACCGTGATAAGCCAAAAACAGAGACTACAGAAAGCTGCAAAAGAGAAGCAACTAATATATGCAACTAATATATGATTATCACTTACAATAATAGCAGATTTCTCATCAGAAATGATAGTCAAGTGCAGTGAGATAATGTATGCAAAGTGCCTAAAAAAGATTTTTCACCCAAGAATACTACAGCTGGCAAACTATTCTTCAAAATAAAAAAAAAAAAAAAAAACTTATTTCCATACACACACATCCTGAGGACTTTTAATGCTTGTAGATCTTCCCTACAAAAGTGCTAATAAAATTCCTTTTGATGAAATGAAAGGACGCTTTATGGTCGCTTGAATATGTACAAAGAAATAAAGGTAACTACATGGGTAAATACAAAAAAAATTTCAAAGATACGTGGCTTGCAAATATTTTTTCAGTCTGTATCTTATCCTCTTAACAAGGTCTTCTGAAGAATGAATTTTTAATTTTGACAAGGTCTGATTTAATGATGTTTTCTTGGGGAACCTGGGTGGCTCAGACCGTTAAGCATCAAACTTCAGCTCATGTCAGGATCTCACCGTTCGTTAGCCTGAGCCCTGTGTAGGGCTTTGTGTTTACAGTGCAGAGCTTGGAGCCTGCTTCGGATTCTTGGTCTCCCTCTCTCTCTGCCCCTCCCCACCCATGCTCTGCCTCTCTTCCTTTCAAAAATAAATAAACATTTTAAAAAATGATGCTTTCTTTTATAGATTACACTTTTGCTGTCATTGCTAAGAACTCTTCACTAAGCTCTAAGTCCTGAGGATGTTCTCCAGCTATAAAGTTTTATATGTATTATATTATATGTAGTATGTTATATTATAGTTTTATATGTAATATTTAAGTCTGTGATTCAAATAAATAAATAAATAAATAAATAAATAAATAAATAAACCTGTGACTCATTTTGAGCTGATTTCTGTGTAAAATGTGAGCAGTTTCTCAAATAAAGTGTGTTCATCTACTAATAAATTTTATATACCCTTGGTACAAAAATTAGCATATTGGGGCACCTGGGTGGCTCAGTCATTTGGGCCTCTGACATCGGCTCAGGTCATGGTTTCACAATTCATGGGTTTGAGCCCCATGTCGGGTTCTATGCTAACAGCTCGGAGCCTGAAGCCTGCTTCGGGTTCTGGGTCTACCTGTCTCTCTGCCTCTGTCCCACTTGTGCTCCGACTCTCTCTCTCTCTCTCAAAAATGAATAAACATTAATATTTTTTTTAAAAAAGAAAAATTAGTATATGCATAAAATTACAACAAAGAAAATTAAGGATTTTCATAATCTTACCTCTTACAGAAAATTATTTTAAAAAATCATAAAATTTACATTTAGATGTATGTCCTTTCCACTTTCTTTTTCCTTTTTTCTTAGATATGTTTGGATCCCTTCCATTTCCTTTTGAAGATGAGGAAAAGTTTTAAAATGAAACTCGCAGGTTAGATAGAATTTCATTCTCTTTCATCTTCATCCTTTGACCGGTTTTACCATTAGAAAACTAATGTTTAGAGAGGGTAAACAACTTGCCTTCAACGTGACCACTAACCTAGCCATCATTTACTGTGCCTTGTTCCATACTGGGCTAAATTACAAAACAAGAACAAAAGCAAAAACAAAAACAAAAACAAAACAAGACAAGACAAAACACAACACAACACAACACAACACAACACAACAAAAAAAGAGCAACTACTAGAGCACAGTAAAGCAAAGGTAAAATTATTCGTCCAAGGTTTGGGGCTGTCTGGGAAGCCAGGTTCTAAATAACAGGGAAATAGAGGTATCCTAGTGCAGCCCTGGCCTGGAAGTCTAGACAGATGCCCAAGGAGAAATGAATACTTTTATAAACAATAAATTAGGCATGGAGGCTCAGAATATTATACAGACTTTAAGAAGATAGACTTTAAATGTGATTTAAACATTTAAAAAAAAATTTAATGTTTATTCATTTTTGAAAGAGAGACAGAGTACAAGCTGGGAGGGGCAGAGAGAGGGAGACACAGAACCTGAAGCAGGCTCTAGGCTTGGAGCTATCAGCACAGAGCCCCACACGGGGTTCAAAACCACTGATGGAGAGATCATGACCTGAGCCAAAGTCAGACACTTAACCGACTGAGCCACCTAGGTTCCCATAAATGTTTTTATTATTAAAATATATTTTTCCACAGGCATTACAATAGAAAATTGGGCAATGAAAATTTCTAGAATAAAACTTTTAAAAAGAAGCTATAAAAGATATTTTGGGGACAACTGGGGTAAATTTGAATGTGAACTGGCATATGATGATATGTTAATATTGACTTTCTTAGGTGTGACTTTGAATAGCCTAATGATGTCTACAACTTTCACATGGTCGGAAGGCTGGGGATGCAATAGAGAAAAAAAGAATGCGGCAAAATATTAACCAATGTATTTAGATAGAACACCGGTGTTTGTTGTCTCATTATTTTAATTATTCACCATATTTTCAAAATTAAAAGACGTTGGAACAGGAGAGAATTACCAGAATTCCTTCCATAGCAACAATTGCCTGAGTTGTGAGGAGCTAAGAGCCACCTGAACAGCTACTCTATGTTACATGTACTGTTCTAAAGGCCTTTTGGACAGCTAGAGGGACTTTTTAACCCCAGGAATATGGCAGTGTCATTTATTGCTACCTGCATCTCTAAGTATAGGAGAACAATGCCAGACACAGTCTTCGCTCATTAACCGTAGTAACTTTCACTTCTCATAATGACTTTTGGCCAAAAGAGTCGCCTGGTATACAGCGAAGTTTTGAAGTGGAAAGAAAAAAATAACTTTCCCTGACCGGGAATCGAACCCGGGCCGCGGCGGTGAGAGCGCCGAATCCTAACCACTAGACCACCAGGGAACACCTAACAACCGTGTTTGCAATGGGCTATACTAAATATGTTATGTATGACGTAAGTTGGGAGCATGAGTATGATTGGATACTTTTCAAGCGATTAAACTTTTTCCCTCGCCTAATAGCAGCCCTTCCGCCACCGCAGATCCGGAAAACCGGAGGAGGATAGCGGCGATGTGAGAGTCAGAGTACTACTGCTTTCTCAGAAAAGAAACCTCCAGCAGTCACTGGGAAGGTGTTGGGGTCCTTTAAGGAAGGAAACAAAACGCATGTGTCAGAAGTGGGATTCGAACCCACGCCTCTATTCAGAGACCAGAACGCCCGCAGGGAAGGTGAACACCTTGAGTCTGGCGCCTTAGACCACTCGGCCATCCTGACACCCGGAGAGATTATTGCCCATGTAGAGTCCACTTCCTGTCTGGGCCTGCGGCGCTGCCCCGCCCCCCAACACCCAGGCTGCAGACAATCTTCCCGCCTGCCGCTTGCCTGGAATTCTGAACAATGCCTGGTCTGTTTTGCACCTGGGAATGTCTAACTTCCATCTCCCCGGCAGGGAATCGAACCAGTCGAACCAGGGGCAAATGCAATCTCACTAGAAAACTAGAGGGGTTCGTGACCACTGCGCAGGCGTCCTACTCAGCAAAGGCAGGAAACTAGTAGCAAAGGCAAAGAGCATGAGCCAGGCTGCTGCCCACCACGGCGACCTGCCACTCATCCCTGGCCTTCGTTGGTGAAACTCTTGCTAGTTAATACATGGAAAGCACGTGGAAATATACTTGCCAAAGAGTAAGTGGCAAGTGATTGCTGATGCTGTTGTTTTTATTATTAGGTATTTCTGCCCTATTGTCCCTGCCAAACCCATCCTTCAAGACCACTCCTCCTCCTCCGCCAAGTCGCACAGCCATGGTTAGAGATAAAGGAGAAACAGTGTTAAAGAAAAAGATCATTCTATTAAAGAAAAAAAAAAAAAAAAATATATATATATATATATATATATATATTGTTAAAGTACTGTAAGGAAGACTTTTTTTTTTTTTAATGTTTATTTACGTTTGAGAGAGATAGAGACAGAGTGCAAACGAGGGAGGGGCAGAGAGAGACACAGAATCTGAAGAGTCTCCAGTCTCTGAGTTGTAAGCACAGAGCCCGACGCAGAGCTCCCAACTCACCAACTACAGGATCATGATCTGAGCTGAACTCAGATGCTTAACCAACTGAGCCACCCAGGAACCCCAAGAAGACCTTAAGGGCCATTATCATGATAGGTGCAGGTACTGCTGCCATGGGGTCTTGCAGTGGGTGGGAGAGAGATGGGACTCAATTCAGACTACAACAAAGAAAAGTGAAATTTTATAGCTAAGGAACCAGGTGGGGATCAGTGGATAGAAAATTAGTAGGAGAAAATATCATCAAGGTTAAGGGGGGAATTCTATCTGAAATGGCCTGACAAGATTCTCGTTGAAGGAAGGCCAGAATGATAAGATCTCACATTGGGGATAGTAGAGGATGAGGAACCGAATTAGATATCCAGGATAATCAATATCAAGGATGGGAGATTCTGGCTAAACTTATTTAGCAGGAATCTTGCTAAAAGTGGACAATGAAGAGACAAACAGGGAAGTTCAAGTAAGACCTAGTAGAAAAAGAATGTAGGTGGGCAATTAACAAAACAGTGCAAAGACAGCTAATGTGTTTTAGCAACCAAAGGGAAGGCCCAACTCCTCTGCTCCAGACTATATACCATTCACTCATCCATTCATTGACTGAGTCTTTATTGAGGGTCCGCTGAAAACATAGCAATAAACAAACACGGAAAAGCCCTGCCCTGGAAAACTGACTGCACACGTGTCCAAATTTTATTCAGTTCATTAATGAGGAACTGCAAATGATGTTATAACCAATTCAAAGGAGATTTTGAAGAGTTTTAAAAATAATCAGTCAACCAAAGGAATGTTGAGAAAAGACTGCTAACAGATGGCAGGCAGGTTAATATCCTAAGGATAGGTAATAAACTGTGATGTTTAAAGACATGATTTTTATTTTGGGGTAATTTTTTTTTTTTTTTTTTTACTAGAGAGAAATCAGAGGTATCTCTTGACAAATTTTATTTGTATTGATATAAACAGGAATCTCTGGCCTTGATCTCAGACAGAAACCATTTGCATTGCTATCAGTTTTCACCTGCAGATTTATAAAATAGCCAAGTCAATCAAAGGTGCCCATGGAATCAATTATTCCCCCAAAGGTCTGCTAACCAATGCTAAGCACTCCACTATGAGTACACCTAGCATCTAAAAGTACAAGAGTTGGACAGTAAAGCAGTCAAAATAGATTTTTTTCAGGAACTATTACAGTAGAGGATATGAAACTTCATATAGAACTGGGCTCAATTCTAAATACAGCAAGGACAAGCAAGGATTTGAGTCAAGGAGTGGAATGAGAGTCAGTGGATGGAAAATGATTGAGAAGAGACAAGAGTACAGAGGTTCTTACTATACTGACCTAACAGGATGTCTGCTGAAGGCAGGCCAATCATGAGATATCACCTGGAGGATGGGGGGATGAGGAACTTGATTAGATATGGAGGGTGATCAGATACCAGGGTGCGGGATTCTTGATAAAATGACCTAACAAGATTATTAAAATTAGAATCTTCAGCTGTGGACAAACTAAGGTTTTGTGGCTCCAGTTTTCCTGTTCCCCACCCAGTCTGGACTACCAGGCAGCTACCTTTTGCATTACAATGGCCTTGCAACAGGAGTGTGGATCCAGCTCAGCCCCAATGCCCATCTTGTCCCAAAGCACCAATTCTAGGGACTCTTCTCCAACCCCCGAGATTTATGGACCTGAAGAAAATTAATTCATCCTTGCAAATGTCATCTGTTGAGACACCTCACATGGAGACTATCTCTCATCTTCCTTCCTCCATGGATATGCTTATTCAGGACAGCCCCAACTCTTTCACCAGTCCCAGACTAAAACTACTACCTGCTTCCATAGAGGAGAGGACAATGAAGAAGGAAGATACGGTCCAGGGCAAGAAACAGAAGATCAAAACAGTGTTCTCTCAGACCCAGCTATATGTACTCAATGATAGATTTCAGAGACAGAAATACCTCAGTCTCCAGCAGATGCAAGAACTTGCCAACATTCTGAAACTTAGCTATAAGCAGTTTAAGACCTGGTTCCAGAACCAGAGTATGAAATGTATGAGATGGCAGAAAAACAACTGTCCAAAGAATAGCAACAGTGTGACTCAGAACAGCTCAGCAACTACAGAATATACAGGCTTCTATTCCTATCACTGGGGATACCTGATGAACACTTTTGGAAATCTTCCAAAATGGAGAAACCAGACCTGGAACAGCCAATCTTGGAGCAACCATTCCTGGAACAGTCAGAACAACTAGGAACAACCTGGAACCTGGAATAACCATCGGCTCCACAACTGTGAAGAGGAATCCCTTCAGCCCCAGATCCATTTCCAGCAAAATTCTTTCTAATGGGGAAAAAAAGTGTAAAAAAGCAAACTGCTAAGCATTCTAGTATCCAGGAAATAATGGATTTATTCCCAAATTACTCTGTGAACATACATCCTGAAAATGTGTGACGATGAGTATATTATTCATTCTCACTTTGGGCAGTGGCTGCATTACTTTTCCTAGGACTTGTCTTTTAGAGTCCTATAACTCTGCCTTGATATTCTGTTTTCCTTTATGTTTATTGTGTCAATTGAGGAGGTATGATTGGACTCTAATTAAAAAGATTTCAGTAGCATTGGCTGCTACAGACATGATAAAAGATGTTTCTGTCTGTAGATACCTAGATATAATACTAGTTTGGGTATATTAGGCTCTAGAATCTAACCTCAAGAATAGAAAATAGTTGGGATGCCTGGGTGGTTCAGTTGGTTGTGTGTCTGACTTCGGCTCAGGTCATGATCTTGTGATCTGTGAGTTCAAGGCCTGTGTCAGGCTCTGTGCCGACAGCTCAGAGCCTGGAGCCTGCCTTGGATTCTGTGTCTCCCTCTCTCTCTGCCCCTCCCCTGCTCATGCTCTGTCTCTCTCTGTCAAAAATAAATAAACATTAAAAAAAAATTTAAAGAATAGAAACTAGAAATGCAGAGCTGTGTGATAAAGGATTATTTGTATTTTCTGAGATTGAGAGGCTTTATTTTTAATAACCTCAGTTGTTACAGTGAAGGGTTAAGCTGTAATATGGCTTCAATGATTTCCTCTGCCCCTTGTGCTGTTTTACTACAACTCTTAATTTGTTCATTATTCTAGTATTTGTGAAAGATATTTTGCATTTTAATGTATCATGATAATAGTACCAGTTTGGCTGGTTGGTTTATAGGTTTAAGTACAAATATACAAAATACCCACTTTGCTTAAAAAAAAAAATTATACTCTGCAAGGATGGACATGGGAGCCCATGGTGGAGGCTTAGTTGAAAAGAGGGTTACTGAACAAAAGTGGGCCTGCTTCTCAGTGAGTTATAGAACAGACCACCACCAGGTGGAGTTGCCTCACAAGGTCATCTGTATTTGTACAAATAAGGAGATCAGAGAATAATTTCCAAAGCTGTATCTCCCCCAAATAAGGGAAACTTTAGGGCTCCTTTAGGGCTTGGGATGAATATTCATAAGGAGATTTTATTTATATCATATGCATATTCATAAGGGGATTTTAACATTATAATGAGGCTGAAGTAACAATTGGTCACCTCTGGCACTTTCTGATTCATCTGGCCAGGCTCTCCCTCAAATGTTTGTTTTCCTATTCCAGCAGTCTATTAATTTGTTTCCAAATGGTAAAACCAACAGCTAGACAGAAGCTTCTAGGAGTTTAGTTTCCATTTTTTAAATTATTTTTTTAATGTTTATTTATTCTTGAGAGAGAGTGAGAGAGCATGAGTGGAGAAGGAAAGGAGGAAACACAGAATCTGAAGCAGGCTCAAGGCTCTGAGCTGTCAGCACAGAGCCCTATGCAGGGCTCAAACTCATAAGCCATGAGATCATGACCTGAGCCACCCAGGCACCCCTAGGAGTTTATTTTCTTAAAGGAAGATTAACAGTTAAAAAAAAAAAAAAAAGGAAGATTGACAGTTAAACAGAAGCTTCTACTAAAAATTTCCTGACTTCATGGGGTCAGGCCAGTGACAAGAGGAGCCTAACTAAAGTTTAGTCAAGGGAAGTCTTTGTCACTAGTAATCTCTGTTGTCTATTTCCAACTTTGGTAATCATTTCCTATTACATTGAACCCCCATCTGAAGGGAGGACATGAGCATTGGAAGACAGGGATTGGTGTTTTCCGTAATGCTGATGATAATATCCAACTCATCTGGTGACCTACTTGGCCTTCATGAACTTTTGGCCAGCTTGGCTCTACCCGATAGTCTCCCATATGCCCCAGTGAGCTAGCTGCCTGTTCCTCAACATGCGTGATCTGCCTTCATTCCCACTGCCATGCCCGGATAAAGCCCTGCTCTACCTAAGACCCTGGAGGGCAAGACTGGAGAAGCATCTAAGAAGAAAACAAAGTATCTGTTCTTAAGAAACTTACATTCCAGTAGAGAAAGACCTAGAATAAACAAAATTATTATATGTTGGGAGGGATAAGTACTGTGACAAAAAATAAAGCAGAGAAAGAAAGGTAGAGAGAGATGCAGGTGATGAGGAAGGACTCTCTCAGGATGTGCCTTTTGAGCAGAAGTTTGAAGAGAGTTGGTGAGCGACCAGATAAAATATGTGGGGGTAGAGGGTTTCAGGGAGAGGGAAGAGCAAATACAAAGACCAGCAAGGAAAGCATAAAAAACAGTATGGGTGGAACTGAGTGACAGGGACTGATGCCAACTTGTGGAATGACCCTGAGTGAAGAGGACAATTTTGAGCTAAGTTGTGGTAAGATATTGGCTGCTTTACAAGGATGTCCTGGCTATTGTATGGGGAGTAGACTTTAGAGTGCAAGAGTGAAGCAGAGAGAGCAGTTGAGGGGCTACTGCAAGCCCCTTTGACTAAACTGTATGGCAGCAAGCCAAGTAGTGAGAATTGAATTCTGGATACATTTTGAAGGTGACAGTAACAGGATTTGTTGAGTTTTTCAATACAAAATGAAACAAACCTTGTAGAATTTCTTTAAAAAGGAAGAGGATTTTATTTGAACTCAAATTAGGACAGCTGCTCAGGGTACATAATCTTCGAAAAGAAGAGAGTCTTCTAGGGAAAGAACATTTGGGGCAGGATTATATATGTTTTAAAATAAAGAGTTACAAATTGGGAGCTTGGGAAGATGGCAGAGTAGGAGGACCCTGAGCTCACCCCATCCCACATTTACAACTAGATATCATCCACATCCAAGTCAATAAACCAGAGACTGACAGAAAACCTCCACATAGAGAGAAGAAGTTGCATGTGACAAGTTAGGGAAGTCAGAAAGGTGGAGGGAGGCTGCTCCCAGGAGGGAGGGAGTTGAACACATGGAGTAAACAGAGAAATAGGCCCTTGCACCAGGGAGCTCATATGAAGAAGACTAATCTCCATAATATTTGGCTTTAAAAGCCAGAGGGGTTGATATATGTGAGTTTGTAAAACCAGTGAGACTTGGAGCCTGGAGCTTTAAAAATCCACTGAATCAGTACTGGGCAAGCTGGGATCTTGAGTGATAGCTGGGTTGCTGCCCTTAAAGGGACACAGTCTGTATGTAAGGCAACATAAAAAAGGTAGTTCACACAATGCCTGGGGGCAACAGGAGACAGATCTGTTCATACTGACTTTGGAGTATGTTAGGGGACATCTCTGAAAACAAGGAAGATGGCAGGCGCCATTTTCCTTCCCTGTCCCCCACCATAAATACAGGAACATTTCATCCTAAAAGAGCAGAATACACATTCTTTTCAAGTGAGTGCAGAGAATAGATCACAAATTAGCACACAAAAAAAGCCTCAACAATTCAAAAAGAGTAAATTCATATGATGCATCTTTTATGACCACAATGTTATGAAACTAGAAATCACAAGGAAAAAAATATGGGAGGACTACAAATATATAGAGGTTAAATAACGTGCTACTAAACAATGAATGAGTCAAACAGGAAATCAAAGAGAAAAAATAAGCACAAGAAAATAAATGAAAATGAAAACACAAAGGTCCAAATCCTTTGAGATGCAGCAAAAGAGGTTCTAAGAAGAAGTATATAACAATACAGGCCTACCTCAAGAAGCAAGAAAAATCTCAAGTAAACAACCTAACCTTACACCTAAAGGAGCTAGAAAAAGGATAACAAACAAAACCTAAAACAAGCAGAATGGAGGAAATAATAAATATTATAGCACAAATGATATAGGAAAAAAAATAGAACAGACCAATGAAACCAGGAGTTGGTTCTTTGATAAAATCAATAAAATCAATAAACATCTAGCCAGACCTATTGAGAAATAAAGATAAAGAACTCAAATCACAAATGAGAGAGGAGAAATAACAGACAACACCGTAGAAATACAAAGAATTAGGGCCTCCTGGGTGACTTGATTGGTTAGGCTCCTGACTCTTGATTTCGACTCAGATCATGATCTCACAGTTCGTAGGATCAAGCTCCATGTTGGGCTCCACACTGACAATGTTGGAGCCTGCTTGGGATCCTCTCTCTCCTGCTGTCTCATGCTCTCTCTCTCTCTCTCAAAATAAATAAATACACTTAAAAAAAAATTTAGACAACATTAAAAAAAAAGAAATACAAACAATTATAAGAGAATATTATCAACAACTACATGGAAACAAATTGGACAACCTAAAACAAATGGATTAATTCCTAGAAACATATATACTACCAAAACTGAAACAGGAAGAAATGGAAAATTTGAACTGTTCTATAACAAGCAAATAAATTGAGTCAGTTATCAAAATCTCCCAACAAAGGTACAGGGCCAGATAACTTCACAGGCAAATTCTACCAATCATTGAAAGAAAAGTTAATATCTATTCTTCTCAAACTGTTCCAAAAAATAGAAAAGGAAGGAAAACTTCCAAATTCATCCTATGAGGCCAGCATTACCCTGATACCAAAACCAGATAAAGACAACACTAAAAAAGAAGACTACAGACCAATATCCCTGATGAACATGGATGCAAAAATTCTCAACAAAATAGTAGCAAATGGAATCCAACAGTACATTAAAAGAATCATCCACCACAATTAAGTGGGATTTATTCCTGGGCTTCAAGTCTGGTTCAATATTTGCAAATCAGAATGGAGTTAAGATGAATATTTCATATAAATGAAGTCACATAGGAGTGCCTAGGTGGCTCAGTTAGTTAAGTGTCCAACTCTTGATTTTGGCTTAGGTCATGATTTTGCAGTTCATGAGTTCAAGCCTTGCATTGGGCTCTGTGCTGTCGGTGGGGAGCCTGCTTGGGATTCTCTGTCTCCTTCTCTCTCTGCCTCTCCCCAGTTCATGTGTATGCATGTGTTCTCTCTCTCAAAATAAATAAATAAACCTAAAAAAATGAAGTCCTACCATATATGATTTTTTTCTGTGTGTGGCTTCTTTCACTTAACGCACACTAAGTGTGTATCCATAATGTAACATGTATCAGTATTTATTTCTTTTTATGGCCAAATAATACAGTTGGCCATAATTGACATTGAATAATGTTGGTAGGGGTTATGGACAGCGACTTCATGCACATTTGAAAATCCCTGTATAGCTTTTGACTTCCTGAAAACTTAACTATTAATATCCTACCATTGATGGAAAGCCTTACTTAAAAAAATTTTTTTTAACGTTTACTCGTTTAATTTTTAAGAGACAGAAAGTTCAAGCGGGGGAAAGGCAGAGAGAGAGAAGAAGAGAGAAATCCCAAGCGGGCTCCACACTGTCAGTGTAGAGCCTGATGCCGGGCTTGAACTCACTAACCATGAGATCATGACCTGTGCCAAAACCAACAGTCGGATGCTTAACAAACTGAGCCACCCAGGTGGCTCCAAAAGCCTTAATGATAACATAATCAATTAACATATTTTTATGTTATATGTATTATATACTGTATCCTTACAATAAGGTAATTTAGAGAAACAGATGTTATTAAGAACATCAGAAGGAAAAGAAAATATATTTACAGTACTGTACCATATGAAATCCACATGGGGTGCCTGGGTTGTTCAGTCAGTTGAGCATCTTACTCTTGATTTCTGCTCAGGTCATGATCCCAGGGTCATGGGATTGAGCCCCTCATCAGCCTCTATGCTGAATGTGGATCCTGCTCAAGATTCCCCCTCTTGGGAATCTCTATCTTTCTCAAAATAAATAAACTTAAAAAAAAAAAGATTCTCTCTCTATGTCTCTCTCTCTCTCTCGCCTTTTCCCCCTGCCACTGCTCACTCTTTCTCTCTAAAATTAAAATAAATAAATAAATAAATAAATAAATAAATAAATAAATAAATAAAAATAAACAAATAAAAATAAAATATTTTTAAAAATCCACATATTAGTGGACTTGCATAGTTCAAATCCATGTTGTTCAAGGGTCAACTGTATAGATATAGCACAGCTTGTCAATTGATGGATATTTAGGTAACTTTAGTTATTGTGAATAATACTCCTATGAATATGAGTGTACATGTGCTCAAGTATCTGTTTTCAATTCTTTGGAGTATATACCTAGGAAGAGAATTTCTGGGTCGTTGGCAATTCTGTTTAGTTTTTGGGGAAGCAGCAATCTATTTTCCTCAATGACTGAACCATTCTACATTCCCACCAGAAATGTATAGGGGTTCCAATCTCTCCTATTTTCCTTTTTTTTTTTTTTTATTATAGCCACCTTGGTGGGTGTGAAGTCCTGCTTCATTATGGTTTTAATTTGCATTTCCCTAAAGACTAATATTTTTTTTCATTTGCGTGGTGTCCATTTATACATCTTCTTTGGAGAAATGTCTATTCCTTTGTTATTTTTTTTTAATTGGGCTGTTGATCTTTTCATTATTGAGCTGTAAGAGTTCTTAATATATTCTGGATACTAGACCTTTATTAGCTACATGACTTGCAAATATTTTTTCCCATTCTGGAGATTGACCGTTCACTTTCTTCATAATGTCCTTGATTAAGTGTAACGTGTATATTTTTCTTTTGTTGTTCATATTTTTGGTATCATATTTAAGAATCCATTGCTAAATCCAAGGTCATGAAAATTTACTTCCATTTGTTCCTAGTAACTTTATGACTTTAGTTCTTATCTTAGGTCGTTGATCCATTTAGAGTTAACATTAATATGTGGTATGAGGTAGGGGTCCAACTTCATTCTTTGCATGTGGATATCCAGTAATATCCTAACAGCATTTGTCAAAGAGACTATTCTTTCCACATTGTTCAACATCAGTTGATGATGGATACCTGGGTTTGTTAGTGGACTCTCAATTGTACAGTGATCTATATTTCTATCTTTATGCCAGTAATGCATTGTTTTGAGGGCTTTGTAGCTTTGTAGTAAGTTTTGAAATCAGGATATATGAATCCTCCAACTTTGTTATTTTTCTTCAAGATTGTTTTGGTTATTTAAGGGCACTTTTAGTTCCAGATGCATTTAAGTATTGGCTTTTCTATTTCTGAAAAAAAAATGGAATTTTGTAAAGATTACACTGAATCTGTACATCTGTGCATTACTTTGGGTAGTACTGACTCTTAACAATAATGTTTCAGTTATGAACATGGGATATCTTTCCATTTATTTAGGTCTTTAATTTATTTCAGTCATGCTTTATAGTTTTCAATGTACAAGTCTTTCACCTTCTTGGCTAAATTTTATTTTATTCTTTTGGGGCTATTGTAACTTGAATTATTTTCTGTTGTAAATGGAATTGCTGAAATATAGAAACACAATTGAATTTTGTGTTTTGATCATATACTCAGCATATCATATACTAGAGCTAAGCTTACTGATTAGCTCTAGTAGTTTTTTGGTGGATTCTTTGGGATTTTATTACATATAGGATGATTATGTCATTTGAAACTAGAGAAAATGTTACTCCTTCCCTTCCAATTTGGATGCTTTCTATTTCTTTTTCTTACCTAATTGCTTTGGCTACAACTTCTTCATACAATATTGAATAACAATAGTGCAGAGGGACAACTTTCAGTCTTTCTCCATTGACTATGCTGTCAGCTGTGGGTTTTGTCATGCATGCCTTTTAATACATTAAGTTGACTGATGATATTTTTAAATGCATATGACAAATACATAGAATTACAAAGGATGCTATTTTGAAATTTTGTTATCAAAACTAAAATTAATTTGTGATGTAGTAATGTGTGTTCTTATTTATTAACACAGTAAATAACAAGATACAGTACCATTTTGAACTAGTGACAAGTGTAAATGACATTATGAAATATATTCAAATGTAATATGATATGAAAATACTTATGATTTTTATTAGTGACTGTAGGTCTTGTTAATACTAGTGTGGTTTGCTGTCTCCATTGTTAATGGAAGGGGATGCTCAATTCCAGCTAGAGGTTAGTGGAAATAAAGACATAAATTGTTTCCCAGCCAAATTAATGGGCCCCTAAATTCTATCCACTGGAATCCCAGGTTAAGAACTCCTGAAGTTGAGATAAAACTGGTGATAGAAAAGATGGACATAGCTGGTGTGGAGGCATGAGGAAGGGAGAAGTCATTGTGCCCAGAAAAGTGTCGGCCTCAGATTTTCATCTCAGTACAATAGGGACACTAGCAAAAGCTCCTTTCCAAGTGATTGAGACTCAGGAAGAGGGAGCAAGGACATAAGGGTGTATGCTAGGAAAGTGACGCTGATGGTGGAACTTGGACTGGAAGCTGGGTAAGGAACAATGGGAGGACAGAGGCGGAGTTGGTCAGTGACAAGGTGACAGACTGGAATCCCAGTGGGGTCCATTGTGGACCAGAAGAAATCAATGGGAAAGACAGGGGGTGTTCAAGAGCAAGATGCTGGAAAATCTATAGCAGTCTGTGAGAGATGCTGAAATGTTTCCAGGTAACAAACAGACACAGCTTTTAGAATTGCCTGGGCAGGACCAGAGAAGGCTTTAAAGAAGATTACATTTGACTAAAAATTATACAACTTAACTGCTTTATTTTCTAGATTAATTTATTCTAGATTTTTCCACTTAAAAAAGTTCAAATTCAGTAAAATATTTCATGCATAAACAAAAATCTGTGGTTACCAAACAAATATGTTACACTGTGAAGTTCACACGTTGTTTTACTGTGTTAGCTTCGATGCAAGTAGCTATGTAAAATGACAGATTGATTAACTCAAGTTGATTTTCCATTTTACAGTCACTGTGCTATGGTTTATTTCAAATACACTATTTAACACAAGTATATGTGGTACCTTAGGCCAAGAAGACACTGTGCCCAAAGTGAGCTCACATTAAACCAAACTGTTGGGAAGCTACTTTGGAAGTGAGCATGTGTAGTTGAGTGGACCTATGTCCAGAACCAACACGGTAATGGGAGTTCTCCAAATTAACTTCCATGTAGAGTGTTTATGAAAGGATAAATAATAAAAAATTGCCAGTTGAAGCATAAAGATCTTGACAGACTAATTCAACTATAATTCTACAATGTTTAGAACTTAGACTACCAAAATATTTTATCTGGGAGAAGTGTTTCTTCACTGACATTGTTTATGATTGACAAGGTATGGTGGTAATAAAAAGCATACTGATTTACTTGATTTTTGTATTTAAATCCTTTATAGACTCTACCCCTGGATCTGGCTGTAGCACTGATGGGCTGCCTTCTTGCTCTATTTCACCTCCTGGAAGTAATTGCACATGTATGAGATAACAATGTCCTTGGACTTGCCATATGAGGTTTTTTTACCTTGTTGTAGGGAGTTGAGTTGAGGGGATAGGATAGGTAGGGCAAGAAGTGGTAGTAGGCTGAGAAGGAGTTAGGGCTAGGCCAGGGCAGGGTTAACAGTTGTGGGGTGGAGGATGGAACAATAATGGAGTTTGGACAGGGTCATCTGATTTGGATTTAGAAGGGATCTTTTCTCCCTGCTCCTGGACCTTTTGCCTTATGTCTCCTTGGTGCCTTGGGCTCCTTCCCCCAAACTTCCTTGTTGTTCCTCTTCTCTTTCACCTTCCCCCTCGTCCATTCTTCCATCTCTCAAGACAAGAAATTCACAATATCGAGCTTTCATAGGTCAGCAAGGCCCAACTCCTCAGCTAGTGGAGGACTTGGAGATCCCGGAGGATATCTGCTATCTCCTAGGCCCCAATATATGGTGTTGGCAGGGAGTGGGTACTCAAGAAGTCTAGATGGTCAGGTTAGAAAACGAGTCTTACAGTAGCCTCTAAAATGCCTCCCACAGTGGGGCATGAAGCCCAACCAGTAATCCAGCAGACTGTAATCTCTGCTCAGGGTTCCAAATGGGAAATACAGCCACAAGATATTTCAGGTGCTCCTCCAGAGAGTAAAATTAAAATTTCCAAAGAAGTAATTTCAACCATATTTCCCAGTTCTCACTGGTGAAAGGGGCAACTGGTTCTCACTAGTTGAGTGGACAGTTCAGGGAAAGCAAGATACACTGGGTCCTCTCGGTAGAAGCAAGGATAAAGGGTTCATTTTGGGAACTATGCAAATATGGTCTGATGAGTGGACTGAATAGATCATGGAGGGAATGCAACAAGAATGCAATTAGGTCTTCAGAATGCAATTAGTTCACAAATTCTTCTGTATTAGAAGCCTCATGCTGGAAGATGGAAGTAGAGGACTAGTTGGACCCATTTTTGGCCTAAATGTAAATCTTTCCAGATACAGAGTAAGAAAGATGAAAGAAAGAGGCAAGAAAAGAGGGAAAAGATAAAAGTAAGAGGGCAAGAATATATGATGAGGGTCAGAAAGTAAACTGGGTGGTTAGAAGTAAAACAGAAGAAATAACTGTAGGTAGAGAATACAACAGGAATGAGACAGAACAGAGATGAGAGAGAGAAAGGATAAACACAGAAAGTGGAGTACAATGAGAGGAAAGCAGTGAAGAATTCTATATTGAGTCCTGGCTGATCCAGGATGTGGCAGGAGAAAATGTAGCGTGTGTGGGTTTGAGGGGAGGGCTCTTCTTTACCCTTTAGCCCTCATCTCACAGGCTTCTTTTCCCCTAGTAAGTCTGGCTTAGGTGACCAGTGTTTTATCAGCAACCTCTACTTGCCCTTCTGGGTTCTTCACCTAATCTCTTTATTTGAAAGCACAGAGGAGCAACAGTGCAAAGTTCTGGTACAGGGGATGGAAATGAATAAGAGTAGAAATACTGAACTGGGGTAGGGGTAGAGGGACTGGAGAGGGGAAGAAACAGAGCACTTCCTCTATGTAAGGAACCCCATTTTTGAACTCTTCTCACTCATCACTCCCACCCAATGCAGATCTCCACCCCACAAAACAGCATACAAGAAGCCAGGTCCTATTGAGAGGAACTCAGACTTTCCCTTTATTTCTGTCTTCAACAGGGAGTGAGGCAGCAGGAGTAGTAGAGGGTTCTCCTGCCTGCTTGGAACTTTTCCTGCACTGGTGACTTACTTACCTATGGAATATTTCCTGCTTTCTTAGGCATTTACTCTGGAAAAACTATCTGCAACATTCCCAAGGTCCAGGTGCAGGGATCTCTGCTACAGCCTTTCTGCAAGCATTCCACACCACATCAGGGAGGCCCTCCCCACAGGACCCATGCCTCCAGACTAAGTGCAGGATGAAGGAGGGCAACTCACTGTTACAGGAGGAAGTTAGTTGGGTTCTAACAGGATACCTGGAGGTTAGCAATGAGGAAATCATGGCCAGCTATTGGGAAGGTCAGAGCCCTGTCCTGGCCACACTCCACAAGAAGCCAGATCAAACTAGATAGGCACATGATGGCAGATGCCATGACAGGAACCTCCTGATCAAATTAAGAAGAAAAAGGAAACCTTGCTTCCTGCCCCAAGTAATAAATATTCCTCCCCCTAGTTAACAACTGTCAAAGATAGAAACCCACCCCCAGGGTGTGCAGCTCACACCAGCACCTTCCTGCCCTCCCTCTGGCTCTCATATCTCCAGAGTGTACTTTTTGCTTTAATAAACTTTTCTCACTTGTGTTACATATCAGCTGTCTATTGACTTCCCTCTCCTGACAAGACCAGAACCTTCCCTGACTCCTTCAGGTCTGGCTGGGTGGGAGCTGCAGTGCCTGGGACTCTCCAGTTCACCTGGCAACACTGCTAGCCACACACCTGGAACTGGAACACAAGGGCACTAAGCGTAGCTCAAGGACCCAGACCTGGAGTCAGTGCATTCCTGCCTGAGCAGGTTACTTCCCAGGGGAAATGGTAGCAGAGGTCCTCCAGTGCCATGTGTAGCAGAACATGGCATCTTTGGATAAATGTTGCTTCAGCACCTGGAATACAATGTCGCTCCATGACAGGTGTCCTGAGTCCTGCTGCATCCTGCCTCAATGCCAGCAAGCATCCCTGATGCTGTAACATTACAGCATCACTGTCAGGAGACAGTGAGTCTCCTGGCTGCCAGCTGCCTGCCTTCACCTTCATGTCCCTAGCCCTCCTGGATCTGGAGCCAAGGTCTCCACACCCAGCATGGGTGGCTTCACCAACCACAAAACTGCAGCCACGCACCTCCTGTATACCCTTGTGCCCTGCCCATTGACATCACAGAAGGCTAGGGCCACACTTGGGTATGATTGGCCACAGGGCACAGGCACAACCCACTGATTACCACAAGGAAAGGTGGAGACCAAGGGGAAGGACTTGTGCAAATATTGGCCCTGAGCAAGGCTAATGGTGCATGTGGGTCTTCTGAAATTTAGGGCATAAACTGCCTTCAGAGTGGTCCTTCTCCACTTCAGATCAATCTTCAGGATATCAGCAGTGGGTTCATCCAAGATGTAGCAATTTCGTTCTTCCCTTGTTGTAGAAAGGGAGTGGAAGTTGGTTCTTCTATTTGGACAGAAGATATTGAGAGCTCAGAAGGCACAGAAATATTAGATTTGGCTTTTCCCAAGGCAAGAGATAGGAAAGAGGTGAGGGTGCCAACTAGAGTCCAGGAAAAATAAAAGTCATGAGGATAAATACAGTCTCCTCCACCTGGATCCCTAAGCCTAGTTACATAAGTTCATCATGGACTTAGGAAGTTCACATGTGAAAAAGAATTGGCAGTTTCATCAGGCTGTAAACTCTGTAACTCAACAGAGATAAAGCTACAAAAATCTCAAATTTAATCTTATCTTTTGCTATGAATGATAAAATGGAACTCTTCAAGTCTCAGATTGGACTGAGGTAGCACTTAAGGCAGAGAACAAATACTGGGAATCCCTCCACCCCTCCACACCAAAGAAGTTACTGCTTCACTTCAGGACTTACAAAGAAGGGGCCTGGTGACTATTTTGAGAGACTTGGCTTATCCTTTACCTTTTGTTTTATAGGATATAGGAAAAGCAACGTTTTGATTTTTTAACATATCTTTTAATTTGTTATTATTATTTAAGAAATATTTTTTGTATTATTGATTTAGTTTCTTTTAACAAGCAGACCAAAACACACCTAGGATATAACTTCCTTTTCATCTCTTTTTTTTTTTTTTTTTGGATTTAGCTTCTTTTAACAAACAGACAAAAACACACATAGGATCCCTTCCCTTTATTTTTATTTCTGTGTTTTGTTTGCTTGTTTTGGACCTCTTCTTAATATAGGAATTATTCTCAGAAGCAGGAATACAACAGCCTTTGATAACAACAACAAACCCCCTTATTTCACAAAATGACAAGATGGAAGAATTCACCACAACAGAAGGAATAAGAAGAAATGATGGACAAGGATTTAATTAATACAGATATGAGTAAGACGACCAAATTAGAATTTAAAACAACAATTATAAGGATACTAGCTGGGCTTGAAAAATTAGACAAGATACTATAGAATCCCTTACTGCAGAGATAAAAAACCTAAAAACTAGTTAGGTTGAAATTAAAGACACTATAACCAGATGCAAACCTGAATAGACAAAGACAAAGAGGATAGATGAATCAGGGGAATGAATCAGTGATATTAATATTATGGAAAATAATGAAGCTGAAAAGAAGAGGGAAAGAACAATGTTAGATCATAAATGTAGACTCAGGGGCTCAGCAACTCCTTAAAGCATAATAACATTTGTATCACAAGAGTCTCAAGGGGCACCTGGGTGGCTCAGTTGGTTGAGTGTCCAACTTCAGCTCAGGTCATGATCTCATGGTTCATGGGTTCGAGCCCCGCGTCAGGCTCTCTGCTGACCACTCAGAGCCTGGAGCCTGCTTTGTGGATTCTGTCTCCCTCTCTGTCTGCACCTCTCCCATTCATACTCTGTCTCTGTCTCTGTCTCTGTCTCTCTCTCCCAAAAGTAACAAAAACATTAAAAAATAATAAGAGTCTCAAAGATGAAGAGAGATAAAAAGGGTTGGGAGGTTTATTTGAGCAAATTTGGGCTGAAAACTTCCCTAATCTGGATAAGGACACAGACAAAAAAATCTAAGAAGCACAGAGAAATCCCATTAAATCAACAAAAGCTGGCCATCATCTAAACATATCATAGTCAAATTCACAAAACACACAGACAAGGAAAGAATCCAAAAGCAGCAAGGGAAAAATGTCCTTAGCCTAAGGGAAAATATATCAGGTTCACAGATGATCTGTGCACAGAAATGTGGCAGTCCAGAAGGGAGTGGCATGATATATTCTTTGTGCTGAGTGGGAAAAATAGGAAGCCAAGAATATTTTATCCAGCAAGGCTGTCATTCGTAACAGAAGGAGAGAAAAAGAGTTTACCACATAAAAAAAACCTAAAGGAGTTCATGATCACTAAACCAGTCCTGCAAAAAGTATTAAAGGGCACTATTTGAGTGGGAAAAACAGACCAAAACTAAGAAAGACCAGAAAGGAACAGAGAAAACCTAAAAAAAAAAAAAAAAAAAAAAAAAAATCAATAACTTTACCCATAGTCCAGTGGCACTATTTTCATATCCATCAATAATCAGTCTGAATGTAAATGGAATAAATGCTCCAGTTAAGACATAAGTTATCAGAAAGAATAATAATAGTTAAAAAAAGACCCATCTGTATGCTGCCTTCAAGAGACTCATTTTAGACTTAAAGACAAATGCAGATTGAACATGAAGGGATAGAGAACCATCTATCATGTTAATGGACATTAAAGAAAAGTCAGAGTAGCCATACTTATATCAGCTAAACTAGATTTTATTTTATCTTACTTAAAAAAAATAAATGTTTATTTATTTTGAGAGAGAGAGAGAGAGGAGAGGAGACAGAGAGAGAGGGAGAGAGAGAATCCCAAGCAGTTTCCTTGCTATCAGCATGAAGCTCAGTGTGGGGCTCGATCTCACAGACTGCAAGATCATGACCTGAGCCGAAATCAAGAGTCGGGTGCTTAAAAACTGAGCCACTCAGCTGAACCAAATAAATTCGATTTTATTTTATCTTTTTTTTTAAATTTTAAGTTTATTTATTTATTTTGAGGGGGAGAAAGCAGGGAGGGGCAGAGGGAGAGGAGAGAGAGAGAATCCCAAGCAGGCTCCACACTGTCAGTGCAGAGTCTGATGCGGGCTCGAACTCACAGACCATGAGACCATGACCTGAGTTGAAATCAAGAGTTGCCCACTTAACTGACTGAACCACCCAGGACCCCCAAACTAGATTTTAGAGCAAAGACTAACAAGAGACGAAGAAGGGCATTGTATCATAATTATGGTGTCTGTCCATCAAGAAGATCTAACAATTGTAAATTTTTATGCCCACAACTTAGAGCACCCAAATATACAAATCAATTAATAACAAACATAAACTCATTAATAATAATACCATAATAGTAGGGACTTTAACACCTGACTTACAGCAATGGACACATCATCCAAGCAGAAAATCCACAAGGAGACAATGACACATTGGACGAGATGGACTTAACAGATATATTCAGAACATTTCATCCTAAAGCAGCAGAATACACATTCTTTTTCAGTGCACATGGAATATTGTCTAGAATACATCACATACTGGGGCACAAGTCAACCCTCAATATTCAAAATGATTGAGATATACCATGCATATTTTCAGCACACAATGCTATGAAACGTGAAGTCAACCACACACACACACACACACACACACACACACAAACATTTTTTTGGAAATCTCTCGAGTACATGGATGTTAAAGAACATCCTACTAAAGAATGAATGGATTAACCAGGAAGTTAAAGAGGAAATTAAAAAAGTACGTGAAAGCCAATAAAAAAGAAACACAGCAGTCCAAAGCCTTTGGGATGCAGCAATGGCTGTCCTAACAGGGAAGTGTATTGCAATACAGGCTTACCTCACGAAACAAGAAAAATCTCAAATACACAGCCTAACATTACACCTAAAACAACTAGAAAAGGAACAGCAAATAAAGCCTACAGCAAGCAGAAGAAGGGAAATAATAAAGATTAGAGCAGAAATAAACTATAGAGAAACAACAACAATAACAACAACAACAACAACAACAACAACAACAACAAAAGAAAAGGAAGAAGAACAGATCAGTGAAACTAAGGGCTGGTTCTCTGAGAGAATAAATAAAATTGATAAACCCCTAGTCAGATTTATAAGAAAGAAAAGAGAAAGGACCCAAATAAATAAAATCACAAATGAAAGGGGAGAGGTCACAACAAACACCACAGAAATACAAACAATTATAAGAGAATACTATGAAAAATTATATGCCAACAAAACTGGGAAATCTGGAAGAAATGAAAAAATTCCTAGAAACATACAAACTACCAAAACTTAAACAGGAAGAAGTAGAATATTTGAACAGACCCATAACCAGTAAATAAAATTGCAACAGTAGTCAAAAATCCTCTGACAATCAAAAGTCCAGGGCCAGATTACTTCCCAGGGAAATTCAATCCAACATTTAAAAAGGAGTTAATATCTATTTTCAAACTGTTCCAAAAAACAAGAATGGTAGGAAATCTTCCAAACTCATTCCACGGGGCCAGCATTATTTTGATTCCAAAACCAGACAAAGATCAAACTAAAATAGAGAATTACAGGCCAATATCCCTTATGAGTAAGGATGCAAAAACTTTCAGCATGATACTAGCTAATTGAATTCAACAGTACATTAAAAGAATCATTCATGATCAGGTAGGATTTATTCCTGGGCTGCAAGGCTGGTTCAATATCCACAAATCAATAAACCTGATATACCACATTAATAAAAGAAAGGATAAGAACTATATGATCCTCTCAATAGGTGCAGAAAACACATCTGACAAAATACAGCATCTATTCTTGATAAAAACTCTCAATAAAGTAGGGATAGAAGGAACATACCTCAACATCATAAAAGCTGTATATGAAGGCCCCACAGCTAATATCATCTTTATTGGGGAAAGACTGGGAGACTTTCCTTTACAGTCAGAAACAAGACAAGCATGTCCACTTTCACCATTACTATTTCACTTAGTAGTGGAAGTCTTGGTCTCAGAGATTGGACAACAAAAAGAAATAAAAGGCATCCAAATCATCAAGAAAGAAGCCAAACATTCACTATTTGCAGATGACATGATACTTTATATAGAAAACCCAAAGGATTCCACAAAAAAAATTACTAGATCTTCTACATGAATTCAGCAAAGTTTAGGATATAAAATCACCATACAGAAATCTGTTGCATTTTTATACACCAATAATGAAGCAGCATCAAAAGAAACAAAAGAATCCACCCCATTTACAATTGCACCAAAAACAAAAGATACCTAGGAATATACCTGAGCAAAGAGGTAAAAGACCTGTACTCTGAGAACTATAGAATCTTATAACAGTAATTAAAGAGGACACTAAGAAACAGAAAAACATTCCATGCTCATGGATAGGAGGAACAAATATTTTTAAAATGTCTATACTACCCAAAGCAATCTACATATGTAGTGCAATCCCTATCAAAATACTACCAGCATTTGTCACAGAACTAGAGCAAACAATCCTAAAATTTGCATGAACCATAAAAGACCCAACCAGCCAAAGCAATCCTGGAAAAGCAAAGGCAAAGCTGGAGGTATCATGATTCCTGACTTCAGGCTATATTACAAAGCTCTGGTCATCAAAATAGTATAGTATTGTTACAAGACCAGACACACAGATCAGTGGAACAAAATAGAAAGCCTAGAAATGGATACATAACTATATGGTCAACTAATCTTCAACAAAGCAGGAAAGAATATCCAATGGAAAAAGATAGTCTCTTCAGCAATTTGTATTGGGAAAACTGGACAGCAAAATGCAGAAGAATGAAAATAGACTTTTTTACACCATACAAAAAAATGGATGAAAGACCTAAATATGAGACAGGAAACCATCAAAATCCTAGAGAAGAACAAAGGCAGCAATCTCTTTGACCTTGACTGGTACAATTTCCTACTAGACACATCTCCAGAGGCAGGGAAACAAAAGCAAAAATGAACTATTGGAACTTCATCAGATAAAAAGCTTTGTTTGGGGTGCCTGGGTGTCTCAGTCGGGTAAGCATCCAACTCCTGGTTTTGGCTCAGGTCATGCCTATGGTTTGTGAGTTTGAGCCAATGTTGGGCTCCATGCTGATGGTGTGGAGCTTGCCTCGGATACTCACTCTCTCTCTCTCTCTCTCTCTCTCTCTCTCCCCACCCCTCTGCCCCTCCCCCACTTGTGCCCTCTCTCAAAAATAAATAGATGATAGATAGATAGATAGATAGATAGATAGATAGATAGATAGGATAGATAGAGTTTTGTACAACAATGGAAACAATCACCAAAACTGAAAGGCATCCTATGGAATGGGGCAAGACATTTGCAAATGACATACGGATAAAGGGTTAGTATCCAGAATCTACAAAGAACTTGTCAAACTCAACACCCAAAAAACAAATAACCTTGTTGAAAAATGTGCAGAAGACATCAATAGAAAATTTTCCAAAGAAGATATCCAGATAGCTAATAGACACATGAAAAGATGCTCAACATCAGTCATTATCAAGGAAATAAAAATCAAAACTACAATGAGATACCACCACACAATCACCAGAATGGCTAAAATTATCAACACAAGAAACAACAGATGTTGGTGGGGATGTGGAGAAAGAAAAACCTTCTTGCACTTTTGGTGGGAATGCAAACTGCTGCAGCCACTCTAGAAAGCAGTATGGAGATTCCTCAAAAAGTTAAAAATAGAACTACCTGATGATCCAGCAATTGCACTACTAGGCATTTATCTAAAGAGTACAAAAATACAGATTCAAAGGAGGTACATGCACCCTGATGTTTATAACAGCATTATCAACAGTAGCCAAATTATGAAAAGAGCCCAAATGTCCATCGACTGATGAATGGATAAAGAAGAAGTGGTATATATATTTATATATATACATATATATACACACACACACACACACACACACACACACACAATGAAATATTACTCTGTCATAAAAAAGAATGAATTGTTACCATTTGTAAGGATGTGGATGGAGCTAGAGTATATTATGCTAAGCAAAATAAGCTAGTCATGGAAAGATCAATACCATATGATTTCACTCATATATGAAATTTAAGAAATGTATCAGATGAAAATTGGGGAAATAAAAGAGTGAGGCAAACCATAAAACAGACCCTGAACTATAGGGAACAAACTGAGGGTTGCTGGACAGGAGGCGGGCAGGGCTATTGGTTAAATAAGTGATGGGTATGAAGCAGGGTACATATTGTGAGGAGCTTGAGTGTTGTATGTACATGAATCACTAAATCTGAAATTAATGTATTACGCTGTATGTTAACTAACTGGAATTTAAAGAAATAATTGGAAGAAACAAAACAAAGCCATTGGGCAACTAGATCACTCCAGAAGAGGTAAGCAACAACACTTGCTTTAGAGCCTGATCCAGGAGGACACTACGTTTTGTTGGGTCAGAGCGGGGAGATTCAGGAAGGAAAGGAAGAGCCAATGAAGAAGGAAGAAAATCAGGAGAGTGTGAAGTCACAGAAGCCAGTGGGATTTGGGGTGGGGGTGGGGTATGGAGGGAAAGATCTACACTGTCAGATGTTGCTCTGATGGAGGAGAGACCACAGCCAAGTGACCATTCCATTCCAGCTGTTCCTTGAAAGGGAAAACGCCACTGGAGTCATTAGAAAAGAGAATGGGAAGTCAACAAGAGTCCACAGCGAATCTAGGCAACTTTTCAGAGGACTTTTGATGCAGACAGAGGGAATGGGCCCTGGGGTTCTAGAGAGGAGTCTAGTTGGTTTTTTAAGGTGGCTGATTCTGCACTGCATGAGTGCCCGTTGATGGCAACTGAGAGAGAGAAATTGAAGGTGAAGTACAAAATAGTAATTGTGGAGGCAACATCCATGAGCAGGCTGGAGAGGCTGGGGTCGACACACAGGGGGAGGGCTCGGTTCCATTCATTTCCCTATCATGCGCGGGCGCTTGCCACAAAAGCCACCCCTCCGCAATTCCCCTGGCGCTAAGCGAAGTGCTTGAGCAATTCCTGTGGGAACTACACCTCCCGGCAGGCGCTACGCTAGGTGGCCAATGCGCAGGCGCGCGCTGCGGGCCTCTGTCTCTGCCCTCCCTGTAGCCCCGGCCCCTGTTCCCGGCTGCAGGCTCCGACGCGGAGGGGGACGGGTTCCTCTTAAAAGAGAAACGGCGGCTGTGCGCGCGAGGTGGGCCCTTGTCCATCTCTGCTCTCCGGGCCTGCGCGCAAGGCGGGGGAGGCGCAGGCGCATTCCGGGCGAGGGCGGGTGGGGGCGCGCAGGTAAGGCCGAGTCGGGGTGGGCCGCGGCGGGCGCTCTGGGTGGCCTGGTAGCTGCCTGTGGAATTGGCCAGCCCTACACACAGTGAGCGTTAAGTGGGACGGCCGGAGACCGGGTGGGAGCGCCCTCCAGACCCCACCCCCACCCACATTCACCCCGCTATGAAGAGCGCCCACAAAACACACGACCTCCCCTTCCCCCACCAACCAGTAAAGGCCCATGTTCTCTTCAAGGTGAAACTGTTTACCAACCCCTCATCCAGCCCCAGCTGAAATTTCTCCATGAAAGTCTCACGCCCCTTCCCCATAGCTTCCGTTTCTACACTTCAGTATGCCCGGGGTCAGGCCATTGTTCCGACATTGACTTTGTCTCCCTGCCTCCCACTCCACAGCGCTAGTTTACATGTCCTGTAAGCTGGAGTGGTTGGGCCCAATGGCAGGGGATGCTATTGAAATGACTTAGTCTTGCTCCAATTCATTGATGAGGTGAGGCCCCAATGGCGGGTGGAGCCAGAGGCCCGGGATCAGGTACGCCCATATGCGTGTCTCCTCCACCTTGTAGGTCCTGGTGCCTATGGCTTCCTCCCCGGTGGACGCATCCCGCAGGCGGCAGGAGAAGCGACGGCAGCTGGACGCGCGCCGCAGCAAGTGCCGCATCCGCCTAGGTGGCCACATGGAGCAGTGGTGCCTCCTCAAGGAGCGGCTGGGTTTCTCCCTGCACTCGCAACTCGCTAAGTTCCTGTTGGACCGGTTAGGGGCCTGGGCGGGACTCTGGGGGAGGGCACCCAGGCTGCAACACCCAGTCCCCTCCCAGGGTCAGGTGGTGGCCCATTGCTCCTTACCACCCGTCGATTTCTCATTTCAGCAGAACCGCCTCTGTGATTTGTGGCCTTTGTGCCCTCCTGTTGGTCCCCAGTGAATAGAGGGGCCCTTAGGACTGGTCCCTTAAAAGTGTGGGAGTGCTGAGAGCAGTTGGCCTGGACCCCTACCTAAACTGCCTCTCTTCCCCACCCTGGCAGGTACACTTCTTCAGGCTGTGTGCTCTGTGCAGGTAGGTAGGGAATAGCTAGAGTTAGGGGGTCAGGAGCCAGGGAGGGAAGAGGGGCAACAGGGAGCGAGTGATGTGACCCAGCAGCATTCTCCATAAGGAGATTGGATCTGAGTGAGTTTGGGAAAAGGTGGAGAATTGGGGAGCCCAGGGTAGTTTGATGGGAACGTCCTGTATAAAAGAGAGCAGTGTCTCAGGACCTTGGGGAGGTTCTGGGCTCTGAAGAATGGTAAAATGGACTAGACTGGGGTTGCCCAGGGGGCTGGGGGACAGGGCTGAATGTGGCCCCAGAGTGAGAGTAGGAGGCCTCCCCACTTGCCCTGACTGTTGCCTTCACCATTCCAGGTCCTGAGCCTTTGCCCCCCAAGGGTCTGCAGTATCTGGTGCTCCTGTCTCATGCCCACAGCCGAGAATGCAGCCTGGTGCCTGGGCTTCGGGGGCCCGGGGGCCAAGATGGGGGACTTGTGTGGGAGTGCTCTGCGGGCCACACCTTCTCCTGGGGCCCCTCTTCAGGACCCATATCTCCAGAGGAGCCCAAGCCAGTTTTCCGGCCAAGTACTGCCCCAAGAAGCTGGTGCCCAGAGGCCAGGAGTGGGCAAGCACCTGCAGGTAGGCTGGGGGAAAGAAGAGTTGTGGAGAAAAGGAAGGGAAGAGGTTCCCATCTCTTTTGCTTAGAGCTTCATTGTCTAAAAATTATCCTTTCTCAATGGAAAAACTATGCTTACAAGGAAATATATCCTTAAATATATTTTCAGGTATAAAAAGCAAAAAACAGCATAGGGCGTATGTTGTGTTACCCTTGGTGGAAAACTAAGAGGAGAAAGAATGTATGTATACACTTAACGGATGTATAAAATATCTCTGGAAGGGCATGTAGGAAACCAGGCTGTCTGTGGGAAGAATAGGTGATTGGGAACAGTATTGGAAAAGAGGCTTTTCATAGTGTACTTTTTTATACTTTTATTTTCTGAACCCATGTGAATGTATCATTTCTAAAATAAAATATCCCTTCCCACTCCAGTAGCCTCTGCACCCTCCTCCTTCCCAAGAGTCCTCCCACCACTTCAGACCTTAGAAGTACATCTGTCCTCATCCCTCCAGCCCAGAGTTCCTTCCCCTTTGACCCTACAGGTTTGGAATCTGAGCATGATGAGAGGACTCAGGAGGCCAGGTCACCCAGGTGAGGTTGGGGGTGGGAGGGACAGGATAGACTTGGGTGGACAGTGCAGGTGAAGGAGCAGAGCCTGAGGCTTGCCTTCCTTGGTCCAGCAGGGAAGTAGGACCCCTCCTGGAGACCTTCCCGCCCCCAGGAGAAGAGGGGGAGGAAGAAGACGAGGACGAAGAGGAGATGCTCAGTGAGGCCAGCCCATGGACCTACAGCTCCTCCCCAGATGGGCAAGTTGGGGCTGAAGGAGGATGCTGAACAGAGCAGGAGGAGGGAGGGAGCAGCTGGCCAGGGCTTCCAAAGCTTTGCAGACTTGGTGGGGAAGGCAGGATGGGCATTGGGGAAGGGAGAAAGAATTGGAGGCTTTGAATTGGGTGGAAGGTGGTAAAGTTAGGCTGTAGGGCAGAATGAAAGCTGAAAGCAGGTGTGAACAGAGATCCTGGGTAGGAGTAGGGCTGTTCTGAATTTGGGATCTTAGCATTTCGGGGGCTCAGGGCTAGCTGAAAGCCCAGGGAAATAATGCCCTCCTCTTCCTTCTCTTTTCAGCAGTGATCCAGATGCCCCCAGACTCCTTCCTTCCCCTGTCACCCATACACTTAAGGAGGGGGAGACACCCCCAGCCCCAGCAGCTCTCCTCAATCCTCTTGCTGTACCATCCTCATCAACATCATCATTGAGTTCTGGAGCTCTTCCTACCGAAGTTGGGGTACAGCCGGAACTCAGAGGGACCCCTCAAGCAGCCCAGCAGACTGAGCCTCTGGCCAGGTAACCTGATGGCTGAGACAGAGGGCAGGGGCATCCCGGAACATGGCCCTCCCTCGAGGCCCTCTGCTCCCTCTTTGCTGCCCGTAGCCCTGGGATTCAGGCCCAGTCTGCTCTGACCTTGGCCTGGGAGGAGGACACGGCACAGATTGGCCCCAAGAGAATTAGGTAGGACTTGCAGAGCGGGGCTGGAGGGGGGAGAGTGAGAAGAGGGAGTTGAGGAGAGCCTGTGGGAGTCCTTATGCTCCTCCCTATCCTCCTCCTCCCAGGAAAGCTGCCAAAAGAGAGCTGCTGCCTTGTGACTTCCCTGGCTGCGGACGGATCTTCTCCAACCGACAGTATTTGAATGTGAGGAATGTGAGGGGCACAGATTGGGTTTTATGTGGCTTCAGAGGTGAGAAGGGCTGAAGGGGATGCTGAGGTGAAGGAGAAGCTGAAGCAAAGAAGCCTGGAATGTGGGTGGATTCAGAGATGGGAAGAGAAAGATGGGGGTGGACCTGCAGAGCTTACCTACAGTTAATAATCACTAAAGCAGACAGCTGGTAGATAAGGCAGAAAACCAAGCCACCAGTACACAGCTGCTGCCCACTACTGCTGGTTTCTTGGGCCCTCCAAGGGTCACGTGGAGATGATGATGGCATTCCTCAGGCTCTTGGAGTGCTAGTGACTGTTCTAAGCACTTGACATGGGTCAAGTCTTTTGATCTTCAAAAGATCCCTATGGAGTAGGTGCTAATACAGTTCCTGCTTTGCAAATGAGGAAACTGAAGCACACAAAATGGTTAAGCAGTTCCCAAGACTCCTTAGCTAGTGTGTGACGGTGCTGGGGTTGCTGAGTCCACACTCAGCCACCTGGCCCTGTTCGCTTGAGCGGGCAGTTCTAGTGCTAGAGGACTGGAAGATGGTCCTGTCCCCAGCCTAACTGCAGGAGAGGTTTGGGGCACAAAGAGGGAAGGGCCACAGCCCCCACACTCATCCAGAGCCCTCCCAGACCCAAGTCCTGAGGCAGAGACCCCAGACCAGAGGAATGGTGAGGCAAGGGTGGAAGGCATTTGTGCAGGAAATCCCTGGGCTGAGAAGAACTTTACCAGGGCTAGTCAAACGCACTTGAGCTTGTTAATGGAGGACACTGAAGCAGCCACCAGCAGCAGTTTAACTATGGGAAAGCGGGATTATAGATAAGGGGAAAGCCCATGGAATTTAGTGAGCCAGAATGTGACATTAGGTCAGACAGGAGAAATATTTCCAACAAATAATCAGGGAGTTAAAGAAGAACACACAACCCCTAAAAGTGTTCCAGGTTGAAAGCATACGTGTGTGTGTGTGTGTGTGTGTGTGTGTGTGTGTGTGTGTTTCTAAAGAAGATTTAGGAAAACACCATATAATATATACCCATGGTTAGCAATAAAGTAGGCAATCTGGGTGATATTATTGTACATTAATATTGATATTGAAGAGGATAATCATACCTACCCAAATTGTGTTCTTATTCCCAGCAGACAGCAAATCCATGGTTAGGGAACCAGGAGTGTCACCAGAATGGCACTTTGTTCAGGGAACTGGTCATTGTAAGGAAGGTTGTGGCAAAAAGGTGAGGTAATGGAAGTCAAGGACAGAATAGGGTGAGGGCAGAGTTTGGTGTCAGGACGGGATGGTGGACTTATATACAGGTGAGGACTGGCCAGGATGATGTGAGCTGGTGGTGACAGAACTTTTGGGGGATGGGGAGGGGGCAGAGGAGCCTGCCTGCTGGGTCAGCTCTGGTGGTCTCCCTGAGACCACCTGTTTCCTTCCCTAGCACCACAAGAAGTACCAGCACATCCACCAAAAGTCCTTTTCCTGCCCAGAACCAGCCTGTGGGAAGTCCTTCAACTTTAAGAAACACCTGAAAGAGCATGTGAAATTGCACAGTGGTGAGTGGTAGAAATGCCTCCTCACTTCCCTCTCCTGTGGGTCCCTTCACCTCTCTCTCTGGGTGTTTTCATTTCTCTGTGAGTCCCTTCACTTCTCCGTACGGGTTCTGTCCCCTCCCCCTGGTGGTCCCTTCACTTGCCCTGTGAGGCCTATCACCTCCTATCTGCAGGTGCCATCACACCCCTCTGTGGGATGACTCTCACTCACATTCAACTCTCTGTGTGTTGAGCACCTGCCTGCTTGAGACTGTTCTAGGTGTAGGATACAAAAGCGAACAGAGGCATCCACTCTAGTGATAACAGGGATACAAAGAGATGTGAAAGCAGGGAAGGGATGGAGAGCATGAGAGAGGAGTTTCTTTTGTAGAAAGGGAAGCTCCTTTGAGCAAAGACCTATGTGAAGGGAGGAATAGAGGCTTGTCCATGTCTATGGGCAGGCCTGGGGAGGCCCTGAACTGGCATCTGCATGGAATGTACCAGGAACAGAGAGGGGGCCAGGAAGTTAGAAAGGAAGGAAGAAAGGTCAGATAGGTAGCAGGGATCTCTAACACTACCATCAAAGATGGTTTGGCTTCTGGCTAAATTAGATGGGCACCATCCAAGGGTGTTGTGTAGCAGAAGGACACAACTGACTTTAAAAGGAGCACAACTGACTTTAAAACTGACTTTGTGACTGCCATGTGGAGAAATGGGGCTGTAGGAATGTGCAGTGTGCAGTGATGGCAGCTTTAACACGCTGGTACAGTTGAGTTGATAAGAAGTGGCTGGAGGCTGATGTGAGCATGAAAGTGGAGCTAGAAGGGCTGCTGTGAGAAGGACAGATTGGCCACAGGTGGATGGGCAGGAGGGCATCAAGCTGACTTGAAGGATTCCAGCTTGAGCAACTGGAAAGAGGTGATGTGATCTCCTGAAAATGAGAGAGGCTTTAGGAAAGGGACAGTTTATTTGGGACATGATAATTTAGGCATCCCAGAAGATATGAATCTGGAGTCTGGAGATGGTGGGGGGAGGGGGAAAAAGTGTTAATCACAAGCACATGGGTGCTTCACAAGCACATTTGTTGCTGAAGGTGGAGTATACCTCCATGGAGTGAACGTAGGTACAGAAGAGTAATGTATGGGACATGTGGAAAGGGCAGCTACCAAGTGACCAGTGAGGCAAGTGAAGAGAGCAGTACTTGAGGAACCAAGTGGAGAGATTGCTCCAGGGAGGAGGGACAGAGGGTGGGTTGTGCCAGTGCTATAAGACGGAATAAGATGAGGATGAGGACTTTGACTAGATAACAAGGTGGCATGTGACAAGGGAGAGGACAGCCAGAATCGAATAAGTTCAAGGCAGAGAGGAGCTAAAGAAGTGGAGATAGAGAATATGGACTACTCTTTGGAGTTTTGCTGTGAAGACAAGTAGAGAAATGGGGTCTTAGCTGGAGAGCTGTGAGCTTGGGGGCGCAGAGGGGAAAGGGATCCCACTGAGAGTAAAGGTTACTGATGCCTAGGTGGGGTGGGCAGCCTGCAGTCAGGGAGAAAAGGTGTGTTTCTGCACAATTGGAAGGTGGCTACAGTAGAGCAAGTATTCACATAAATGGTCACAAACAAGTTTGGTGATAGATTAGGTAAGGAAGAAGATGTGGGTATTCTCTCCTGGCTTTTCTCTTCTTGGTGACTTTGAAAAATAAGATCGCTGCTGAATGAGGCTGGCAGAGAGAGGAGGTAGTATGGAATAATTGTCTACTGGACTCCTGTGAGTGAGAGAGTGAAATACAGAGGCATATGGTGGACTCTTTAGACTTGTGGTTGTAGATGAAAAGTAGAGGCTGGTGGGTGGGTGGGGGGCATGGATTGTGGATTCTGTTTCTACTTCCCTTAGCACACCTGTGCAGGAGTGGGCCAAATGTTGTGTTTACCCTAAGTTGGATTTTAGCCAAACAGGTCCAGCTGAGGAAGAGAGGGGCCAGTGAATGCGTAATATGAGTGAAGGAAGGCTACAAAGATGCCTTGGAACGGGAGTGTGGAGGGGGACAGTGGAAAGTCAGTGGGCTGCTGGACTGGCAGCGTGGAATCACAGGCTTATTGCATGAGGACAAAGTAGTAGAAGGCCCTTGCTGGAACTGGCATGCTTGCAATTGCAGTTTCTGAAAAGGGTGGGAGACCAGGGACAGGGAGACCAGGGAACAGAAATATGGAGTGCTGGCTGCAAGGAGAGGGACTGGAGCCAGAGATTTGTGCAGTGTGGTAGAGTGATGGGGAAGAAGGCTGTAAGCATACATGTGCCGTCTGACAGGTGGGGGTGAGACAGATGTCTAAAGGATGCCATAAGAAGTGACGATACCTCCAGTATGCCCTGCCCTGAGGCTTGGAGGTACAGGAGAAAAAGCACAGTGGGCCTGTGAGAGCAGCTGGAGAAGGGCAAAGGGCAGGTGCTGTTAGTGCTGGCAGGTTCAGGGAAAAAGGAACAGGTTGGCTGTTGACAGCCACAGGGCACTTTTGGGGGCTGAGAGGAGTGGGATAAGCAGGCTGAATGGGGACAGTACTCCTGTGAAGGTTGGCAGGTGGGTTGGGCTGAGGGGCCACAGCCTGGGGATGAATGCTAGGGTGTCACCTGTGCACCTGCAGACACCCGGGACTACATCTGTGAGTTCTGTGCCCGGTCTTTCCGCACCAGCAGCAACCTCGTCATCCACCGGCGCATCCACACTGGAGAGAAGCCCCTGCAGTGAGTGTGGGGGAGGTAGTATGGGTGGGAAGGTAGGGCTGTGGGTTGGAGCAGGGGAACTGCCATGGGGAAGTCAAGATGGGCTGAAGCACTGTCCTTCCCTCCGCTGTCCCTGGCTCAGGTGTGAGATCTGTGGGTTCACCTGCCGCCAGAAGGCCTCCCTGAACTGGCACCGGCGCAAGCATGCAGAGACAGCTGCTACTCTGCGCTTCCCCTGTGAGTTTTGTGGCAAGCGTTTTGAGAAGCCAGACAGCGTTGCAGCTCACTGCAGCAAAAGCCATCCAGCCCTGCTCCCAGCTCCACAGGAGTCACCCGGCCCTTTGGAAGCCTGCCCCAATATCTCTGCCTCTGTGACCCTGACGTCTGATGATGAGTCCAGGCCCTCTCTGGTTCCTGAAGCTCTGACCACACTCCATCAACAGTGAGCATTCCTGGGCTCTGAGAATCCAGACCCTAGGGACTGAAGGGGAGCAAGGAAGAGAAGGGCCAGATGCCTAGTCCCCAGAAACTAGGGTGACAGGGAGTGTAGGGTGGGGGGCAAAAAAAAAAACCAAGACAGGCTACTTTAGCCTTCCTAAACAACAGAATAAACTCAGTATTTTACAGTTGTGTGTGGGCAGAGTGAATGTTTTGGCACCTGAAGAATGGGAATCCTTATTCCTCTGGAAGCAGGCTCTGCTAAAATGTGCCTGAGTGCACCGTAGGTGCAGGCCCTGTTTCTCTCTCTGTAGGCCCCTACCTCAAGGACCTAGCTTTCTTTCCCAGTTTGGTTTGACACTTTGCAGTCCTTTTCAGTTGAGTGTCATACTTATTCTTGTGCTCAAGCAGGGCAGGCTGTGACAGTATGCAGAGCACTGGGTCATTCCAGAGGGATAGCTGGAGCAGGAATGGAGGTATGTGAGCCTGAGCCACATTTGTACTCTTCACTGAGAACCAAGTGTATAGGCCTTAAGAGTCTTGCCTTCCAGTGCAAAATCAAGGGGGCTCTACATGCAAGATCACTTGGGAGGGGACAAGATATCTTGGAACTTCAAAAGAGCATGGCCCTTGGATCACTCCTGGAGTCTGCAAAGACAGCAGCCTCAAGCTTTGAGAAAAGAGGCTCTTGGTATCCGGAACCCAAACAAACAACTCTTTATTTCAACAGCCATAAGCAAAAAAAATCACTGGACAACTCCAGATTTTCTACCCTGCACTACTGCCTCTGTGGAGCTGTTTCCCCATGGCTCCAAGATTGATTTGGATATAACATTCTGATGTTTCATTTGGCAGTATCCTGCTTTATCCATGTGGTCTAAGTCTAGGACCCAAAGCTAATGTGGCCCACCTAGCTAGAGAACAGTGTCCTGAGAGGGACCTTGATCTGGACACCATCAGGTCTGGCCCATGGGACAGGTGGATGCTTTGCTGAGGGCTCCTGCCCACCCTTACTGGAGTGGGCCTTCTCTGCTGGGCAGCAGGCTGATTGCTTATGGCAGGATGCCTTTCACAGAAATGAGAAATCTCATCATCTCTGCCTAAAAATTTCCCATCTCTCAGAGCCCAGGGAGAAAGCAGCAGAGAAGCTGTCAAGTGGAACCAAGAGGCAAGAAGACCGCAAGGCAGGTGGGTTGTCCCTGTGGCCACCCTGTGATCATTACCTGAAGAGGCAGGACAACAAAAGTATCCAGGAAGCAGAGCTAGAGGAGACTCAGGCTGGAAAAAGGGGACGGGACAAGAGAAGACAATACAGGTGGGAAACCAGGAAGAAAACATTTGAGGGCACAGTAGCAGCAATGGGAACACACCAATACCTGGGCTTTCTTCCATGTCTAGGTTTTCCCAGTTCCCTGCGCCTATACCCCAGAGGTAGCAGGAAGGATGGACAGGAAGAGCTGACAAGGGAAATGGATGTAGGGGCGTGACAGGGGGTGACAAACAGCCATGCTGTTTTTATACAGACTCCCATTTGCAGAGCTGCCCCACCATCCCTGCGGCAGTATATTGGTACTTGCTGAGCCCATTCCAGAGAAGCTTCTCAGCAAGTTTCCCTCAGCTGGGACACAAAAAGTCCGGCTTCTCCTGTTCTGCCTGCCCTGCAAAGATGAGGGCAGCTCCTGCCGTTGCTTGGGTGGCAGCGGTGGCGGCACGCGCTCGTGTGTGGGCCCGCTGGTGCTGTGAGAGCGAGCGACTGTGGCTGAAACACTTGCCGCACTCAGCACATTCTGCTGGCCGCTCGCCCAGGTGTGTCTTGCGGTGCAGTGCCAGTTTGGACCCCACGCTGAAGGCCTTGCCGCACTCAGGGCATTTGTGGGGCTTGTGACCAGCATGGTTGCGCCGGTGCACGTTGAGGTTAGATACGCACGTGAAGCATTTGCCACACAACTCACAATGGTAGGGTTTCTCGCCTGTGTGTGTGCGCCGGTGCTTGGTGAGGTCAGAACGGTCGCTGAAGCGGCGGCCGCACTCGGCACATGAGAAGGGCCTCTCGCCTGTGTGTATGCGCTGGTGCACCACTAGGTCAGAGCGCTGCCCAAAGCCCTTTCCACATGTAGTGCATGCGTGGGGCCGATCTCCCTGGTGGCTGCGCCTGTGGCGCAAAAGGGTGGAACTCTCGCTGAACCGGCGCCCACAGTCCCCGCACATGTAGGGCTTCTCACCTGTGTGTGTGCGCTGATGGCGCACGAGCGTGGCACTCTCCAAGAAGCCCTTTCCACACTCGGGGCACTTGAAGGGCTTCTCACCTGAGTGAATCTGCAGGTGTCGTGTTAGTGTTGAGCTCTTACCAAAGTTCTTCCCACACACACTGCACTGGTGTGCACCCGGAGCATGAGGCTGCGGAGGTGTGGAGTCTCCAGGGCTCCGGGCCACGTGGACGCGCGCGTGGCTCCGCAGCCCTGCGTAGCTGCGGAACGCCCGTGGGCATTGTGTGCAGCGGTGCAATGGGTCGATGGGTGTGATGGGTGACCCCCACGGGTGTGCGCGCACCAGGTGGAAGCGTAGCGCGCTCTGTCGGAAGGTGCGGGCACACAGCGGACAGCGGCGGGGCCGCTCTGGGGGATGCAGGCGGCGCCGGTGCAGCAGCAGAGCCGGGAGGTGTGGGAAGCTGCGGCCGCAGGCACGGCAAGAGCAGGAGCGGCTGCGCTGTCTATGTACACTCTGGTGCAGGTCCAGGTAGCCGCTGTGGCGGAAGCTCTGGCCGCACTCACTGCAGATGTAGAGCGTTTGGCCAGCATGGGCGCGTCGGTGCGCACGGAGGTCAGCAGCCAGGGCATAGCGCTCACCACAGTCTAGGCAGCGGTAGCGGCTGTCACCGCCATGAGCACGCTCATGACGCAGCAGCACCGAACTGTAGCGGAAGCTCTTGCCACACTCACTGCATATGTAAGGCCTTCCTGCTGCTGCCGCCATCTCTGATGCAGCTAACATGGTGAGGGCCAGGCCAGGGGTGGGGGGGTGGAGTCCCCGGAATGCAGGCTGGTAGGGATGTGTGCCACTCCCACGCCAGGGTGCACCTCCTCAAACTGCGTGTTATTTTCCGTTTTCTGAAGGCCTAGAAAGGAAGTGGCAAAGGGAAGAAGGGGAGTTTTGGAAAACTGATCTGCAGATTCTAGGTTCCTTTTCTTGTAAGCAGACTCTGTGTCTTTTTCTAGGGTGCGCTGCAGCCAAGTTCACCCTTCACTGCGAGCCCTATAGGGAGAAAGTCACTGTAAGCTACAGTTAAAGCTGTAACAGCTACACCTTGGGGAATGGCCAGGTGAGCACAGAGTCCCTCATTTCTTGTAACTTCCTCAGCTAGGCCATCTCCTGCATTCCATTCTCCAAGAAGAGTCAAAGCCATAGGACTCCTAGAAATATGGGGAAGGAGGTCTTCATGCCACCACGAAGGGCAGGAGGGATTCAGAGAGGGAGTTTGCCTCCAAAACTCTGCTTGGGAGGAGATGAGGAGTACCCAGCCAGTTTTCTGTCCTTAGGCCAGAGGTCTTAGCCTGGAGATACACTAGGAAACACCAAGAAGGGATGGGCAATGAGAAAGCCCCTGGGCCACAGAGCCTGCTTACCAGAAAAGGAACCTAGAATCTGCAGACCAGTTTTCCAAACTCCCCTAGACCACATCGATAACCTTCCTCTGAGACCTTGGTTTCCTAAGTCACCAATGTGAACCCAGCCAGACCTGGAAGGTCAAGGAGGGCAATGAGATGAAGCCTAAACCCATACGTAAGCAGAAGCCTGGGCAAAAAGTATCAGAAAGGGCTGGGGCCTGGGCAAAGGATGGTATCTGAGAAACCCCAAAGTACTGCACCTTGGCTTTGGACAATACTTGATAAACAACCACTCCACACAGGTACACAGCTTCAAAGTTCTCTGGCCTAACCTTGAGAAAGCAACTCTGGACCTGGGTGAAAGCAACCCTGGAAGGGGTGAAAAGGAACATGTGTAGTCCACAAAAAATAATATTGAAAGTTGATGGCATTTTCCTAGAAGTGCTTTTCACATTTTCAGGAAAAGCTGGGGAGAAGGAAGAAGCATTCCTTCTTAATTCTCAGTTCATCCAAGTTGTTTGCAAACATTTTACAGACATCCTTCATTGCCCTAGCTCCAGGGATCTGAGAACCCAGAATAGCAGAAAAGCCCCTTATGGGGATGGAATCTGTTCTGCTATTGTCTTTATCTCAGATGTTATCCCTGAATCCTAACAAGTTGGTTCAGGTAGCTGTCTGGGAGCAGAGTCAGGCTTTCTTTACAGAACCTCCTGTGGGCCTCATCACTGACTACTTCCCTCAAGGTCCAAGGATTGGTCCCAGCTAAATTCAGTGGAGATTAGGTGCAGTTACTATGAGTTATAGACTATCACTCAACAGGTCAGGGAGAGGAAGCAAACAAGTCAGCAATCATTTTCTTACTGGCAGATGGAAACATCATAAATACCTAGAGCTCTGGCTAAAATATCCCATAAATAGGATCCATTGAAAAAAATCCTTGAGGGGTGGCTGGGTGGCTCAGTTGGTTAAGCATGCGACTTCTCACAGCTCATGGGTTCGAGCCCTGCATCAGGCTTTGTGCTGACAAATCAGAGCCTGGAACCTGCTTCAAATGTTGTGTTCCTCTCTCTGCCCCTTCCCCGCTCAGGCTGTCTTTCTCTCAAAAACAAACAAATAAACATTTAAAAAAGAAAAAAAAAAGTCTTGAAAGCCACAAACCTTCAGGGGTGGGCTCAGGAGCTTCTGCTCCCCTCCACATTGGGCAGGAGTGGCCAATACAGGATGTTCTCTTCTCATGCCTTTGAAGCAGGATGTTCTGTACCCTGCAAAGATGAAGGAAGAGGGACAACATGAATTTAAACTGAGCAGAGGGGACAGAAGCAGGGAGAGAAAGAAGAGGGGAATATTCTTTTAATGGCCATTTTCAAATTTAAAAAAACTAAAGAAAAGTATCATGAATCACTCACCTTCAGCATCTATTTACATTTTGCTCTCAAAATTTCTGTCTCATCTATGACATTCCTCTCATCCCACACACTTTTTCTCTCTTTTTTTGGTCTGCAGTATTTTAAATCCCAGATATCTTATTCAAAGAGAATAAGTTTAAGCACGAACTGCAAGCAGGGTCAGGAGCCCCTCTGCAGACCTCTCTAAAGCAGTCTTTAGAGAGTCTCTCAGTTCTTCCATAGGGAACTTTCAGCCCAGACACTTGGGCAGCTTACTCTAGCTGGTCTTCAATTCAAAAGAACGTTTACCCTCATGTGAATAAAACCTTCCCTCAGGACTCAGTGTTTGATCCCAAATGCCAAAGAGAGCAATGCACATTCCCTGGTGTGTGTTCCACTTCACTTGGGGGTCTGCAGGGACCATGGCACCTCTCAGGCCAAGTTTCTGGGAAACCGCCCCCATGCCTCCCAGGGCACATGCCCAAGGAAGGGAAGACAAATGCACAAACACAAACATGCATACATAAGTGACATATAAAGAAAGATACAATTCTCCCCCACACTCCTGCCCCATTACAAATGTGGAAATAAGACAGACCCTGATCTAGGGAGCAGGTTTGGTAATTCAGTACCAGAGTACACCCTTCAAGTCTCTCTTCTGTACTTCACCCCATGCTGGAACTTGCCCTGGGAGGAAATCTGAAAGGAAAAAAAAAAAAAAAAAAAAAAATCTATATCTATATCTATATCTATATATCTATCTATATCTATATCTATATCTATATCTATATCTATATTACTGTGCAAAAAAAAAAAAAAAGATTTTTAGACTGTCCTAACCATTTTGTCAATTGAGGGTTTTGAAGTTGTTAAACCACCAAATTCATTTTAAGTGTAAAAAAAGTAAGTGCAGGAGGGAAAAAAAAAAAAGTACAGGAGGGCTTGGAAAGAGGGAAGGAAGTAATTATGTGTGATTTACTGAAAAGTCCTAAATGCTCAGTATTTTAAAGTAGTAACTTTCAAGCATCTAATACTTACAAATATTTATAAATGCTACATATGTAATTAATAAAAAACAGGTAATATAAGCTAATGAAAAAATTAACATTTACACTTGATTACAAATAATCTTCGGAGGGCTTCTGAGTTTTATATCACTTTATTTTTGTGTCTTAATAGATATTGCAGGGATTTCATACCATATCTAATTGATCACATATTACATATCAAGAGTATGGTAATTAATTAGGATTTAGTACATTTACTAACAATCTACTATGAGAGCAGTTTAGTCCTTTTTCTTCTGAGTTGTGTCCTTCAGTCACTACAAAGATTTTCTTCCCTAGTTATCTGTTCTGCTGGGCCAACATTTCTGGGGCAGGATGAAGAGGCAAGTGATCATCTCACAATTTCTCCATCTTGAAGCCAGAGCTGGGTAAAACTGGAACAGGAGAGGGACTGAAGATTGTTCCCGCTGTACTGTCCACTATAATAGTCTTGAGCCACATGTGACTGAGCACTTGAAATGTGGCTGGTCCAAATTGAGATGTGCTGTAAAGGGTCAACTACACTCCTGATTTCAAAGATTTAGTATGAAAAAAGAATGCAAGATATCTCATTAATAATGTTTAATGTTGATTATATATATGTTGAAATGATAATGTTTTGTATATATTGGGTTAAATGAGATGTATTATTTAAAAAAAATTTAATGTTTATTTTAGAGAGAGAGAGAGAGAGAGAGAGAGCATGAGTGGGGAAAGGGCAGAGAAAGAGGGAGACACAGAATCTGAAGCAGGCTCCAGGCTCTGAGCTGTCAGCACAGTTCTCATGAGACACAAGATCATGACCTGAGCCTAAGTCAGACACTTAACCGACTGAGCCACCCAGATGCCCCAAATGAAATGTATTATTAAAATTAATTACCTACTTTGGGGCCTTTCCATTTATAGCTCCACCTGCAAAGCCCATTACCCCCTTCACTCAGTGCTTGGCTCCGATAGCCCCTCCTCAGAGAAGCTCTGCTGAGCGCCTTCACACCCCACAGCCCATCCCCTTGCTTGGTTTTATTCTGAGTAATCAGTGAAAGTAACAGGAAACAGTGATTCCCACCCATTCTGGGAAGGTTTCAGCCCCTTTTCTAGGTAAGGATGGAGTGTGGAATCTAGAGCACCAGAGTGGTTATTCTTTACTTTCTTTTCTTCCACAGAAGAAACAAGGTCCAGTACTTCAAAAGAAGTTACCCCTTCTAGCTTCAGGTCCAGTCTGACATGTTTAAGGAGCTGGTGGAAATAGGAATGACAGCCGCTTCCCATCCCAAGTGCCCAAGACTGATTATGATTCAAATACATTTTTTTGGAAGTTCTCCCTTCACAATTTTTTTCCTGTGAACTGGCAAGTGTGGAGAAGGTGCGGATGTTGGCAGGGAGAGAGCATACATAGTAGGATAGTCTATTCCCTGTGTTCCTTTGACACACGGTTGCAAAACTGCAACCCAGAGGGGGCAGAGCTTCCCAGAACTGGGATATAAGAAGGGACTATATATATTGTTTTGAACCTTCCCTGGGCCTAGCAAGAAGTTGGGCACACATAGGGCACTCAATGCTTTTTAAACATGATGTATTAAACTGGCATACAACTCTTTCAAATGTTAGATTCCTGGAGGAGTAGGAAGCCTCTCTCCAGTCATCTTATCCTCCGTAGCCCTATCTATTGCAGGTACTGCAAATACTCTGCTTTGGTTTACTGAAACAGAACTGCAAGATCCATAGGGGAACCACAGAGGCAAGTGTCCAAATTCTGGTTCTTCCATAATAAGTATTAGCTGTGTGACCTTGGACAGGGAACTTTAGGGGTCTGACACTCCTGCCTGGGAGGACCCAGTAAAGGAAACTATTACAACGTTTCATATGAAAAGAAGGTTAAAACATGTGTAAGTCTGACAACTGCGGTTGCTGAAGTTTTAGGTTTTACCCTCCTCAGGAAAGTTCCTCTAAAGAAGGATCCTGAATATGGGGTCTGACTCTGACTTCGACCCTAAGGATCCTAAACGTTCTGCAAGACTTTTTAAATCCCTTCCCTGATCCCCCAAAGAACCCTTCTTCACAGGGTTAGAGCAGTGTAGGCATTCCGTAGCCCCACGCCGAACCCCGGGAGCTTTCAGAGTAAGCACGAAGATTGGTTGTTCATTTTAAGACTTGTTGCCTCGTACTTAACGGGAAGATGTACACAACTATTCACGGTAAGAGGAACGCCACACCTGAGAAGGTCGCAGCGCAGCCAATTCCGGGCGCTTCAGCCAACGGTGGTCATCACGAGTTGCTTGGCGAAACTCTTCCGACCTCAGCTCCTCTCCCACGGCGCCAGTCCACCTTGAGGGCTAGACAGGGCACCAAAGACGTATTGAGGAGTCGGGGGTGATTAACGCCGACAGAGCTTGGTAGCTAAAGCTGCCCTTTTAATCCGTCTTAGCCTGGTGATATCTGCGTCGTGGGGCTGCGGGCCCGAAGGTGACCGGGGGAAGACGGGCGAGGACAGGCTGAGGGCAAGGCCTGGGAGGAGCAGGCCGCCCAGCGTGCCTTAGCGTCACTCGTTGCCGGGGCGGCGCTCGCAACAGCTGCAGGCGCTAGCAGCCCACAGCGGAGGGGCGAAGACCGGCGACAGTTGGAGATCGCTGCCCCGCGCCAACCCTGCCCTCCTAGCCCCTCAGTCCCCTCACCGGTCGCCGAATGGCTCCTTGTACACCAGGCGGTTCCCACTCAGCCGGCTCGCCGACCACTGCCTCCCAGACTGCGGGATTAAGGAGAAGGGAGGAAGGGACTGGCGGAGCGCGCGGCCGCCAAATAGGGGGAGCTGGGAGGCGGCTCGGAAAAGGGGTCACGCTGCAGTCCCGCTTTCCCCAGTTGGCCAGTGGTTGACCTCAGGCGGGCCGCGTCACTGGTTGCTGGGATGACTAGGAGGCGTAGGAACTCCACTGACTGTTCTAAGTCTGTGTCCCAAATCGCGGTGAGGGGGCGGGGCTACTACTGCCAGCCAAATACCACCTCCCTCCTTGACAAGGCTCCGCCTTCTTCCCAGGAGTAACCAGTCTCTACCTCCTCTTTTGTCCGTCCGCCCCTTGGTTCCACCCAATCAGAGGAAAGGGCGCTGAGATCTGGGCACCGCCTCAGTCTGCGGTGGCTGAGTTCCGGTGCGGACTAGTCTTCCAGCTGCTAGCACAGGCCTAGTGGGACGCGGACGAGAGTCCTTGCGGCTGCTGTCGCTCAGGTAACGGATGCCTGGCGCTGAGCGGCCGCGGGTGCCACCCTCCCAAATCGTTCCAGTAGTTAGTAACTTTTTACAGTAAGGCCACACTTGGTACCTATTATCGCGCTTAATCCTCGCCACAGCCCTGCCAATCAGGTTCCCACAAATTAATGTCTAAGGTCGCACTGCCGGGGCTGGGGGTACTCCTGGTCTGCTTTCCAGCCACCTCTTCAAGAGCTGCTAGGCAGAGCTTCCTGTCCAAATGTTGAGACTTCAACCACTGAGAGATGGAAGTGACAACTGATTTCTGGAAATGAATGGAAGTGGGAGCATAACAGTCCCCTCTTCCAGGCTACCGATCATCCAGAACAGACTACCAAGAAAGGTACCCGCTCTAATCTTCCTTTCACGGACACTTAGTACTGCTCATTCTGTTACACATCCAGAGCTTCTGTCCCTCTACTCTGCTCGAGAGCTCCTTAAATCAGTGTACATTTAGACTCTTCATGCCCTACCCCCTTGTTCAGACCGGAATGCTCTTCTGCTTTTAATTCCAACCATTCTTAAAAGTTTAGTCAAATGCCATCCTATGGCGGGATGCTCCTCTTCACCCTCAATCCTGGGTGTGCACCCATGCTGCAATGCAACCCTCTACAGTGGTATAGTCAGATGAAGGCTGTCATCTCCACAGTTAAAGGACAGGCCTTGTTCTACTCATAAGCAATGCCCTGAAGCATGAGCACTGCACATCATAGATGCTCAATGAGTGTTTGCTGACCCACATATGACAGTATTGTGTAAGGAGTACAGGTATGGCAGCAGCAGGCAAAGAAGCAAAAAAATGGACACAGGATGCAGGCCTGGGGTGATGAGCCTGAACCAGGAAGAGATAGATGTGGGAGAAGTAGAAGAGGAAAATGTGCCTGCTGTAAAGTGCCATATGCAGATAAGGTAATGTTATGTAGAAGATGACTAGTTGAGAATAATTCCAAAGCCTTTCAAGCCCGAGAAATGGATTAATTAGGGCATTTCTGAACTCATTGTTCAGCATTGATGACATGTGTTTAAGGGACACTGACACAGTCAATTCCAGAGTAGTGACTAGGATAGTGATAAATACTTTACATAATTGAAAGGGCTGGGGATATTTAACCTGCAAAGAGAAACCTGTTCATGATGACTGTACACAAAATTTGACAAACTGTCATGTAAAAGCAGTGTGGATTAGACAGCTTTCTTTTGTGTAGCTATGGAGGAAAGAACTCAATGGAGAAAAGTGCAGGGCAGTGGAGTTTTGTTTCCTGTGGGAGTCATTACACTGCACACTAGAATTGTTCATCCAGAAACTCTGTAAGGATTTATTGAAAATTTGTTGTCCTTACAGGCCACAAGAGGCATACGACGTGGTCTGTATTTACTATCATTTACCATACACTTTAGAATTATGTGCTTATCTTATCTTCCCTGGTAAGTTGTAAGCTTGAGTGCAGTCTTACTGAGTGCACTTTTCTGAATGTCCGCTTACGTTCAAGGAACTGAGTTGAGTGTTAGAAACAAAAGAGAAATAGTCTTTTGAGGATCTCCAGACTCTGCCTTCCCATCGTATGTCAAGTGTGAAGTGGTATAAAACTAGAACGGGAAGAATGGCATAATTCTGCTATAGGTCATCAGCAAACTTCATAGATTTAACATGTAGCCAAGATTTTGTATCACCATTTTGATGGTGATGATCATTTCCATGCACTGGCAGCTTTCTGCTAATGTAGATGCTGGGATTGGGTTGGGACAGAGAGATGGGATGAGCAGGAAAGGAGTCTTGCTCTAGACTGAAGACAGAGTGTAAGTAGATGTAGGTCAAAATCCTGTGGAGGCTGCTGAGTGGGGTAGGGCAAGAATTCTAGGAAATTGAGGGCGTGGAGATATTGAAAGAGGAAACTCAAATTTGGCTTAATTAGAGGAATCCTTCCACAAAACTTTATCGAGGGCTCATGGAGTTTCACTTGGCTGGACAATGGGGATATAGAAATGTGCCCATCATGTGCCCTTACTGTATGGTTAGAAGAATCTATGCCATGCTCAAGAGTTTGGGCTTCTCTCACTTGGCAGCAGGGAGGAGTAGTGCATTAGAGTTTTCAAAGACTAGGAGGTGAGGTGAAAAAGTTAAGTTATGAGAGTGGATGACATTTCCCTGTATGTGGACAAGAAGACTGAGGGTAGAACCCTGGAGCACCAGTCTCCAAAGGAGGCAGCTGTAGACTGGGCAATCAGTAAAGAGTTTGAGAAAAAAGAGGGTCAAGACAGGGTGAGGTTTTGGATCCCATGTGAGGAAATGGTGGTGAGTGCCCAATGCTTGCAAAACTCCAAAAATGTCATGGCAACATCAGTCCACTGGTTTTGACTAGAAGGCACTGTCAATAGTTTAAGAAGAGAGATAGGGAAGAGGGGAGTAAGAGTACTGAATATTGGGGTGCCTGGGTGGCTCAGTTGGTTAAGTGTTTGGCTCAGGTGATGATCTCATGGTTTGTTGGTTCAAGCCCCACATCAGGCTCAGCACTGGCAGTGTGGAGTCTGCTTGGGATTCTCTCTCTCCCTCTGTCTGCCCCTCCTCAGCTTGCTAATAAACAAACTTAAAAAAAAAAAAAACTACTGAATATTTATTTGTCGTGGGTATGCGGCACATGCTCAACTTTGCAGTTTGAGAGGCAAGTGAAAGGTAAGCAGAGTTAAGGATATAGACCACTATTTCAAATCCTTGTTTGAAATGTAAGCCTAAACAAATCAAATTTGGAAAGCTTGCTGTTACTAGTGATATAAAGCCTGAGAATAGTTTCAATTTCATTTTGTTCCTGTGTTACTATATAGAATGATTTTATTTGAAGTATTCCAATTTCAGTCCCATTTACAATGAAAACATTGGCCTCTAGAACATGACAGCTTCTGTTGCTTCCCTAACAACTCCACAAATGTCAACTGACACAGTTTACCAATAGTGGAAAGAATCAAGTATAGAAAAGTTAAATACAACAATCTAGAATGAAAGCAGGAAAGAATGGATCAACCTAATATGATTCTCAGCTGCAGATTTTATTTTTTTAAGCAAGGTGGATTTTTATTAATTTCAAGTTGCAAACATATTGCAAAGTCAGATCAAAATGGATTTCAGGAGGGATGTGTGGGTGGCTCAGTCAGTTAAACATCCAACTTCAGCTCAGGTCATGATCTCAGTGCTTGTGGGTTTATGCCCTGCATCAGACTCTGTGCTGACAGCTCAGAGCCTGGAGCCTGCTTTGGATTCTGTCTCTGTCTCTCTCTACCCCTTCCCTGCTCACATTCTCTCTCTCAAAAAATAAACATTAAAAAGAATGGATTTCAGGAAATAGGAAAATGAGGGAAAATTTACAAATTGTACCAATAAAATGTATATTAATTTTAACGATCTGCCCAGAGGATTAAATGTCTTTTAAATTAAACAGCACTTTTTTTTTTTAATTTTTTTTTTTCAACGTTTTTTATTTATTTTTTTGGGGGACAGAGAGAGACAGACAGAGCATGAACGGGGGAGGGGCAGAGAGAGGGAGACACAGAATCGGAAACAGGCTCCAGGCTCTGAGCCATCAGCCCAGAGCCTGACGCGGGGCTCGAACTCACGGACCGCGAGATCGTGACCTGGCTGAAGTCGGACGCTTAACCGACTGCGCCACCCAGGCGCCCCAAAATTAAACAGCACTTTTAATAGAAAATGATTGAAGGTTGTGGTGCTTAAAGTCTGCAGCCAACTTTAAGGTCTCAGGCACTGATTCAATAATGACTCAATCAGAGGCTACTACTTATTTTTACATTTATGCAGGGAAACTAATTGTGAAAAGCCCTAGTACACTAGATATAGGTAAACTGGATACACTTGGTGTAGTACAAAACCAGACTATTTGTTGAGAGGATATTTAAAGATCAATTTTCTTTAAAATACAGCTTTTCCCTATTCTTTAATGATGTCCTGGTCACTGGTCCTTGGTGATGATTTTTTTTTTTTTTTTTTGGAAAGAGAGAGGAGAGAGAGAGAGAGCAAGAGCACAGGCAGGGGAGGGGCAGAGAGTGAGAGGGAGACACAGAATTCGAAGCAGGCTCCAGGTTATGAGCTGTCAGCACAGTGCCCGACCCTGAGCTTGAATCCAGGAACTGTGAGATCATGACCTGAGCTGAACTCAGACACCTGACTGAGCCACCCAGGCTCCCCAGTGATGGACTTCCTTAGTCCTTAATGCTCACTGCTAAACAAGTTATGTCATAAAAATTATGTTCAAAACTCACATGTAGGAATCACTGGTTCACAAAATAAGATATAGAAAATGAGCTTAAAATTATGAGGCATAACTTCTAGGGGAAAATTAGTTTGAAAGTAAAATACAAGGTAAGGATAAAATCAGGTTTTATGACTGAAATCATTTTTAATTTAAAAAAAAAAAAAGTTTATATTTGAGAGAGTGTGTGAGCAGGGGAAGGACAGAGACGGAGACAGAGGATCCAAGGCAGGCTCTGCATTGACAGCTATGAGCCCAGTGTGGAGCTCAAACTCATAAACAATGAGATTGTGACCTGAGCTGAAATTGGATGCTTCGTGACTGAGCCACCCAGACACCCCTGACTGAAACCACTTAAAGGCACTTTAGGAACATAAATAGTAAATAATACTATCACATGCAAATGTGCAGCATCTTCAGAGAATATTTTGATTTTGGTTACTTTCACAGATTGAGTCATTTAAAATTTAGAGTATGTTTAAACTTAACATATAATGTGTTACCAAAAATATTTTAAATGTTAAATACTTATCTGTACAAAGCTTAATTGAGGCAGTACATTATTGTGACTAAGGGCCTGGCAGGTCTGAATATTGCCTTACCAGAAATATGATTTGGGGCAAGTTATTTAACTGCTAGACCTTCAATTTCCTCAACTGGAAAATGGAGGAACAGTATACTTCAGTTATTTGTTGGGAGGAACAATGATAGATATAAACCCACTCAGAACAGTGCCTGGTACAAGGTTAACATTGAATATGTGTTTGCTGTTTTTATTATTAAATGAGATGACAAGTTAAGGGAAAAATAATTTATTTCTCAAAAACCCAAAAGGTTTAATAAGGGTAAAAATAATTCAAGGATTTTAGTAATATAGGCTATCCCTTTAATTAACATTTATTGGCAAATTTTACATTATGTATTTCTTGGAGCAAGTTTCCAACTAAATTTTTTAAAAAAACAGCTTTATTGAAGTATAATTGACATACATAATTTCACATATTGAAATGTACAATTTGAACAGGTCCCCAGTAGCTTGTTGTGATCTTATAGTGGTCAGTACTCTGTGCTGTGAAATGTACGATTGGAAAAGTCCTGACATATGTATACACAAATCAAATTCTCACTACAATCAAGATAGACAACACATCCACTACCCACAAGTTTCTGTGTACCAGTTTGTACTCCTTCCTACGTCTCCCCTAGGAAACCACTGATCTGCCTTCTGTCACTATACATTAGTAAACTAGTATGTTTAATTAGCAGATGGTGGTATTTATTAAAGATCTGGCTGATGGTAGGGAAAAAAAAAAATCAAAGAACCTAGAAAGGTAGTTTCTGTTGGTAGAAAACAAACTAAAAAAAAAAAAAAAAGCTTTTAAAGATGAAGGTAATACCAAGTTGGGGGCGTAAATATTTATAATTGTTAGATCTTCTTGATGGATAGCCCCTTTAATTATGATATAATGCCCTTCTTTATCTCTTGTTACAGTCTTTGAATCTAGTTTGTCTGAAATAACTACGGCTTCTCTGGCTTTCTTTTGATGTCCATTAGCATGATAGATGGTTCTCCATCCCCTCACTTTCAATTTTTAGGTCTAAATTCAATTAATAACAAACATAAAGAAACTTACTGATAATAAAACAATAGTAGGGGACTTTAATATCCCACTTACAGCAAGGGGTAGATCATCTAAGCAGAAAATCAATAAGGAAACAATGACTTTGAATGACATACTGGACCAGATGGATTGACTTAACAGATATATTCAGACCATTTCATCCTAAAACAGCAGAATACACATTCTTCTTGAGTGCAATGGAACATTCTTCAGAATAGATCATATACTGGGTCACAAATCAGCCCTCAACAAGTACAAAAAGATCAAAATCTTACCATGCATATTTTCAGACCACAATGCTATGAAAGTTGAAGTCAACCACAAAGAAAAATATGGAAAAACCATAAATACTTAGAGTTTAAAAACATCCTACTAAAAAGTGAATGGGTTAACCAAGAAATTAAAGAGAAAATTAAGAAGTACATGAAAGACAATGAAAATTAAAACATGACAGTCCAAAACCTTTGGGACGAAGCAAAGAGGGTCATAAGAGGGAAGTGTACAGCATTCAAGGTCTTCCTCAATAAAAAAGAAATGTCTCAAATACACAACCTAAACTTATACCAAAATGAGTTGGAAAAAGAACAGCAAATAAAGCCCAAAACCAGCAGAAGAAGGGAAATAATAAACGTGAGAGCAGATATCAATGGTATCAAAAAACAAAACAAAACAAAAACAAAAAAACAGATCAATGAAAGTAGGAGCTGGTTTTTTGAAAGAATAAACAAAATCGATAAACACCTAGCTAGACTCATCAAAAAGCAAAAGGAAAGGACCCAAATAAATAAAATCACAAATGAAAAAAGGGAGATCAAAACCAGTACTGCAGGAATACAAATAATTATAAGAGAATATTAGGAGCAATTATATGCCAACAAATTGGGCAATCTGGAAGAAATGGATAAATTCCTAGCAACATATAAACTATAAAAATTTGAAACAGGAAGAAACAGAAAATTTGAACAGACCCATAACAGGAAAGAAATTGAATTAGTAATCAAAAATCTCCCAACCAACAGGAGTCCAAGGGAGTTTTACCAAACATTTAAAGAAGTAATAGCTATTTTTTGAGAATGTTCCAAAAATAGAAATGGAAGGACAACTTCCAAACTCATTCATTGAGGCCAAAATGAATGACAAAACCAGACAAAGACCCCACTAAAAAGGAGAATTACAGAAAAATTTCCCTGATGATCATGGTTGCAAAATTCTCAAAAAGATACTAGCAATTTGAATCCAACAATACATTAAAAGAAGTATTCACCACGATCAAGTAGGATTTATTTCTGTGCTGCAGAGATGGTTTAATATCTACACATCAATCAACCTGATATACCTCATTAATAAAAGAAAGGATAAGAACCATATGATGCTCTCAATAGATACAGAAAAAGCATTTGACAAAATACAACATCCTCTCTTGATAGAAACCCTAAAGAAAGTAGGAAGAGAAGGAACATACCTCAACATCATAAAGGCCATATGGGAAAGACTCAGAGCTACTATCATCCTCAATGAGGAAAAACTGACAGCTTTCCCCCTAAGGTGAGGAACAGGACAGGGATACCCACTCTCACCACTGTTGATCAACATAGTACTGGAAGTCTTAGCCTCAGCAATCAGACAACAAAAAAAAAATAAAAGGTATCCAAATAGGCAAGGAAGAAGTCAAACTTTCACTCTTCACAGAGGACATAATACTCTAAGTGGAAAACCCAAAAGATTCCACCAAAAAACTGCTAGAACTGATACATAAATTCAGCAAAGTTGCAAGATATAAAATCAACGTACAAAAATCTGTCACATTGCTATACTCCATTAATGAAGCAACAGAAAGAGAAATCAAGGAATCAATCCTATTTACAATTACACCCAAATTTTAAGATACCTGGGAATAAACCTGACCAAAGAGGCAAAAGATCTTTACTCTGAAAACCTACATTGCTTATGAAGGAAATTGAAGAAGACACAAAGAAATGCAAAAACATTCCATGTTCATGGGTTGGAAGAATAAATATTGTGAAAATGTCTATACTACCCAAAGCAATCTCTATCAAAATAACACCAGCAGTTTTCACGGGGCTAGAACAAACAATCCTAAAATCTGTATGGAATCTGAAAAGACTCCTAATAGCCAAAGTAATCCTGAAAAAGAAAAACAAAGCAGGAGGCTAGAACTAACAATCCTAAAATTTGTATGGAATCCGAAAAGACTCCTAATAGCCAAAGTAATCTTGAAAAAGAAAAACAAAGCAGGAGGCATCACAATCCCAGACTTCAAGCTGTATCACAAAGCTGTAATCATCAAGACAGTATGGTACTGGCACAAAACCAGACATATAGATCAATGGACAGAATAGAGAACCCAGAAATGTACCCATAAATGTATGGCCAACTAATCTTCAACAAAGCAGGAAAGAATATCCAATGGAAAAAAGACAGTTTCTTCAACAAATTGTGCTGGGAAAACTGGACAGCGAAATGGAGAATGAAAATGGACCACTTTCTTACACCATACACAAAAAGAAAATCAAAACGGATGAAATACCTAACGGTAACACAGGAAACCATCAAAATTGTAGGGGAGAACAAAGGCTTTAGCAACCTCTTTGACTTCGGCTGCAGCAACTTCCTACTAGATATGTCTCCAGAGGCAAGGGAAACAAAAGCAAATATGAACTATTGGGAACTCATCAAGATAAAAACCTTCTGCACAGCAAAGTAAATAATCAGCAAAACTATAAGACAATCAATGGAATAGGAGAATATACTTGCAAATGACATATCTGGTAAAGGGTTGGTATCCAAAATCTATAAAGAACTTATCAAACTCAACACCCAAAAAACAAATAATCCAATTAAGAAATGGGCAGAAGACATGAATAGACACTTTTCCAAAGACGACATCCAGATAGTTAACAGACATGAAAAGATGCTCAACATCATTCATCATCAGGGAAATACAAATCAAAACCATAATGAGATACCACCTCACATGTCAGAATGGCTACAATTGAGAACTCAGGAAAAAGGTGTTGGAGAGGATGCAGAGAAAGGGGAACCCTCTTACCCTGTTGGTGGGAATGCAAATTCGTGCAGCTACTCTAGAAAACAGTGTGGAGTTTCCTCCAAAAGTTAAAAATAGAACTACCCTATTACCCAGCAATTCCACTACCTGGTATTTATCCAAAGGATACAAAAATGCTAACTCAAAGGGGCACATACACCCCAATGTTTATAGCAACACTATCAAGAGCCAAATTATGGAGTCCAAATGTCCACCGACTGATGAATTGCTAAAAAAGATGTGGTATATACAATGGAATATTACTCAGCAACAAAAAAATGAAATGTTGCCATTTGCAACAACGTAGATGGAACTAGACTGTATTATGCTAAGTTAATAAGTCAATAAGAGAAAGACAAATATCACATGATCTCACTCATATGTGGAATTTAAGAAACAAAACAGATAAACATAGAGGAAGGGTAGGAAAAATAAAAAGATAAAAGCAGAGGGAAGCTGGGGTGCCTGGGTGGCTCAGTCAATTGAGTGTCCGACTCCTGATTTTGGCTTGGGTCATGATCTCACGGTTCATGGGTTCAAGCCCAACATCAAGCTATGTGCTGGCAGCATGGGGCCTGCTTGGGATTCTGTCACCCTCTCTCTGCCCCTCCCCTGCTCGTGTTGTCCCTCAAAATAAGTAATCTTGAAAGAAAATGTTAAAAACAAACAAACAGAGGGAGGCAAACCATGAGACTCTTAAATATAGAGAACAAACTGAGGGTTGATGTAGGGACTTGGGTGGGAGATGGCCCTAAATGGGTGATGGGCATTAAAGGTACTTGCTGGGATAAACGCTGGCTGCTATATACAAGTGGTGAATCACTAAATTTTACTCCTGAAACCAATACTACACTGTATTTTAACAAACATGACTTTAAATTAAAAAAAAAAAAAATGAAGGCAATTTAGAGCATTTCTGTGAAGAAATTAAAAATAAAAATTACCAATAAAAGCTTGAGAAAATTTAGTTTACCAAGAAAGAATTGACTTGTTATACTACCTAGTAACTGATGGTGTTACTGACAACTTTATATGGCTTTTGTATTTTCATATTTCATTAACTGACTTTGTCAACAGGGGTTGGTTGGTTGTTTACCTGTGTCAGGGACAGAAAGGGGGTGCACTTGTGGTGGGGAGATCATGTAGACCTGTGCTGTCCACTATGTTAGTCACTAGCCACATATGGCTATCTATCTGTTATTATTTTAAAGATTATATTTTTCAGTAATCTCTACATCCAATGTGGGGCTCGAACTCACAACCCCAAGATCAAGAGTCACATCTCCACTGACTTAACCGTCAGGTGCCTCCACGCTTAAGGCTATTTAAATAGTTTTAATGGCTATTTAAACTTACATCAAAAATTTAGTTTAGTTGCACTAGCCACATTTTAAGATTTCAAGAGTCCCACACATGGTTAGTGAATACCAACTATATTGGGCAGTGCAGATACAGAAATGTCTATTATTGCTGAAAGTTCTATTGGACAGAATTGACTTGAAGGCTCTTGAGGTACATTATCTACAGTGGAGGTGGGGAAGGTCTAAACTGAAGCAATCACAATCACATGGAGACAACAGATCTATTGAGATACTTAATGTACTACAGAGTAAAGATAGGGTGATTCATTTAGGAAGTCTTCTGTTTCTCACCCTAGGTAAACGGGTAGATGGTTCATTCACCAACAAAGTAATATAGAAGCAGGATTTAGAAAAGAGGATGAAATCAGATTTGTACTCAGTGAGAGGCAACCCTTGTACAGGTCAATGGTCTGAGAAGCTGCTGGATCTCAGAATGTGATCTGTGGGGAGTCTGGATGGAGACAGGGTTCCAAGGAAAGAACAGTGGCCACGAATAGGGGCCATACACTTAGGTGAGGGCTCTGAGAAAGCAGGATGAATGAGATGGTCAGAGACTAGCATCAGAGGCCCTTGCATTTTGGGTAAGGTTTTCAAACATTAGCAGGTCATGAAATCAGCAGAATAGGTCTCCAATAGCATTAAAATATTAATATACTCTGCATATAATTTAAGTAAAGACCTTTCAGATCTTTCCCTGAAACTTTTTTTATAAATAAATATTACACAATGATATGTAAACTGTGTTACAAGGTAAAACATTTTTGGGTTGTAGTCCAACCAGTTTGAATGTCAACTGATTTATAAAATGAGTACCACAGACTATAAGCTACATGCAAACTGGAACAAGTGTCCTTTTCCTTATCACCTAAAATCCTGGCACATACTAGACACTTAGTAAAGACATAATGCATGAAGAGAATAAATCAACGGGCCAGAAAAATAAGAGGAAACCCAGGACAAGGGTGACTCAGAAGCTAAAGAAGGATGAGAGAGAATAAATAATCCAGTATCAGATATCAGTCATTTGGTGATATTCAGAGCATGGATGACCTTGTCTGCAATTTCTGTGCATTGGCAGAAGCAGAAGCCAGACCGCAGAAGTAAATGGGAGAGGAGGAAGTAGAGATGAGATGAATGACAGCGGAGAGACATTTGTTTTGTATTGAAGATGCGAAAGTTCAACATGTGTCTGGAAGAGATATAGGAAAAGTACACTCTAGAACTGTGCTGTCCAATGGAATCACCTATGGCTATTTGAATTAAAATTAATTTTTTTAAGTTTATTTATTTTGAGAGAGACAGAGACAGCATGAGCAGGAGAGGGGCAGAGAGAGGCAGAGAATCCCAAGCAGCCTGTGCACTGTCAGCACAGAGCACAACGTGGGGCTCGAACTCATGAACCATGAGATCATGACCTAAGCTGAAACCAAATCGGATGCTTAACCAACTGAGCCACCCAGATGCCCCTATTTAAATTAGAATTAAATTTTAAAATGCTGTTCCTTAATAATACTTGCTGTACTTTAAGTGCTCTATGGCCACATGTGGCTAGAGGCTGCCATATTATTCAGGCCTGACAGAGAACATTTCTATCATTGCAGAAAAGTCTACATGAGAGTGCTGTTTTAGAAAAAGGTTTTAATTCATCATGTCTGTGCTGGCCTCAATCAAACAAGCCGGTGTACACTGCTCTCCAACCTACTCCTACTTAAAACATTATCCAAACATTTGGATAATGCTGTAGATACTACAATCAATACATGATATTACATTTGGTCTCAGCGAGAGTTAAGCCCAGGAAAGGCCAGTGGAGACATCAGGGAGGCTACTGACTTTCAGGATGTGATCTAGGGGTAGTCTGGGCATTGCATATATTCATGTTGTTACCCCACCAAATACAAGAAAAATACATGGCAACTAGAAGCAGCTCACGATTGCTAATGACAATGCACAGGGAAAAGGAGCTGTAGGACAAGGTATAAGGTTGACAGACACTGGAGCAGTACTGGATAGAAAAGGCTGGGAGAACTCAGGCTAGATTAGATAGAAGATCGTTGGGTAAAATGGGAGTCATTATAGTGAAACTCCAGTTTAAGAAAAATTAAAGTTACTAGCAGAGAACAAATAAATACATTGTTTCTGATTTCTATATGTAATTTTCATGGCTACCTTACTAACAAAAGCAATGTGATAGAAGACAGGTGTTATTATCCATAAGACCTGTCCACTTAGACACTGTTAACGGAGATCTCCAGGCTGACTCACTGGAGAAGCTACTTGTAGAAATAAAAAAATAAAATTTCCAATTTTGTGGGGGAAAAAATACCACTTTTAAAGGAATATACTTGGCTCTACAGGGAGAGAACCAAAGGGAAGAAAGGACATTCAGTTCATTTGCCTTCTCCACCTAGGATAAGTAAGGTCTTTTGCAAAAATAAAACGTGAATCCTCAAGTCTTCCCCGTAGCCTTGCCTGGAGATACCTGGAAGTGACCATCAGGTCGTTCAGGTCAAGTCCTTTCATTGATATAACAAACTTCTCACGGGCTTTTAAGCACGGAATTCAGGTTGCCTAGGTTTCTAATTAGTGCTCAAGAGGTAAACCACGGTCTGCGGGACAGGGCCTCGCTCCGGGAAGGGCTGGAGAGGCAGAGCGTCGGGGTCACGGTGATAACGCCGGCCGGAAGCCTCGAGGAGACCGGTTACTTATCAGGGCTGTCCGTTTTAAACGTCGTTACTAAGGGCCTCGCTGACTTCACCAGAGTGATTACCGATAGTTACTTCTGCAAAACGACCGTACGTGCCAACTGAAGAGTGCGCTTGACCTGGATCTGAGCGGTCCCGCTGCCCCGGCAGAAGCCAACAAGTTCACTTCTGGCGCCGCTTCTGACTTCCTGGGCGAGGCCGGAAGTAGCTTTCTGGCAGCCAGAGCCGCAGAGCGTAAAACAAGATGGCAGCACTCTGACTAAAGAGATTGTCCAATCTTCGTTTTATTTCTACCACCTCCATACCCACAAGGGACTCCGAACTTCCACAACCAGATCTAATTTTTCTCACCACAACATGTTCATATTTCAGTATCATTAATCTTGGGTGGAAGATGGGATGGAGGCAGCTCCAGGCAGCGACCATGAGTACCCTGGGGCACCATTTTGTACGGAAACCGGAAACCAAACGCCGGGCGGGGACGAGGTACGGGAATCCAGACGTGGCCCAGCTGGCCAGTAGAGTGTGGGGGGAGGGGCGAAAGGGCTGGACGGCGTTGTTAGCGCATGATGTATTTCCGCTTCCTCTCGGCCCAGTAGCTTTTGGTTGTACTAGCTAGCTTGTTGCGGGGAGGGAGGGGGAAGATTGTTTGCAGTGGAGGAGCTCAGTGTACGGGAGGGTAAACTGAGGTAATGTTCTGTGTCTGGGGCCCGGGGCTTTGCGTCCGGTTGTGTAGGAGGTCTGGGGGCAGGGTCTTCGGGACTGAGGAAGATTGTGGGGTTGCAGCCTGGAGGCTCGTATTGTCCGCCTGTTTGGAGAGAGGAGGTGGGGCGGGGCTGGGGGTTACTAGGTGAGTTGCAAAGCCCGGCGGGTGTGGAGTGAGGGAGGGCGGAAGAAAAGGGAGGATGGAGGAGATGGGGAGATATCCGAAGGAAGTCTGGAAAGCGCAGATCGTGAGGGGCTGGGCGAGCGGAGCTGGGACGCGGGAGGTGTAGGATCTCAAGTCCTTGAGGGCTGAGGAAAGTACTCGCGGTGGGGGCTGGTCAGAATAGCGGGGTGTGAAAGGAAGAGAGTGAAGTTCTTGGGAGGCTGAGGGGTTGGAAGGGGCTGGTGGCCTGTGTTCTGATGCTGCCCCTGTACTTGGCCTTTGTTTCCCTTGCAGCTCCCCAGAGACTGTCATCCCACAGCCTCGGTTCGGGCCCAGCCTTCTCTCTCCAGTTGTCACCACAGCCTGGAGGCGCCTGCCTCCGCCCTCCCGAATGGTGCTACTCCTCGAAGGCCTCGGCCCAGGATCCAAACCCCCTTTGCCCCCTGCCTCGGAGCGGTTGCTCCGGGTTTCTCCTGGTGGACTCCTCGCGACGGGGACGGAAGAACTTTTGCACCGACAAGGCTGTAGCTCTAGGAACCCCGCTGACAACGTGAATCTTGGCCTCTAACCCAGTGTGAGGTCATTCCTGTGTCCCTTTTTACACCCTTTGAGAAGAGAAACTCTTCTTGTTACCTGGATCCCGGGAAGCCCCAAGCTGGGGCCCTGGTCCCACCATGTCAGTCCTCTCTTGTGCATAGGGCTGTGCCCTCTCCCCATTAGCATGGCTGAATTCAGGCAGGTTCCAGGGGGGCGGGAGACCCCGCAGGGGGAACTTCGGTCTGAGGTTGTAGAGGATGAAGTCCCTCGGAGCCCGGTCGCAGAGGAGCCGGGAAGAGGTGGAAACAACAGCAGTGAGACCAAATTGTCTCCAAGAGAGGAGGAAGAACTGGATCCTCGAATACAGGTGAGAAAACTGAAGGGAAAGGAGAGACAGGGAGCCCAGATTCCAGTTTTCCTGAAGAGCTGTCTGATAAATGAGGGATTAGATTTATTCTCTCCCTAGTGCGCTGGGGCAGGAAAGGAAAACAAGTTTGTCAGCAAATCATTGCAGGATAGTGTGACAAGTTCTAAAAGAGCTGTGTGTGGAGTGCAGAGAAAGGCCTGGGCCTGAGTGCCTGGGGTGTGCTGCTGAAGGCTTAACTGACAAAGGGAAGCAACAAATTGGCCTCAGATGCAGGGCCTCATTTCGGTCAGTGGAGAGTAAAACTATTCTCCTTTCTAAATAAGTAAAGTGGCTGTTGGCCCAGAGATGCGGTATGAGTGGGAGGCACTTTTGAATCTTCTCTTTTGTCATCTTCTCATTAGTGCCTCCCAGGGATGTTCACATCTGTAAAGGGTGAGACATTTCATGTTTTACAACGCCTCAACAGATGGAGGCCTGTAAGGAAATCTGATGTTCATGGAGTTGTATCAGCCATGGTCCGTCCTTAATACGGATTCCGAGTTCTGAGGATGCTGGTTATACCAAATGAATGGAAAAGCTGACTTATTGCCTTGGAGTGTTCACAGGCTAGTAGTTGGTAGGATGGGCAGATATTTGTCAAGGAGCAGTGGGTGAGGACAGAGACCATGGGGAGGAGATGCATGGTCCGCTGAGGTGGGATTGTAGTGTTTACGTGCATTGGCTGGGAAGGGTTCCCCGGGAAAGCAGCTTGGGTAGGTGAGGGCAGGAAGTGCTTGTGTGTTTGGGGCTCAGTCTGCCATAAGGTCTCGTAGCATCTCCAAGATTCTGATGTGGAGGTGACTCACACCTCTGTAGGTGAGCAAGAACATCTCAGGGCTTGCATTCCTGGGCTTCTCTGTCAACTAAACTTTATTAGATTGCTTCAGTGACTCAAGAAGAAATCAGATCTGGTCCTCACATCCTTCCTGCCCTCTTGGTGGGGGTTCCCTGGATGTTGGGCAGAGGAACTCCATGCTTATATGGGAAATGCAGTGAGCCATTCATTTACTGGTATGAGTCAGTAATTTATTTCCACCCTATCTCATGGGTGTTGCATTGAAAACAGCTCAATTTCTTCTGCTAATTTTACAGATTTGTCATCTACTGAGGAAGTAAGTTATAGTGAAAAACACATTGGCCTGAGATTGAAACAACCTCCAGCCTCATGATTTGTGATTTTCATGCAAGTTATGTAATGTCTAAGCCTCACTAACTTCATCTATAAAGTGAGGGGTTGGTCCAGTTTATTTGCACAACTGCTCACTCTGCTCTGACATAGTCCTATGATTCTTTTCTGTTACAACTCTTTTGCTTATCTCTTGGTGAAAGTTTGGAGGTAGTATTTTGGGAAACAGACCCCTGTCCTGTTGGGAGGAGGACTGTATGGTGTGCTTCATACACCTTCTCCCAACATTCCTTGCTCTGCTCCAGGGGAGGATCTACTGTGGTTTCTTTGCTCAGTCGCTCCTGCTCCTGTGTATTTTTCCAGCACCCGCACAGGCAAAGGCGGTAGTACGAAGAGTCACTCTCATGTTTTGCTGTTCACTAAAGTAGCTATTAGCCACACGTGGTTACTTAAGTAAAATCAGTTAAAATTAAATAAAAATGCAGTTCCCCAGCTGCTGTTGGTATTGTAGAAGTAGAACATAGTTCTATTAGAAGAGCTCTGTGAGGGTTGAAGAATATCGAGCAGGCCTAGATTTGCCTTAATTCCAGGGAGCTTGCAGTGTTGTTAATTGGAGCAAGAGGGACAGGCAGATCATAATCTCTCTTGCTAAACTGGGAGGCACATTGTGGAATGGTGTGGGTAATGTGGGGAGGAAAGGTCTTGTTGTAGAGGCTTCCCCCTTTTATGGCACACTGATGGCTGGGCCAGTACTCTGCCCTTAGCAGGGATTCTGCATCTTCTTGCCATGTGGAAGAGGCAGCCTGATGTGAGGGGTACCCTTCAGGGAGGAAGCTGGCAGCATTCAGCCTTTCTGGGTTTGGTCTCCTCTAGATAAGAAAGAGATTGCTGTGTGTCTTTTGAGGTCCCTCTTATTGGGACCTCCCTCTTATAACACAAGACCATGTTATCCTGGTAACTCTGTTTCAGTGCTTTAAATGGATTCTCAGTGCATTCTGTGATTCTCTGCCAACAGATCCATCTTAATCCACCAGCGAATTTTAAAAATACCTGTTCCTGGAGCACCTGGGTGGCTCAGTCTGTTGAGCGTCGAACTCTTGATTTTGGCTTAGGTCATGATGCTAGGGTTGTGAGATTGAATCCTGCATCAGGCTCTGTCCTGTGAGCCTACTTAAGATATTCTCTCTCTCTCTCTCTCTCTCTCTCTTTCTCTCTTTCCACCCCTCTCCCTCATTCGTGCACGTGTGCATGTGTTGTCTCTCTCTGTCTCTAAAAATAAAAATAAAATATAAAACAAAAAATAAAGTAAAATAAAATAAAAATACCTGTTCCTGAGCCATGCCCAGACATGTGAATTCTGGTCTCATTGGGGGTGAGAAATGGTTCTAACATGTAGTCTACATGTGCCCACTCAGCCAGGGATATCCCAAAGGCTAGGGACTCTGTTCAGGTATTTTCTGGGATTCCCAGAAATGGTTGCCCTTAGGAGAAGGCTCTTACTGATACGGGAAATGGGGTTTCTTGGCAGGCAGTTCTTGTCCCCATTGTCTGGTGGGATACCTCTGGAATTTGGAGGCAAGCCAGCTGGAGATCACCTCTAGGCTGACCTGGAGTGTGCTATCCCCCAGGAAGGCCACTGTCTTAGTCTCCATGTCTTGAGGTCAGCATAGTTCTCTGAGACTTTCTGGCTCGTCCTCAGCTTTCTGAGAGAGGGTCCCAGTGGAGGGAAGGAGTGAAGGAGGATGGTGCTAGGGTGGGTCTAGGTCTCCTCCCCTGTGACTTCTCAGTTCCCTTTGTGATGATGGGTACATTCATCTTCAGGTGAGTGGATACAGTCACTCACCTCCTCCTTTGACTCTTCAGAGTGACTTTGCAACCTCTTCATCCTCATCTGAAGTATCCGTTTAGCTCTCACAGGATAGTCATATTTCCCTTACTTAGTCCTTGAGCCATGCATCACCCTGGCCCTGCATCACCATGAGCTTGTGTGTTTTAGTAGCCTGTAAAAGGTGAGCAGGCACATCTGTAGATGGAGCACCCATGCCTTTGACTCAGTGGCCTGGCATCCTGGGAATGTGCCTGCCGTGTCTGGGGAAGGTCACCCTCCCTGCTGGCTGTGGGATCACTGATGGATGATGCCTGCTGACTCAGACTTCATCCTATTCAAATGTCCATTTCAGCCAGGTGCCAGGAGTCCCTGGTGGAGCAGGCCAAATGTACTATATTGCCAGCTTCCCAAAACAGAGCCCTGAGTGCTCATTGGCTTCCCACTTAGCCTTGCCCTGGGTCTGCCTCAGCCTGCTTGTCCCCCACCTCCCCCGACCCCCTTGCTCACCTACCATCTATCCTATTCTGTTCCCCAGTCTCCTTGTCCTGTTAGAGCTTTGTGACTGAGGGGCAGATCTCATCATCAAAAGACTTTTTTAATTGCTGGAAATGTTGTGTGGATGCAAGTTCCCTTCTAGAAAGATGTGCCTACTCCTGCTGTTTGCCAACAGTCAGAGCCCTTTACGACTTTTTCCAGTGGGGATGACTTATGTAGAGAGGCATTCATTCCTGTGATGATCTTGATGATCTGGGAGCACTTTGGGCCGTGGAACTGAGTGGGATCCAGTCTTGGACCTTGGTTTGCCCATGGAAATGTTGCAGGCTGGCCTTTACCCACCTCCTTCTATTTTCCAGAATCAGTTTATTGCCTCCTGAGGCATATCCTTTTCCCACCAGGAATGTGGTTTTTTTAGTTTGATGGTACTCCTGTCTTCTCTGAGGCATCCATCTGAAGATGTCCTTAACCCTAGGATGGTGGTCACAATATCAGGAAAACCAGATCCAAGGTTAGGTCCCTGATCCATTTTCAATTCTGCCTCTAATTCCCTACTCCATTGTTTCTTATCTAGCAAATTTGAACGAGTTGAGAAAGAGAATGTTCTGGCAAGAGCTGCGAAAGCACTGCCACTTCATCTCCCAGATAGTCTGAAACCCATTGTGGGCCTAAAAAAGCTAGAGGAAGACTAGGCCCACGGTGGGAGAGCTTGTCTCTCACCCTAACAGGAATTGCCTTTTGTGAGAGCCCTTGGGGTGATTCTGTCCACTGAAGGCTATGTCCTTGTTAGGAAGGCACTGTGAAACCCTGATCTCTGTGTATCAGGTAGTGCTGGCTCTGGCCCCAGGCCTCTTGTGGGGTCCTGTGAGCCATGTCAGCTGCTTATGGTTCCACAGTGTTTTGTTGTAACCTTATGGACACTGGGTTGTGTGAGTAATCAGGTTGCTCATGTGCACCAACGTCCAGGCCCACAATGTCCAATGTGGGAGTCACATGCTGCTGGCCAAATTGAGATGTACCCTAAGGGTCAGATGCACGAGGATTTCAAGGGCATAGATTAAAAAGAACGTAAAAGTGTTTTATAATTTATGTTGAAAACATATTAAAATTATAATATTTTGTCTACATTGGGTTAAATGGAATGTATTATAATTTAATCTGTTTGCTTTTGCATTTTTTAAAGTTTATTCACCTTAGAGAGAGAGGGAGGGGCAGAGAGAGGGCAGAGACAGAAACTCCTAAGCTGACTCTACACTGTCGGCACAGAGCTGGATGCGGGGCTTGAGTTCATGAATCGTGAGATCATGACCTGAGCTGAAATGAAGAGTTGGACACTTAACCAACTGAGCCACCCAGGCGCCCCTCTTTTGCATTTTTTTAAAAACATGGTTGCCAGAATACTAAAAATTCAATGTCAGGCCCATGTCAGTTCTGCTCTGTAAAGTTTAGAGCCAAATTTATGGCCTCCTTTGAGGAAGTGTCTGCATTGTTGTAGGTATGTGTATTTTCATGAGGTGTGTGAGAGCTAGTGATGGCAGCATTGCTCTCTGCCAAGTGCAGGTTATGTCTGGGTCATGGGCAGCAGGCAGACACAGCCTGGGTTCCACTATCCTGTCCAGGGTCTGCAGGGCTCCTGGGAGAGGATTTCATAGCTGAGTGTCAGGCATTTCACTGGGCATTGATCCTTCTCAGGAGTGTCCTTGGCATGCTGGGCTCCAGGAACTTGACTGAGAAAGGACAGGGAGCATCCTTGAGACCAGCACCTCTCCCTACTCTCTGCCATGTCAGTGAAAGGCCCAGATGGTTCTGTTGCTTCTTTCTCTAGCCTTGGGGCCAGTGAGATCCTTTAAAAAAAAAAAAAAAAAAAAAAATTTAATGTTTATTTACTTTTGACAGAGAGAGAGAGAGAGAGAGCGAGCGAGCGCGCATGAGCAGGGGAGGGGCAGAGAGAGAGGGAGACACAGAATCTGAATCAGGTTCCAGGCTTCAAGCTGTCAGCACAGAGTCCGACGTGGGGCTTGAACTCACATACTGCAAGATAATGACCTGAGCCGAAGTCAGACGCTCAACCTACTGAGCCACCCAGGTGCACCAAGGGCCAGTGAGATCCTTATGCTACCATGTCTGGTGACTTGTCCCCAATGTTCTCCCTCCCTGCCACAGAATCTGTTGTGTGAGGACCTGGGGTCTCTGTCAATCAACTGCTCAAGCAGGCCTAGAGGTCTCTTGAACCATGGAATCTTCCCTAATCTTGACATCAACCAGACCCTCATGATTCTGCTTCCTGCATTTCTTTGGGATCGCCCTGTCCTCTCCCACCTGGAATACTGCAGACAGCCTCCACTTTTTTCTCCCTGGCCACTGTAAACTTTCCACATACTGCTCAGACCCACCTTCCTAAACCACAGACTGGGTGGTGCCAGGCTCTAAGGGGCTCCCCCTGCCATTGGGAAAAGTTCTGGTATCCTTTCTCCTGTACCCCAGCCTTGCCGGCTTCTCACCTGACAAGCTGCCTGCTCTGGGCACCTGCTTGTCACTGGTGCTTTTCTGTGTATCTGTCAAGGCCCAGCCTAGGAGCAAGTCCTCAGGGTGTCCTGCCTGGCCTTTTCTGCCCTGGTAGGTGATCCTGCTGCTCCCACCAGGCCTGCTTCTTACAGTTCCTTGTACCACTTTTTTCTTACTTACTGAGTCCGGAGCTTCTGCCTCTTTGTTTTCTGAATTCTTGGGTGTCATGGTGCTGAGCTGTGATAAGTGTGTAGTAAATGTGTGGTGAGTGACTGGCCTAGTGTTCCTCTCTCAGGAACACAGACTGTTAGCTCCAAGGCTACTTCTATTGGCTGGAATTTCGGAGAGAAGGTGGCCCCATGTTCTAATGAAGAGAAGGCAGGCTTGCTGCCACTTTGCTGTGTGCATGTGTGTGTTCTATTCTCTGAATGGTGATTTCCTCATCTTTAAAATGGGGGTTTTACTGTCTGATGCAGAGGTGGAGTTGTGAGGATTACAGGAGACTGTATATTAGGTCTCCTGCACGGAGGCATTTGACAGTGCCCTTTTCCTCCATTTCTTCCCTTCCTTAATCAGGCAGACTTTCCCTCCCACCCCACATGGTTCATGTAAGAAGCTACTTTTTCCCACTGCTCTAACTCTTTGCCCCTCTTTGGCAGGAGGAGCTAGAGCATCTCAACCAGGCCAGTGAGGAGATCAACCAGGTGGAGCTGCAGCTGGATGTGAGTGTTGATCCTTTTCTTCACACCCTTGGGCTAGTCTCTGGAGGTGTCTTCTTTTCTCCCTGTTCAATACAGTGGCAGGGGAAGGGGCATGTATGAAAAACGAGAGGGGCTGGGACCCACACATGTGCCTTCCTTCTGCCCATGTCCCTGTCCGTTTGCCAGGAGGCCAGGACCACCTACCGAAGGATCTTGCAGGAGTCAGCAAGGAAGCTCAACACACAGGGCTCCCACTTGGGGAGCTGCATCGAGAAGGCCCGGCCCTACTATGAGGCTCGGCGGCTTGCTAAGGAGGTATGGCTAGCTGATGCACATTCCAGGAGGGGCGCATACAGAGCCTGGCCCTGGACTCTTCTAGTCACACAGAACACTTTCTGGTTTCTCTTATTTCTCTTCCCTTTGGTTCATGTCTCTTTTCTTTGCTCACCTCTCCATTCCTTTACCCTTTTCCTTCCCCCCCTTTTTTACACAAGTAATGGGTTCAGTATTGGAAGACTCTAATGTAACAGTAACTATAAAAGAAGAAAACCAAAATCACTCCAAATCCTGCCATGTGCCTGTTTCACATTTTTTGCATCTAGAATTTATTTTAGTCAAGTATGGTAAGACACAGAGACAGCTGCCATGAAAAGAGAGTTTATAACTTAAAATTTCCAAGAAGAAAGAGCATGCTGCACCACCTAGGGCCACCTGGGGAAGCACTTGGGTTGATCAGGAGGCGGAAGACATGAGAGGAAAGCTTGGCTCAGAGCCTTTATTGCGGTTATAATGGGAAGGAATGGGTAAGGCAGGGTAGGCAACTTTGATCGAATTTAGAGTTAGATAGCTTGAGTAACTGTGGGCCCTGGGCTATAGGGGTGGTTTCTATATTTTGGTACCTGGCCCTGGGTTAATGTAGGGCAGGGGAAATAATTGGCTTTGTGTGTGAGAGTTAGATAAAGGAGGTGGTGGGCTTTGGATTGGTTGGTTTGCATTTGAAAAGTATGCTCACAGAGGAGTTTAGTATCTCTAGGAATTAGCCCTAGGAAAACCCCAGGATGTGAAAGCATCATAAAATAGAGAAAATAAAAAACGTAATTAATACAATACAGATAACCCCTTGATTTTTGGGTGTGTGTATATCCTGCCAAAATGAGATTTATGATACGTGCTATTTTTCTTCCTTTATTTTACTTATTTACATATTTCCATGTCAATAAATATACATCCATGCTATCATTTTTAAAAGCTGCTTAACATTTCCTCATATTATTATTATTATTGTTATTAATGTTCTATTATACACTTAATCACTTCCCTATAATTGGAAACTTAGGTTTGTTTCCAGTTTTATGTTTGGTAAGCATGGTTGTAATGAGTATCTCAGAACACTTGTCTTATTTCCTTCAGCTTACATGCTGGACTGGAGGTGATGGTCTCAGGGGTGTACTCTCTGTGAGACTTGGTCCAAGTCATTCACCACCTTCAAACTAAAGTGGGGTGGATCTTTCTTTGTTCTCCCTAGAGCCCAGGCCAGTGGCCTTTGCGAGTGCTGGGTTTCACACATTCACCCTGCAGTGGCAGTATCATTTTCCAGTCCTTTTTTTTTTAAGTTTATTTATTTTTTTATTTTTGAGAGAGAACACAGGTGGGAGAGGGGCAGAGAGGGAGAGGAAGACACAGAATCCAAAGCAGGCTGACCTGTCAGTGCAGAGCCCAATGTGGGGCTCGAACCCACAAACCGTGAGATCATGACCTAAGCCCAAGTTGGACATTTAACCAACTGAGCCACCAGGCTCCCCATCCAGTCTTTATTTATGCATTTATTTCTTTTGAGCCATATCCTTACAAGATAGTCTTTATGGAATGTTGCTTCTTTGGCATTTATCCTTAGTGCAGTTTGGGAAGTGAAGCTGATATTGCACTGGGCCTTCCTCCTCTCGTCCTCATCCAGGATGGGTCTCCATGGGCGGTGGGGGTCCCTTGGGGCTCCCCATCCTGATGGTCCCGTCTTCCAGGCCCAGCAAGAGACACAGAAGGCAGCGCTGCGGTATGAGCGGGCCGTGAGCATGCACAATGCTGCCCGGGAGATGGTGTTTGTGGCTGAGCAGGGTGTCATGGCTGACAAGAACCGGCTGGACCCCACATGGCAGGAGATGCTCAACCATGCCACCTGCAAGGTGAGCCAGGTCTCCTCCGGTTCTGGTACTTCTTGGCTATCCTTTCATCCCATCTCCCTCTTTCTTCCTTTCTTCTACCCCCCAGCCCTCCCTCAGCTTTGATTATGTTTCAGGCAAATCCTTTTCCTTCCTCTCTGCCCTTTTTGGCCTCCATTTACATTTCCTTCTGACTTACGAATGTCTCTCTGGGCTCTTCTTGAACCTTTGCATCCACATATGGGACTGACCCCCAGTTGATCCACCCCTGGATTCTCAAGGTTCAACACTCACATTTTGTTACATTTAGCTGTGACCCCTCACTTCTATGTTCAGAATGTTCTCCTTTTCTTACTTTTGGGCTCTGCTAGTGTACCGTGATTTCTGAAGTGTAATTTATGTATCATTTCTAAGCTACTCCCAGGGGACTAGGGAGTGGGAAGATCCCTGGCATCAGCTCCAGTCCACTGGGGCTGTTACAACAAAATAACATAGACTAGGTGGCTTAAGCAAGTTTATTTCTCACATGTATGTATCATTTCTAAGCTACTCCCAGAGGACTGGGGAGTGGGAGGATCCCTGGCATCAGCTCCAGTCCACTGGGGCTGTTAAATACAAAATAACATAGACTGAGTGGCTTAAGCAAGTTTAGTTCTCACAGCTCTGCAGGTTAGGAAGATCAGGTGCAGGCAGATTTGGTACCAGGTGAAGGCCTGCTTCCTGGTTCCTAAACAGCTGGCAGTCTTTTCACTGTGACCTTGCGAGGTGGAAGGAGTGAGTGACAGCTCTCCAGGAACTCTTTTGTGAGGACACTAATCCCATTTATTTATTTTTTGAGTGCTCCCACCTGTATAACCTAATCACCTCCAATACTATCACCTTAGGGGTGAGGATTGCAACATGAATTTTTGGGGGGGCGGAGGAGAGATATAAACATTTAGTCTCTAGCAGCAGATGTCAGATCCTGAAGGATGGTCATGTCTTGAGAGGCAAGAACATGGGTCCTGGGTCAGTGATGTATGTCCTGGTGAATGTATGGCCAGGTGAATGAGGCAGAGGAGGAGCGGCTTCGTGGTGAGCGGGAACATCAGCGGGTGACTCGGCTGTGCCAGCAGGCTGAAGCTCGGGTCCAGGCCCTGCAGAAGACTCTCCGGCGGGCCATTGGCAAGAGCCGCCCCTACTTTGAGCTCAAGGCCCAGTTCAGCCAGATTCTGGAGGTAAGGCAGTGGGGGTGGGGGAGAGTGTGTGAATAGGCAGGAAGGGGGTAGGCATGGAGAGTGAGGGCAGTTAGAGGGGATGCCAGTGCCTCTCTGGTCCATCTGACAGACCAGTGTGGTGGCCCAGGTGGAGGTACATATGCTAAGAATGATACCTAGGAGTGGCAGTTGGGCTTGGGGAATGGGTCCTGGTAGAGAATGGAGTTGAAAGGAAGTAAATGAGAAAAAGTGGGAATCGGGAAACCAGGGAGAATGGGGATGAGGAACTGGCCAGATAGGGAAAGGGAACCATGGGGAGAGGAGGAGTGGGTGGGAATGAAGACCTGGGAGGAAGGTCTTGTAAGGCCAGGAGCAGGACGATACTGCTGGGAAAGAGGAAGAAGAGAAGAGTGAAGAGGGGCTAGGCTGGGTGGGGTGGAGCACTGCAGGTTTGTGTTGGATGGTGAGCTGGCCTAAGAGTCCAGGAAAGGAGGCACCAGTGGAAAGTGCTGAGTGGAGCTGAAGGGACTCCGCTCCAGGAGCCACGGACAGTTGGCCAGTGGGTCACCTCACTTTGTTCCTCCCTCTGCAGGAGCACAAGGCCAAGGTGACAGAGCTGGAGCAACAGGTGGCCCAGGCCAAGACTCGCTATTCAGTTGCCCTGCGCAACCTGGAGCAGATCAGCGAGCAGATCCATGCCCGGCGCCGGGGCCAGCCCCCTCATGCCCCTGGCCAGCGGCGCTCCTCCCCTGTGGGGGCAGAGGCCGGGCCTGATGGTGGCGAGGATGGAGACAGTGGTATCATAGAAGGGGCTGAAGGCGGGGTGCTGGAGGAGGGCAGTAGCCTGGGGCCTGGCCCTGCCCCTGACACAGACACACTGAGCCTGCTGAGCCTACGCACAGTGGCCTCAGACCTGCAGAAGTGTGACTCTGTGGAGCATCTGCGGGGCCTGTCGGACCACACCAGTCTGGATGGCCAGGAGCTGGGTTCCCGGAGTGGGGGGCGCTGGGGCAGTGATGGCGGGGGCCGTGGGGGCCGCCACCAGCGCAGCATCAGCCTGTAGTTCATGCTCAGGGTGGCTGGTTCCTACCACCATTGGCCCATGTAGGGCTCCAAGCTCCCTGTCCTCAGGTCCTTGCTTCCCTTGGAGAGGTCAGGTTGGCTCTTGTCTCTGGTGAATTTCTCTCCCTCCTCCCCCAGTTCTTTGCAGGTGGCAGCTCTCTTTGCCTTACCCCTTCAGAAGGCTTTTTCTATGGCTCTCACATTTGCCCTCCCCCTGCTAGCTCCTCTTGGTCTGATGTTCTTCACTGCCCCCTTTCTGCTTTCCTTCCATCTGTCTGGCTTTCCCCTCAGGGAACTTGGTCTAGAAGGTACAGGGTAGCCCACTGGAGAAGGTGGATGTGGGACCTGAGTTTTGACATCTTGGCCGCCTGGTTTGAGGCAATAGACAGGTGTCCCTCCCACCTCCCCATCTCCCATGGGGGCCTAGGGATGCTACAGAGCCTCTGTCCTAGCCTGCCTGTATGTAATCTGTAAAATGCACTGTAGGACTGTGTGCCTCTGGAAAACACTACACATCCCTGCAGTACTCCCTTCTCATTACCTAAGCCACCTTGCTGTGTGTGCCACAAAGAAGGACTTGAAGGGTACCAGTGTCAGAGAGGGTGAAACCCAACCCCACTGTCCATATAGAGGACACCACCTCCAGACAGGCTCCCATGTGCATATTGTTTCCCCAGCTGAGCTGGGCCATTAACATTGCCAAGGTGCTAGTGGGTCTCTAGCAGGGTCAGTGTTGGGGGGTGGAGACATAATGAGGTCCTGATGGTTGAGGCCTTCGCGGATTCCTGCTGCAGAGTTGGGTTTACTTTTTCTGGGTGGAGGTCGCTGAGCTTAATCTCAGCGCCCTCCTGCTGGGTGGAGTTAGGGAATTTGGTGCTCAATCCCTCTCCCTCTCTCTTCCCCAAACCAGACAATACCTACTCCAGAATCCCTTGGGGACTGTTCAAGTTTGGCTACTGAGCCTTCTCTGATGCAGGGAGGGGTTGCCCTAGGGTGAAGGGACCCTTGGGAGGGGTTTGGTGGTGCTCCAGGCTGTAAGGGAGGAAAAGCAGGGAAGCCACACTGGATCTGGGTGCCTTGGGAGAACTGGTCCTTCCTCCTTTCCCACCCTAAGAGGTCTGAGAGCTGGACTCTGGGCAGGATAGCTTGTGCCTAGGCCTGTATGCTGCTGCCATCAACTGGGAGGAGTGGGCCATCATATGGAGGGTGTTTCCCTGTGCTAAGATGGTCACTATGAGAACCACTGGGTTTGAGGTGGCCATGGGTGGAGGGGAGAAAGGGAGGGAGGATGTGGGCAAGCCTGTGTGCATGTGTTGGGGTGTGTGTGTGTGTGAGAGAGTGAGTGTGAGAGAGAAAGAAAAGGGTCTGCCCCTGATTTTATTTAAATAAAATAGTTTATGTAACAGTAATGTTTACTCTTCCTGTTAGGGAGGGGGAAGGGCGTGAGGATGGGGAGGGGGGAAGAGCAGGGCAAAGGGGGGGGTGCTTTTTGTATGGGGGAGTCAGGGCAGGGGAGATGCCCCCCCTTCCTCCCACCTGCCAAGCTAGGAAGGGTCTGTGGGATGGACAGGACGTTGTCAATCACTGGAGGTCCAGACCAGATGAGGGTGCCAATCCTGGATGTGTCTGGATGTGAGCATGAAGGAAGGGGAGGGACAAAAGTGGGGTTCTGAGAGACTTGAATTTCAGATAGACCATAATCTTTGCCTCCAGCAATGTTTATGACATTCTTAGTGTAACTTTTTTGCTGTTTATCTGAAATTAAAATTTAACACATGTAAAAGGTGATGTTCAAGTCAGGGTTGACCTGTTGTGGGATAGAAAGGATTTGAATGTGTTTGGACCCCACAGCCTGTGAAATATCTAGTGGAATCAGGTTGGGGAGGGATGAGGACTTCAGGAGCCACGGAGGTGTAGAGCGAAAGCTTTGGATTCAGCACCCTCACCTGCACCACCAGAAGTGTGCCAACATTTAGGGCCAGGTGAGGAGGGGGTCAGCCAGGAGATGGAGAAGGCTCTGCTAGGGAGGAGAGCAGGAGGTCAACTGGAAACCTGATGGGAAATAAGTGTCCTGAAGACACTTGAGGGGCAGGGTGGAGGGCAGAGCAGTGACCCTGGTGATCTCAGATGGCAGATGGCCCATCAGGAGCCACTGTGTTCTGAACATACCAGGTACTGTCCACGTATGAGACTGCCTTTCCTAACCTGGCTTTTTGACAGCAAATTATTTTTTTTCTCACAGATCCAGAGGAAGTCAGGTCAAGCTATCGGTAGGATTAGTTCTTTCTGAGGGTTGTAAGAGAAGGATCTGTTCCAGGTCTCTCTCCTTGACTTACAGACCTCTGTCTTCTCCCAATGTCTTCACATCTTACCTGTGTACATGTCTGTGTTCAAATTCCTTTCGTAAAGGTTACCAATCATATAGGATTCGGGTCTACTCAAATGACCTCGTTTTACCTTAATAACCATACAGTCACATTCTGGCTGGCTTACAACTGCAACATACACATTCTGAGAGAGAGATAAGTCAGTCATACGCAAGTCACCACTGTAAATGATGTAAAAGGTATCTGATCCTGTTCTTTCTGTCGTAACATCACTGGACTTACCTACCATTCTGCTTATTGGAATGCCCTTCAACCGACCTCTCTCCCTGGGAAGTAAAGTGTGATAAAGCAGATGAGTGCCAAGATATGCCCTTTATTACTGGAAGAGCTGCTATGAGAATGCATGGCCCATGTCTTTGGGCAAGTGGGCTTTCTGAGAGGACACCCCAGGGTCATACTTCCCTCCCAGTCTTTGACAGTGCAGGACCTGCAAGGCTTCTGGTGTGAAGGAGCCCCAGAAAAGAAGGGCTGACTGCCCACCCAGTTTACTCACAAAAACACCTACTAGATAAGGCAAGAGTGGAGAGCTAGTAGGAGGCTTAAAAGCTTATGGCACTTGCTCTGTGTGGAAGAAAACAGCCCCAGCAAATAGGCCACCAACCCTATCTTAACAATAGTGCCTTGTACTTGCCTAGGGTGACTCATGTGCTAGGAATATGAATTTACCCATTTAATTTCCACAACAACATTATGAAGTAAGTAGCGCCATGATTACCTTTTCATGGGTGAGAATACAGGCATAGTAGGGATGTCCGGTTTGCCCCTCACCTTGTAGAAGGTAATGAAGGCAGGTATTTGGACTTGAGTGCAAACACAGGAACCAGATGTGAGAAAGTGGAGTGGGTGTAGTCATCTTTTAGGAAGTTTTACTGGGAAGGGGGGGGGGTCAAGGAATTTTGCTGTTTTAAAATGAGCAAAAGATGGTCAAATTCAGGTGATGTATCTCATCTCCCCCATTCCTGTACCATGTCATGTCACGCATCACACTGAGTGGTAATTAGTTCTCTCGAACTATGTCATCCCCGGGTGAGCAGCTGGGCCTCCATCTCCCCCGCACTTAATACATACCTGACACTTAATGTTCAGTAAATGCTTTTGTGTCTCCTCCCCATAGTCTGAACCTATGCCAAGTGACTTTGTTAGTACTGTGGTTAGGAGGTCAGCATCTATATCTACAGTCCTAGAATCATATCTCTATATCTCCGGGAGGGTGTTCTCACACTTCTCTAGGTTCCAATTTTATCACCTACAAAATGAGACAGTGTAGGTGTGCCTAACACTATGCCAGGTCAGACAGGATGTTAGCCACAATGATCCCTATTAGTTCCCTGCAGCTTTGAGATGAAATGAACTTCAAATTAGGAGGCCTCCTACTATCTAGTGCTAGAGAAGGAGACTTTTTATAAAGGCCCCAATGAGATTTGGATTTACCTCGTCCTCTGTGAGTTTGGTGGTCACCCTCAACTTTGCTCGCACGCATAGCTAAGATGGGCTTCTTGGGTTGTAGTCCTGTTTGGTCAGCAGAGGGCAGCAGCCACCAGAAAGCGGGCTGAGCGCAATCTGTTGGTTCTGGTTCTATCGATGTGATAATACTGCAGGCCTGTGAGGTTTGCCTCCTCGACCCTTGGTGGGTGGTCCTGGGAACCTAGAGGGGTGGGAGGTGGGGTGTATGCAGCAGAGTGGAGCCCACCTGGGCTTCCTGCATTTCTGGTGTGCTTGAATCTCCTGTTGTATGTGAAAACTGGTTCAGGTCTGGTGGGCAGCTGGTCATTTGAGACCAGATGTTCTGTGCCTCTTGATGCCCTGTTCTCCTCCTCAGAACTCACCTCCTTCCTTGTCCTCCTTAGTGCCTTGTCCCTCTCTCTGCTTCACCCTCTTTACATATTCCCCTCTTGAGAAGTCCCTTTGGCTTCCCTCCACCACCGCTCCTGAGCCCTTGGCTTCCTCTTTGTCTGCCATTCCGGAGCCCCAGGCTGCCACACTGCACCATACCTTGAATTAAGGGAGCCAGGGGACCATTTCACTGGCTGGCAAAAGGGTGTGTGGTGTATTAGATATTTAGCAAGATCTTTTAGAGTTGCAAACAATGTGGTAGGGCTTGCTAGGAACACCACAAGGTGTAATACCATGGATGGGAAAGTCAGGTAGCAAACACAGGTGCATACAGGTAACAGGTGATACAGGGAAGTGAACAAATAGATGTTTAAGAGGGCATTCAGGGAGCTCTGGAAGGTTAGGAAAGATAACAGAGGGCTTTGAGCAGGGAATTACTCTTGAAGCTCTGGACCAGTCCCTGTCCTCAGGCTGGAGAAATGGTTTGGTGGGAGTACAAACTGGTGCAGCTACTCTGGAAAACAGTATGGAGGTTCCTCAAAAAATTAAAAAGAGAGCTATCCTATGACCCAGAAACTGCACTACTAGGTACTTACCCAAAGGATACAAAAATGGTGATTTGAAGAGGCACCTGCACCCCACTGTTTATAGCAGTGCTGTCAACAATAGTCAAATTATGGAAAGAACTCAAATATCCACTGTATGTGTGTACACACACACACACACACACACACACACACACTGGAATACTACTTGGCAATAAAAAAGAATGAAACCTTGCCATTTGCAACAATATGAATGGAACTAGAGTGTATTATACTAAGTGAAATAAGTCAGAAAGATATCATGATTTAATCATTGTGGAATTTGAGGAACTCAACAGATGAGCATAGGGGAAGGGAAGGAAAAATAAAAACACAGGGGAGGCAAACCATAAGAGACTCTTAAATACAGAGAACAAACTGAGGGTTGCTGGAGGGGAGATAGGTGGGGAAATGGGTTAAATGGGTGATAGGCATTAAAAGGAGGGAACTTTTTGGGATAAGCACTGGATGTCATATGTAAGAGATGAATCACTGGGTTTTACTCCTAAAGCCAAGACTATAATGTACGTTAACTATTTGAATTTAAATTGGGGAAGAAAAAAAAAAAAAGGAATCCCCCCCCCCCCCCATACTGCCTTTACCAGTCCTCTCATCCATGCTTTACTCTTCTGAAATTGTCCTAAGCTCATCTGGCCAGGGCCTGTGACTCACCTATCTTGGTGTTCTCAGGGGGTGGCACATGGCACTTTTTACCAGATATTTGCTCATTGACTTGCTTATACTTGTGCTACTCTTGGCACAAATTTTCCCCCTGCTTAACCTGTTAGACTTCTGCCTATGGTTCTGAGGCCCAGCTCATGTGGACTTTAGACCAAAGGCCCATGGCTCCTTTAACTTATTGCAGGACTGGCCCAGTGTCACTCCTGATGTCATCTCTGACTGCATCTCACTCAACACTTAACATTGTACAATAGACATTCTATAAAGTAGAGTGACCATACAACCTGTATGGTCTAAACTGGGACACTTGAGTGAAAGAGGCAGATGTCACCCAGGACCGAAAAACACTGGCCATACTGTCCAGATACAGTTGTTATTGGCCTGCCTCTGCCACACAGGTGTTCGTGCATATGCACGAGACACTCAATCCCTCTGGGCTTTGGTGTTCCAATCTGCAAGAAGGGGGGCCAGATTGGCTAGATAACATCTCAGGTTATCAAAAGCACTAAAATGATATGGCCAATGGAGGAAGTGGGGCCTGTGAGAGGTGTTTTGGTGAAAGCTGTGAGATGGTGGATGCATTCGTGGAGAGGTGTGGGGTCAGGGCATGAGAACTCTAACTTCCAGATTGACTATGGACCAGCCTGGAGGCAATAGAGGGCTGCTAGACATTTCTGCTTTGGACATGAGGTGATGACCATCCAATGCTGTTGAAGAACTTGGAATGCTGGGCAGTGATTTCTCCTTCCTCAGTGCAGGTAAGATGGTTATCACCACACAGTGGAGATGAGCCAGCTGACTTATTCATCAATATTTTTGGAAGGAGGGGGTATAAAAATGAGTTTCTTCCCCATTTAAGACAGGATCATTTTGTTCTAGGATGGAAAGTTTGGAGTTTATCAAGAGAAGACAAATTCATCCTTGCTCAGTTACTGCTTCATCTCACATGTGCTTCTAGGCCACCTTGTCCCCTTTCCTCTTGCCTTGTGATTTCTGTGATAACATGCTATTAGGCAGAGTCCTCTCCACACTGAACAGAAGAGAATTTTAGGCATGCCAGAGCCTGTCCTCCTAAGGTGAGGCAGGAACTCCTACAGAGGTTGGGAAACAGAAAAGAGTGGAAGAAGTAGTGGGAACACTGCCATGGGAGGGTTTCCTGGTATGAGGCTCTTTGAGCTGCAGAACTCTCAGGTGTTGCTGCTGCTTAGAGGAAAATTAGAGTCATTTAAAGCCACCTTCTTCTCGTCACCTCAGTGGTGCTATTGTGGTTTCAGCCTCCCACTCTCCTTGGAGAAAGAGGCCACAAGCCCACCTGCCCCTGCACCACAGGGTAGGAATGTGCAGTTTCTGTTCTCCCATTTGGCCTTCTTCCAGCTAATCTTTACCCAGCGAACAATTCCACTTTGCACAGGGACTTCCTAAATCCCTGATCACAAACTCTTCCTTCTCTCTTGAACAGTTGCATTTAGCAGAAGGGACTGTATAAGGCTACCCAGTTGGAAGGGGGACCTGCCAATAACAAGAAAGGACATGAGGCCTTAGGATGGTGTCCCTTAGAGAGAGGGAAACTATGTCTTCATGGAACCAACAAAAAGTTAAAAAAAATGCAAATAGGTGTGTAGTTCACCTGCCACTTTGTATAGTCTCTTTTTTATCCTGAATTGAATTAATTTTTCTTTTTTTTTTTTTTTCAACGTTTTTTTTTTTTTATTTATTTTTGGGACAGAGAGAGACAGAGCATGAACGGGGGAGGGGCAGAGAGAGAGGGAGACACAGAATCGGAAGCAGGCTCCAGGCTCCGAGCCATCAGCCCAGAGCCTGACGCGGGGCTCGAACTCACGGACCGCGAGATCGTGACCTGGCTGAAGTCGGACGCTTAACCGACTGCGCCACCCAGGCGCCCCTGAATTAATTTTTCTTAAAAAATATATAAGACACAACCAGAGAGAAGGTGACAGACAAGAAGGCAGAATCTGAAACAGGCAAATTGGTCTGGAAGCATAAAAAGAGATGAGAGAAAGTAGTCTGCAACTAGAAGAACTACAAGAATTGGAGAAAGGGAAAGAAGTTGAGAAGAGAGGAAGAGGAATATGAAGATACATAGAGTCAGCTGAAGGGAAGGACTTGACAGAAGAAGAGGAAAACACTCCCAGATGACTGAGCTAGTAACAGAAATGGTGTTCAGAGGTACCTGCTTATCAATGGAGTCCAGTCAAATTTTATAGCTCTCCCTTATCTTCACCTGCTCAATGTTGGTAGGTGTGGGACAATTCCTGGAGCTGCCTGCATTCTGCAGCTGACTGCCTGCCAGAGGTTTATGGCTCTGATGTCAGAGAAACCACTAATACATCTTGTTTCAGACATGCCTCGCCCTCTGTTGGCTCCAACGGTGTTTGATATCTAATAAGAACTGTTAAAAAAAATTCAGCTGATGAAAACCATAGAATGCATATGAAGGAAATTGAAGAAGATACAAAGAAATGGAAAAACATTCCATGCTCATGGATTGGAAGAATAAATATTGTTAAAATGTCAATACTACCCAAAGCAATCTACACATTCAATGCAATCTCAATCAAAATTGCACCAGCATTCTTCTTGGAGCTAGAACAAGCAATCCTAAAATCTGTATGGCACCACAAAAGACCCTGAATAGCCAAAGTAATATTGAAGAAGAAGACCAAAGCAGCAGGTGTCACAATCCCAGACTTTAGCCTCTCCTACAAAGCTGTAATCATCAAGACAGCATAGTATTGGCACAAAAACAGACACATAGACCAAAAGAATAGAATAGAGACCCCAGAATTGGACCCAAAAATGTATGGCCAACTAATCTTTGACAAAGCAGGGAAGAATATCCAATGGAAAAAAGACAGTCTCTTTAACAAATGGTGCTGGGAGAACTGGACAACAACATGCAGAAGAGTGAAACTAGACCACTTTCTTACACCCTTCACAAAAATAAACTCAAAATGGATAAAGGACCTGAATGTGAGACAGGAAACCATCAAAACCCTAGAGGAGAAAGCAGGAAAAAAACCTCTCTGACCTCAGCCACAGCAATTTCTTACTTGATACATCTCCAAAGGCAAGGGAATTAAAAGCAAAAATGAACTATTGGGACCTCATGAAGATAAAAAGCTTCTGCACTGCAAAGGAAACAATAAAACTAAAAGGCAACCAACAGAATGGGAAAACATATTTACGAATGACATATCAGACAAAGGGCTAGTATCCAAAATCTCTAAACGACTCACCAATCTCCACATCCAAACAACAAATAATCCAGTGAAGAAATGGGCAGAAAACATGGATAGACACTTCTCCAAAGGAGACATCCAGATGGCCAGCAGGAACATGAAAAGATACTCAACGTCACTCCTCATCAGGGAAATACAAATCAAAACTACACTGAGATATCACCTCACACCAGTCAGAGTGGCTAAAATGAACAAATCAGGAGACTATAGATGCTGGAGAGGATGTGGAAGAATGGGAACCCTCTTGCACTGTTGGTGGGAATGCAAACTGGTGCAGTGTGGGGGTTCCTCAAAAAATTAAAAATAGATCTACCCTATGACCCAGCAATAGCACTGGTAGGATTTTCCCCAAGGGATGCAGGAGTGCTGATGCATAGGGGCACTTGTACCCCAATGTTTATATCAGCACTTTCAACAATAGCCAAATTATGGGAAGAGTCTAAATGTCCATCAACTGATGAATGGATAAAGAAGTTATGGTTTATATACACAATGGAATACTACTTGGCAATGAGAAAGAATGAAAGATGGCCTTTTGTAGCAACGTGGATGGAACTGGAGAGTGTTATGCTAAGTGAAATAAGTCATACAGAGAAAGACAGATACCATATGTTTTCACTCTTATGTGGGTCCTGAGAAACTTAACAGAGGACCATGGGGGAGGGGAAGGGAAAAAAAGTTATAGAGGGAGGGAGGCAAACCATAAGAGATTCTTAAGGACTGAGAACAAACTAAGGGTAGATGGAGGGTGGGGGAGAGGGGAAAGTGGGTGACTGGCAGGGAGGAGGGCACTTGTTGGGATGAGTGCTAGATGTTGTATGTAAGCCAATTTGATGATAGATAGATAGACAGATAGATAGATAATCACATCTCCACCCCATGTCAACTTGTACTCATACATGTCTTTTTATCTTTATTCCTAATTTTCAAATAAAAGCAATAACAAGATCATAGTTCTATCTGACATGATACAAGTATTCCATGTACAACTGAAAATGGAAAGACCTTTCCCCAGGGGAAGATGCAAAGTCCTGGGGTGATGTTTTCTCTTCTTTATATTTCATAAGTTAAATACTACGATGTTGATGCCTTGATAGCTCAGTCAGTTAAGTGTCTGATTCTTGATTTCTGCTCAGGTCATGATCTCACGGTTTTGTAAGTTCAAGCCCCATATCAGGCTCTGTGCTGACAGTGCAGAGCCTTCTTCAATTCTCTCTCTCTCCCTCTTGTCCCTCCCCCCCATCAGGTTCTCTCTCTCTCTCAAAATAAATAAACTTTAAAAAGAAATACTAGTATGTAACATTAATAATAATTAAATACTGTGAGATAAAGTCAATACATCTGATACTATGGGGAAAATGGCAGAGTAGGAGGACCCTGAGCTCACACAATTCCACATTTACAACAAGATAGCACCTACCTCCAAGTCAATAAACTGAGGAGCAATCTTGAGATTGGAGAACAAACTCCACAACTAAATATAGAGACAAAGCTGCATTTGAAACTTAGGAAGGTCAGAAATACAGAGGGAGGCTACCCACAAAGGTAGGGAGCTGTGCACATGAAGAAAACAGTAATGGGGCCTTGCACCAGGGAATTCACATGAGGAAGACTAATCCCCATAACATTTGGCTTCAAAAACCAAAGAGACTGAAATTGTGAATTTGTAAGCCAGTGGGACTTGGAACCTGGAGCTTTAAAAGTCAGCTGACTCAGCACTGGGCAAGCTGGGAGGGCCAGTGATAGCTGGACCACTGCCACTAAAGAGACAGTCGCCTGATGGAAGGGCAACATAAAAGGAGAAGCTTATACAATGTCAGGGGCAAACAGGAAACATCTGTTCATACTGATTTTGAAGCATGTTGGGGGACATCTTTGAAAATGAGGGAGCTGGCAAGAGCCATTTTCCTGCTGCACACCCAGCATAAACACAAAGCCACCTGCAGGAGGTAGGGCTGCACAGACATTTGTATCCTCAACCCAGAGCTCAAAAACATGTTTCTTAAAGCTGCATGAACACCCACCCAGCCACTGGGTGAATAGCTGCCATCTCGTGCTCAGCCCAACTGTAGCGCAACACCCAGGTGCACATGCCCCTAGCCACCATTGCATACTATGCCCAGATGAAGGGTGCACTGCTGCCATTGTGGTGCATGCAGCTATGCCCTGCTGTCATTGCCTGCAGCCTCACACCCTGGCCACCTGGGGTGCAGGCCCTAGTCACTGCAGTGCTTCCAGGAATCCAGCATAGGACTAGTGGCCCAACAAATTTGACCAACAATGCCGCCCTGCTCCCAAGCTCCCTAGTGGACATGCCCTCCCAGAACTGGCCTTCCTGGGTCCCACTGACACCACAGAGAGTAAGCACAGACCAAAACGGGCAAAGAGACACTACAGATGACTATACTGAAAGGAAAAGTAACTCCAACACAGCAGCCAGGTGTAAGCAATATGCACAGGATACTCTTCTGAAGTGCCAGGTTCTGGTGTACAGGGAACATTGCACTGCAGGGCACTCCAGGACCTCCTCTTCATAAAGTCACTACTCCCAAGAGCAGAAGACAGCTGAGTTTACTAACACAGAGAAACAAACACAGAAAGGCAGACAAAATGAAGAGACAAAGAAATGTATTCCAAATGAAACAATAGGACAAGGCCATGGACATAGAGCTAAGCAAAACAGATTTTAAAGCAATGATCACAAGGATACTCACCGGACTTGAGAAAAGAGTGGAAGACATGAGTGAGACCCTTAACACAGAAATAAGGCTCAATAAACAAAATGAGAAACACACTTGAAGGAATGAACGGCAAGCTGCAAGAAGCAGAGGAACAAATTAGTGGCCTAGAAGACAGAGTAATGGAAGGGAATCAAGCTGGAAAAAAAAGAAAAAAGAATTATACAAAATGAGAATAAACTTAAGGAACTCAGTGACTCCATCAAATGTAATAACATTTGTATTATAGGAGACCCAGAAGAAGAAGAGAGAAAAAAAGAGGGAAGATAATTTATTTGAAGAGATAATGACTGACAATTTCCCCAATCTGGGGAATGAAACACATATCCAGATCCAAAAGGCACAGAGAATCCCCAACAAGATCAACAAAAGCAGAGCCACACCAAAACATATTGTAATTGATGTGACAAAATGTGGTGATAAAGAACAAATATTAAAAGCAGCATGACAAAAGGAGACAATAGTATACAAGGGAACTGCCCCATAAGGATATCAGGAGACTTTTCAACATAATTTTTTTAAGCTAGAAGGGAATGACATGATATATTCAAAATGCTGAATAGCAAAAATCTGCAGCCAAGAATATTCTATCCAGTAAGGCTGAATTCAGAATAGAAGGAGAGAGAAAGAGTATCCCAGGCTAGATAGATGATAGATAGATAGATAGATAGATAGATAGATAGATAAAGGGGTTTATGGGTTTGTGACCCATAAACCAGCCTTGAAAATAATATTAACAGGGACTTTCTGAGTAGAAATGAGAAACCAAAAGTGACAATATAAAGATAGGAAAAACAAAATCAATAAAATGAATGTTTCTGTAAAAAAAAAAGTCAAGGAACTCACAAAAAAGGGATATAAAATATAATAATATATACCTAAAATATGGGGAGGAGAGAAAAAAAGAATGTATTCAAACTTAAAAGACAATCAACCTAATATAGATTGTATGCACAAGTGTTGTATGCAAACTTAATGGTAACCATATATCAAGAACTATTAACAAACATGCAAACAATAAGGAAAAGATATCAAAAAATATTATTAAAAAAATCGGCTTACCATGAAAGAGAGAAGGATGAGCAAGGAACAGAGAAACGTCTTCAGAAACAACCACAAAAATACATATCTATCAATAATTACTCTTAAAGTAAATATACTTTATTTACACACACACACACACACACACGTGTGTGTGTGTGTGTGTGTGTGTGTGTGTGTGTGTGTGTACTAAGATAGAATTCCTTCTATCCTGACTTTCTTGAGGGTTTTTACAAAGAAAGGATGTTGTATTTTGTCAAATGCTTTTTCTGCATCAATTGACAGGATTATATGGGTATTCTCCTTTACTTTATAAATGTAATGTATCACATTGATTGATGTGCAAGTATTGAATCAGCCCTGCTGCCCAGGAATGAATCCCACTTGATTATGGTGAATAATTCTTTTTATATGCTGTTTAATTCCCTTTGTTAGTATCTTGTTGAGAATTTTTGCATTTTTATCAGGGATGTTGGCCTGTAGTTATCATTTTTTGGGGGGGGGGGGTTTCTGTCTGTTCTGGGAATCAAGGTAATGCTGGCTTCATAGAATGAGTCTGAAAGTTTTCCTTCTATTTCTATTGCTTGGAACAGCTTGAGAAGGATGGGTATTAACTCTAATTTAATTATCTGGTAGAATTCCCCAGGGAAGCTATCTGGTCCAAAGCTCTTATTCGTTGGGAGATTTTTGATAACTGCTTCAATTTCTTCACTAGTTATGGGTGTGTTCAAATTTTCTATTTCTTCACGTTTGAATTTCAGTAGTGTGTGGGTGTTTAGGAATTTGTCCATTTCTTCCACATTGTAAAGTCTGTTGGCATACAATTTTTCATAGTATTCCCTGATAATTGCTTGTATTTCTGAGGGATTGGTTGAAATAATTCCATTTTCATTTGTGATTTTATCTATTTGTGTCATCTCTATTCTTTTTGAGAAGCCTGGCTAGAGGCTTATCAATTTTGTTTATTTTTCAAAAAAACAACCTTGGTTTCATTGATCTGCTGTATAGTTTGTTTGTTTGTTTGTTTGTTTGTTTTTAGATTCTATATTGTTTATTTCTGTTCTGATCTTTATTATTTCTCTTCTTCTGCTGGGTTTGGAGTGTCTTTGCTATTCTGCTTCTATTTCCTTTAGGTGTGCTGTTAGATTTTGTATCTGGGATTTTTCTTGTTTCTTGAGATATGCCTGGATTGCAATATATCTTCCTCTTAGGACTGCCTTTGCTGCATCCCAAAGTGTTTAGAGTGTCATGTTTTCATTTTCATATTTGTTTCATTTTCATATTTGTTTCCATATATGTTTTAATCTCTTCTTTAATTGCACGGTTGACCCATTCATTATTTAACAGGATATTTTTTAACCTCCATGCGTTGAGGTTTTCCAAACTTTTTCTTGTGGTTGATTTCAACTTTGATAGCATTATGATCTAAAAATGTGCATGGTATGATCTCAATTCTTTTAAATTTATTGAGGGTTGTTTTGTGACACAATATATGATCTATCTTGGAGAATGTTCCACATGCACTCAAGAGTAATGTATATTCTACTGCTTTAGGATGAAAAGTTCTAAATATATCTGTCAAGTCCCTCTGGGCCAGTGTATCATTCAGGGCTATTGTTTCTTTATTGATTTTCTATCTATATGATCTGTCCAATGTTGTAAGTGGAATATTAAAGTCCCCTGCATTTACCACATTCTTACCAATAAGATTGCTTATGTTTGTGATTTATTGTTTTATATATTTGGGTGCTTATGAATGTGGTGCATAGACATTTATAATTGTTAACTCTTCTTGATGAATAGACCCAGTAATTACGATATAATGCCCTTCTTCATCTCTTGTTACAGCCTTTAGTTTCAAATCTAGTTTGTCTGATATAAGTATGGCTACTCCAGCTTTCTTTTGACTCCCAGTAGCATGATAGATAGTTCTCCATCCCCTCACTTTCACTCTGAAGGTGTCCTCAGGTCTGAAATGTGTTTCTTGTAGATATCAAATAGATGGGTCTTATCTTTTTATCCATTCTGTTACCCTGTATCTTTTGATTGGAGCATTTAGTCCATTTACATTCAGTGTTTTTATTGAAAGATATGGGTTTAGAGTTATATGTTATCAGTAGGTTTCATGTTGTAGTGATGTCTCTGGTCCTTTTTGCTCCTTGCAACATTTCACTCACAGAATCCCCCTTAGGATCTCTTGTAGGACTGGTTTAGTGGTGATGAATTCCTACAGTTTTTGTTTGGGAAAACATTTATCTGTCTATTCTGAATGACAGGCTTGCTGGATAAAGGATTCTTGGTTGTATATTTTTCATGTTCATCACATTTAAAATTTCCTGCCATTCCTTTCTGGCCTGCCAAGTTTCAGTAGATAGGTCTGCTACAACCTGTATGTGTCTACCCTTGTATGTTAAGGCCTGTTTATCCCTAGCTGCTTTCAGAATTCTCTCTTTATCTTTGAATTTTGCCAGTTTCACTATGATACGTCATGCAGAAGATTGATTCAAATTACGTCTGAAGGGAGTTCTCTGTGCCTCCCAGATTTCAATGTCTGTTTCCTTCCACAAATTGGGGAAGTTCTCAGCTATGAATTGTTCCAGTACACCCTCAGCCCCTTTCTCTCTCTCTCTTCTTCTTCTGGAACTCCTATGATACAGATATTGTTCTGTTTCATTGAATTACTTAGTTCTCTAATTCTCCCCTTGTGATCCTAGATTTTTTTTTATCTTTTTCTCAGCTTCCTCTTTTTCCATAATTTTATCTTCTAATTCACCTATTGTCTCCTCTGCCTCTTCAGTCCTCACTATGACCACCGCTATTTTATTTCTCACCTCATTTATAGCATTTTTTAATTCATTATGACTACTTTTTAGTTTCTTGATCTCTGCAGCTGTAGATTCTCTGCTGTCCTGTATGCTTTTTTCAAGCCCAGCTATTAATCTTATGAGTTAATCTAAATTCTTGTTCAGTTATATTGTTTATATCTGTTTTGATCAATTCTTTAGCTGTCATTTCTTTCTGCAATTTCTTTTATAGAGAATTCTTCCGTTTCTTCATTTTTGCTAGTTTTCTGTCCCTTATGTGTTTTAAAAGCTTGTTATGTGCCCTGAACCTGCAAGCACTACTATATTAAAGCAGGGACATACACTGTTCAGGGCCTGGCCCTTAAGGAGGTGTTTTTTGGAGAGGGTTACTTGCACTTTGTTGTTGTAACTTTGGTTACTTTATCTCCCTACTTGTAGTGATGTTTTGGACCCTCCTTCATGTGTGCTTTGAATTGTTCATTGAAGTAACCCTGGAAAGGAAAAGAGACAAACAAAAAACAAACAGAAAACAAAAACATGCAAACACACATATTAAAACAAACAAACAAACAAAAAACAAACAGAAAACCAGAAACACCAGCTACAAGTAAACAACAGGGTGATGGCAGTACTGACAGAAGGGGCCTTATCCCATACAACAAGAGAAATGACAAGTACAGGGTGGGTGGAGAAGAAAAAATAAACATTGACCAGGCAGAGAAACTATACAGCTTAATCCAGAGAGAGAGAAAGGAAAATAAAGTGTGAGGTGGGGAAAAGAAAGGAAGATAACATTGTCCAGACAGAGAAACTATATGAATTAGTTATTCCAGAGAAAGAGAAAGGACAATAAAGAAGGAGGTGTAGAACATGTATCAAGAGAATGGATTAAATATGTCTGCTTAAACAAGCCAAGAACCAGAGTAACCAGACTATAGGAAGGAAGAGTTAAGAAGGAGAAAAGGAAGGAAGAATATATCTATAGAATAAGAATTGTCTGAGAATTAAACCAAGCAATGCAATAGCGCTGGTCTGTAGGAGGGACCATCTAGTTTATCAGCATCAATCCTGCTCCTGTAGATATTCAGTTACCAGGCTCAGAGGGTCCTGTTGTTGTGTAGGAAGGTCCCATCTTCACTGTAGCCCTGCTGTCTGATCCCTGAGATCCCACCTTGGTGGTGGTGGGGAGAAAAATGGCAACACCCCAGTCTCTCCTCCACGTTCCAGGTGTCCCAAACCACTCTGTTTGAGCTGTCCTCACTGTGCCAGAGGTGCAAATGAGGCAGTTTGTCTTGCTCTGTTGACTCCCGTGCCCCAGCACTTGGCTGGGATTCAAACTCTCCCTCTACGTGTCCGATAAGTGGTCTCTGGATGGCGGACACACAGGCTTTGTCCTGTCCCACAGCACTCCGGGGAGGGGATCGCTTTCTCCTACTGTGGAGAAGCGACCCTGATTTAGCCCCTGAGCCTGGGGCTGGCTCCCTTTCTCCCCAAGTGCACGATCAGGACAGCTGGCCCCAGTCTGGAGAAAGCCCCTCAGTTGGAGACTGTATCTTTCTCTGTCCTGGTCCAAGGTTTTTCTCTTGTCCAGATACAGTCTTATGCTTCCCCAGCCTCTCTTTCTCTTCCCTTTGTCTCTCCGCAGAAGGGGATCCCTCCTCCATTTGTTTTATCTCTCCCAGTTCACAATCACACACCTATGGCCTGCCAGGTTTTCCCAGTGAGTCCCTAGAAGAGACTGTCTCTTTTCCTCCTGGACTCTTTGGGTTCAAAGTCCTTTGGCTTCAACACTTCTTTGAGAGATGAGGGAACTTCGGGTTCCCCTACTTCTCTGCCATGTTGGCCTCTCCTCCAAGTTTCTGATATATTTTGGATACTAACCTTTTAACAGAGATATAATTTTCAAATATCTTCTCTAATTCTATAGGTTGCCTTTTATTTTTGTTGATTGTTTCCTTCTCTGCATAGAAGCTTTTTATTTTGATAAAGTTTCAATAGTTTATTTTTGTTGTCCCTGCCTCAGGAGACATATCTAGAAAAAAGTTGCTATGTCCTATGTTAGAGAAATTACTGCCTGTGCTCTCTTCTAGGATTTTTATAGTTTCAAGTCTCACATTTTAGGTCTTTACCCCATTTTGAGTTTGTTTTTTTATATGGTGTAAGCCAGTGGTCCACTTTCATTTTTTTGCATGTAGCTGTCTATTTCTCCCAACACCATTTTTTTGAAGAGACTGTCTTTTTTCCCATTGTATATTCTTTCTTCCTTTGTCCAAGAGTAATTGGACACCCTATAAATGTGTGTTTATTTCTGGACTTCTATTCTATGCCATTGATTTATGGATGGGCACTCAATTCTCAATAATTGATATGTAAGTTAAACATCATTCTCATCTATTTATTAAGTCATGTCCCATGGACCTGGTCTTAGGATGTTGTTAGTGTTAGCCATTATGAATCATTGTCTGCCCTTGGAAATTGTAGAAGTGCAATATTTGAGAAAAACTCTCCCCAACCACTTGTTCCCAAACAGACCAAATTCAGGCTCCTTTGAAGGGATAAGTCACAAAGTTGGTGTCTGAAATTTGTTTTGACCCTGAGAAGATTCTTCATTGTTCTGTTTTCCTATTTCTCTCTGGCAAACTAACTGGCCTAAAGTTTAGCTTATATCTCCAGTGAACCCATCAATTAATTCCCAACTGCTTTTCACCACAACCTTCACCAGTTTTAGAGCTTTCTTAGGTTTGACCATTTTTCACAATCTGTTGCAAAAGAAGTCAGTTTCTTTGGAGAGAAATTTGGACATCTCTGTTCTATGGTCTGCTTTGAAATTTCCATTGGAAAAATGTCTGCCATGGCCCTGGTGCTAATTTCTGTCTCTCTCAGGGAGACAGCCCTCTGACTAGAGGCAGGAGTGAGAAGGAGCCCTGTGTTTTTGGCTGTACCAGTTGGGAGTGGAATTTCCATCTTGTTGAACTAGGATAGGAGCAAGGACTGGATCTTGGTTCAAATAATGTTTGAACTGTTTTTTCAAACAATTTACAAACTCAGAATTTCCTGAGTAACTCTTCATTTACTGCAGGAAAATTTGCTGACTTAACCATTATTATTATTATTTTTTCAATAGTTTACTGGTCTGCAAAGCTTTTCATACTAATGTGTGAAAAGTGGAACTGTCACAAGAATGCCACTTTAATTTGGTCTCAGGTGTACCCAGAGCTTGTTGGAGCCAGGGCATGTTGATTATATTTAAGTTCAGAATTACTACCCCCCCTTCACTTTCCTGTTACAATTATGGAGCCAGATTCACTACCATTACACCATGAGGAAAGGTGTAATTATGTATGTGGGAAAGGATGATTGTAGGAAGAAAGGTTCTTTCAACTGTTTTCCAGAAACAGAAGATGGCAGGTGACTCACATACACATGCAGTCTCCTCCTCAGCCACTGACACATTCATGATGACCTTTCCCCGTCACTAACTTGTAGCACTCCCACCCTGGTCTGTCACCTAAGTCCAGTCCTAATTGTCATCATACACATCACTTCTATGTTGGTCCTAGTGAATGAAATCAAGTTTAAGAGGTTACAGTTAGGAGCCCAGCTCTGGACTCCAGGAGACATCTGAGTTGGCTATGCATGCTCATTCTCTATCTTGAGCCTCTCTGCCCACTCTTGGATAGGTGGTGGCATGAAAAAAGTTACAGATTCTAGGGATTCTTCTATGGCTATAGCCCATCATACTGGCTGTTATCAGAGCAGAGGGGACCTTGGCTTCCCATCTCCCAGGAAGGAGACATCTGTGGATATAAAGATCCTTGTGTGGTCATAAATAGAGTATGCAATATTTCTTAATGTGAATGTCCTTATACTCTTGACACCCTGGATGGTGGGCAGGGGCCAAACCTCATTTGTTCATTTCTGCCCAGTGAACCCAGTCTGAATCTTAGTTCATCTCCCAGTTTCACTTGAAAATTCTCCCCTTGCAGTTCACAGATCCTGAGTCAGGAACAACTCTTAACACTCTCTTGGGACTTCTGGAAATTTCCACATCCTGTTCAGCTCTACCTAAAGATAACATTTATGATATAAATGTGTCAGAACCATACAGCAGAAAAAGTCAGGAGGTGAAAGCACAAGCTCCTTCTAGCATTTCCCCTCCCAAGTTTGTGGTTGTGGGCACTTACTTATCTTGAGAAGAAAATGAATCAATAAATTGATTTCAAAAATATTGCTCAGATAGAAAAGCTTATTATTCTGTTCGATATGTATTTGCCTTAATGTCTATTTTGCCCAGGCACTGTGAAAATAGCAGTAGAAAATACTGCTCACATTGCAGAGCAATGCAGAAACCCACATTGCAGAGCTCACCATTCCCAGGGGAAACATGGACACTGAGTTCCTCACCTTTTTCCTTCTGCCTGTGCCTGTCTCACAGTCCTTCTTCCCATGCCCTGAAACTATGCTATACCCCAGCTACTAGCCACCCATTTGTAGTTGCATCACGTTGTCCATGGACTATACATTACACGTGCATAGTCTCCAGTTGGATGGCTGCACCTAATGACTTCTCTCTTCCAAGAATGCCCACTTGCACCCCATATTGAGCTGGTCTGACTACAGTCCTGATGGTCAGAGCCCTTATCATTCTACCTTTATTGGATGCTGCAAAGGGAATTCCAGAATACAGAGAAAACATATCCTGGACCAGGTAGGCCACCTCTACAGAAGTTCTTTACCCTAAGGTCTACAGACTCCCAGTCTATGAACAACATTCAGGAGTAAATTAATGCGATTAGGAAAAATTATTTATTTCCCCCAGGCTTTATAAGAATTATAGTTTTCTCTTCCATGTTGAATGGAACCAACCAAAGAGGTTTAGAAAGATTTGTGGATTGGTTGTCAAGAGAAACCACAGGTTGTATCATGCCATAGTTGTTACAAACAAGCCAAAATTTTCCTTACATTAACCACAACTTCAAACTAACTGTGGCTATTAGACTTTCTGTTAGGTTTGTGCTTTAATAAATTAATAAAGAAGTACATATACTACTTATCATAAGGCCTTTATTTTATTATCTCAATTACTGTATTTTAATATAATTTATTTCCTTTGTGAGGCTCTGTACCATATTTTATGCATTAAAAAGCATATCTCTGAAAAGAATTCTATCAATTTTACCGAATGGTCAGAGGAGACTGTGCTTAAAAAGTTTAAGAAGGCCTGCCCCAAATTCCCCAGAATAGATCACATATTAGCCCACAAAACTAGCCTCAACAAATTCAAGAAGATCAAAATTATACCATGCATCTTTTCTTCTCTTTTTTCTTTTCTTTTCTTTCTTTCTCTTTCTTTCTTTCTTTCTTTCTTTCTTTCTTTCTTTCTTTCTTTCTTTCTTTCTTTCTCTTCCTTTCCTTTCCCTTCCTTTCCTTTCCCTTCCTTTCCTTTCCTTCTTCTCTTCTCTTCTCTTCTCTTCTCTTCTCTTCTCTTTTTTATTTTCTTTTCTTTTCAAAAAATATTTTATTTGTAAGTAATCTCTCCACCCAAGCTTGGGCTGGAATGTACAACTATGAGATCAAGAGTCACATGATCCACTGACTGAACCCCCTGGCACCACACCATGCATCTTTTCTGACTAAAACACTATGAAACTGGAAAACAACCACAAGAAAAAATCTGGAAAGACCACAAATACATGGATGTTAAACAACATGCTACTAAACAGTGAAGTGGGTCAATCAGGAAATCAAAGAAGAATTTTTAAAAAGTACATGAAAACAAATGAAAATGAAAGCACAACAGTGCAAAACCTTTGGAAGCAAAACCTTAGAAGCAAAAAGTGCTTCTAAGTAGAAAGCTTATAACAATACAGGCCTATCTCAAGAAAAATCTCAAATAAACAACCTAACCATACACCTAAAAAATCTAGAAAAAGAACAACAAACAAAACCTAAAGCCAGCAGAACATAGGAAATAATAAATATTAGAGCACAAATAAATGAAATAAGAACTTGAAAAAAACAGTAGAATAGATCAATAAAACCAGGAGCTGATTCTTTGAAGAAATGAATACAATTGATAAACCTCTTACCAGATCCATCAAAAAAGAGAAAAGAGAGAGAGAGAGAGAGAGAGAGAGAGAGGACTCAAATAAAGAAAATTACAAATGAGAGAGGAGAAATAACAACCAACATCTCAGAACAACAAACAATTATAAGAGAATGTTATGAAAACTATATCCAACAAATTGGACAACCTAGAAGAAATGAATAAATTCCTAGAAATATTTAAAATACAAAAACAGAAACAGCAAGAAATAGACAATTTGAATAGACTGATAGCCAACAAAGAAATGGAATCAGTAATCAAAACCCTCCCAACAAACAAAAGTCCAGGACCAGGTGGCTTCTTGACCAAATTCTACCAAACATTAAAGAAGAGTTTTCACTCTTATGTGGATCCTGAGAAACTTAACAGAAGCTCATGGGGAGGGGAATAAAAAAAAAAGGTTAGAGAAGGAAGGAGCCAAAATATAAAACACTCCTAAAAACTGAGAACAAACTGAGGGTTGTTGGGGGGAGTGGGAAGGAGGGGAGGGTGAGTGCTGGGTATTGAGGAGGGTACCTGTTGGGATGTGCACTGGGTGTTGTATGGAAACCAATTTGACAATAAATTTCATATTTAAAATAAATAAATAAATAAATAAATAAATAATAAATAAAATATAAGTATAAACAACAACAACAACAACAAAAAGAAGAGTTAATACTTATTCTTCTCAAACTATCCAAAAATTAGAAAAGGAAAGAAGGCTTCCAAATTCATTCTATGAGACTAGCATTATCCTGATACCAAAACCGAGTGAAGACACTACTAAGAAAGAGAACTACAGACCAATATCCCTGATGAACATAAATGCAAAAGTTTTCAACAAAATACAAACAACACATTTAAAATATCACTTACCATGATCAGATGGGATTTATTACTGGTGTGCAAGACTGGTTCAATATTTAGAAATCAATCAATGTGATAAATCACATCAATAAGAGAAAGGATAAAAACCCTATGATCACTTCAATGTCTGCAGGAAAATCATTTGACAAGATATAACATCTATTCATGATAGAAAACATCAACAAAGAAGGGGTAGAGGGAACATACCTCAATATGATAAATGTCTTATATGAAAAAACAAACAAACAAACAAACAGTGAACATCATCCTTAATGGGGGAAAAAAAAGTTTTCCCTTAAGGTCAGGTACAAAACAAATACGTCCACTCTCACCACTTCTATGCAAAATAGTACAGGAAGTCTTAGCCACAGCAATCAGACAACAAAAAGAAATAAAAGGCATACAAATCAGCAAGGAGGAAGTAAAACTTTTACTATTTGTAGATGACAAAATAGTACATATAGAAAATCCTAAATGCTCCCTGAAAAAAACTACTGGAACTGATAAATGAATTCAGTAAAGTTACAGGATACAAAATCAATGTACAGAGTCTGTTGCATTTCTATACACTAATAATGAAGAAGCAGAAAGACAAATTATGAAAACAATCCCATTTACTGTTAAACCAAAAATAATAAAATACCTAGGAATAAACTTAACCAAAGTGGTAAAAAAAAAAAAAAAAAAAAAAAAAACAAACCTCTTTTCTGACAACTATAAAACATTGATGAAAGAAACTGAAGATGACACAAAAAATTCAAAAGACCTTCCATGTTCATTGGTTGGAAGAACAAATATTGTTAAAATGTCTATACTACCTAAAGAAATCTACACATTGAATGATATCCCTATCAAAATATCAATAGCATTTTTTTCACTTAACTAGAACAAACAATCCTAAAATTTATGTGGAAACACAAAAGATCCTGAATAGCCAAATCAATCTTGAAAAAGAAAAACAAAATGGTAATACAATTCCAGACTTCAAGTTATATTACAAAACTGTAGTAATTAAAACAGTATATACTATTAGCACAAAATAGATAAATGGATCAATGGAACAGAACAGAAAACTGAGAAATCCACAATTGTATGGTCGATTAATATTTGACAAAGCAGGAAAACCTTATCCAATGGGAAAAAGTCTCTTCAACAAATGGTGTGGTTTTGGGAAAACTGGACAGCTACTTGCAAAAGAAGGAGACTGGACCACTTTCTTATATCATACACAAAATAAACTCAAGAGGAACAAGAACCCAAATGTGAGACCAGAAATTATAAAAATTCTAGAAGAGAACACAGGGAGCAATTTTTTTGACATTGGGCATAACAGTATTTTTCTAGATATGTCTCCTGAGACAAGGGAAATAAAAGCAAAAATAGGGACGCCTGGGTGTCTCAGTCAGTTAAGCGTCCAACTTCGGCTCAGGTCATGATCTCATGGCTGGTGAGTTCAAGTCCTGCGTCCAGCTCTGTGCTGACAGCTCAGAGCCTGGAGCCTGCTTCGGATTCTGTGTCTCCTTCTCTCTCTGCCCCTCCCCCACTTGTGCTCTGTCTCTATCAAAAAATAAATGAGTGTAAAAAAATTTAAAAAAAGCAAAAATAAACTATTGGGACTACATCAAAATAAAAGGCTTCTTTCTGCACAGTGAAGAAAAACATCAACAAAACTAAAAGGCAATCTGTGGAATGGGAGAAGATATTTGCAAATGATAAAGGGTTAGTATCCAAAATGTATAAAGTACCGATAGAACTCAAAACCCCCAAAACAAATAGTCCAATTAAAAAATGGGCAGGAGACATGAACAGACATTACTCTGAAGAAGATATACAGATGGCCACATGCACACAAAAAAATACTCAATATCAAATATCATCAGGGAAATACAAATCAAAACTACAATGAGATAACACCTCACACCTGTCAGAATGGGTAAAATCAACAGCACAAGAAACAGCAGGTGCTGGCAAAGACAGGGAGAAAAAGGAACCCTCTTGCACTATTGGGGGAACGCAAACTGTTGCATCCATTGTGATAAACAGTATGGCAGTTTCTCAAAATGTTAAAAATAGAACTTCCTTATGATACAGTAATTACACTATTGGGTATTTAACCCAAAGAATTCAAAAACACTGCATGCACCTGCATGAATACATGCACCTCTATGTTTATATCAGGATTATTTACAATAGCCAAATTATGGAAGCAATCCCTATGCCCATTGATAGATGAATGGATAAAGAAATGGGATATATTTGTATATGTATATATTTATATATGTGCGTGTGTATATATATATGTATATATATGTATATATATACATACAATGGAATATTGTTTAGCCATAAAAAAACAATGAAATCTTGTCATTTGCAACATGGATGGAACCAGAGAGTATTATGCCAAGTGAAATAATTCAGAGAAAGACAAATATCATATGATTTCACTTATATGTGGAATTTAAGAAATAAAACAAATGAACGGGGGTGGGGGTAAAAGAGACAAAGAGAGAGGCAAACCAAGATATAGAGTCTTAATTATTGAGAAAAAAATGGATGGTTACTAGAGGGGAGATGAGTGGAGGGATGGGCTAAATAGGTGATGGGGATTAAAAAGTACTCTTATCATGATGAGCATTTTGTAATATATAGAATTGTTCAATCATTATTTGTGCACCTGGAACTAATATAACACTGTTCGTTAACAATAGCTTAGTAAAAAAAGATGTAAGAGGCACCTGGGTGGCTCAGTTGGTTAAGTGTCCAACTTCAGCTCAGGTCACGATCTGGCGGTTCATGTGTTAGAGCCCCGCATCGAGCTCTGTGCTGACAGCTCGGAGCCTGAAGCCTGCTTCAGATTCTGTGTCTCCCTCTCTCCCTGCCCCTCCGCAGCTAATGCTCTGTCTGTCTGTCTCTCTCTCTCTCTCAAAAATAAATAAACCTTAAAAAAAATTTTAAAAGATGTAAACATGTAAAAAAAAATGTTACCCAGATGATTTCAATGAAGACTGATACCTATAGCCATGACCCCTGACAATTCCTAAAATCTTCTACTTACATCTGGGGTGCCAGGGACATGTCTTGGAACTATCTGGATCCCTCATACACCCAGCACCAACAATCTAATCTTAGAATACTAAAATAAGAGGGAATGAAGGTTGTACAGAGAATACGACCAAACCTGCTTTCCAGGTTTGACAACTAACACAAACCTTTGCACCTGGATATTCTTCAACCCTATGGGGCCCACCCAGTGTGAATACCCTTTATTGATCCTCTCCACACCCTACCCAGTGGGAGGTCCTGCTGCCATTCGGGTCTTGGAATTGACAGAGATTCCCAGAGCATATCACACATTCCCTCTTTTGCCTTACCCTTGCTTAAACTGCCCTCTGTAACTTGCAGCCAAGAGAATATTAATCAAGACACTTAGTCGACCATTGATTTCTCTTAATTTATTTGTGTCTGTCAAGGTATGAATGTTTGTTCAGGACAACATCCACAAATAATGTACTTGACAAGAACATATTCATCAGTGTTATTTATAGTTTTGATATTTTTCTTGTTCTGCTTTTTACTCTAAAGGTACACACCATGAACTTCCCAGTTCAGCCAAACCTCTGGCCACAGTAACCTAGAGGACAGTTTGCCCACCCCTACTTGCTTCTCCTAGTTGGAATTTTCCAGACACCCATTTGTCCCACACCCAAGCAACCTGTTACATCTCCTCCTTCCTCAGGCCGATCTCTGGTTCTAAAATTGAACACTGATTATTTTTTTAATTTTTTTTAACATTCATTAATTTTTAGAGACCCAGAAACAGAGCATGAGTGGGGGAGGGGCAGAGAGAGGGAGACACAGAATCTGAAGTAGGCTCCAGGCTCTGAGCTGTCAGCACAGAGCCCAACACGGGGCTCGAACCTACGAACCAGGAGATCATGACCTGAGCCGAAGTAGGACGCTTAACTGACTGGGCCACTCAGGCGCCCCTTAACACTGATCATTTTAAGTTGATTTACTCTTTATTGAATTTAAAGTTAATAATACATGTCATGGCAATGATTAATGTTACTGTTCTCAGACTTCTTAGTTTAGTTTTGTGATCTTGATGCTAAGTTTGTCTTTTTCTTTACAAATTTTTTTCATGCTCTGCCTTCCATTTTATTTTTGGGACAGAGAGAGACAGAGCATGAACGGGGGAGGGGCAGAGAGAGAGGGAGACACAGAATCGGAAACAGGCTCCAGGCTCCGAGCCATCAGCCCAGAGCCTGACGCGGGGCTCGAACTCACGGACCGTGAGATCGTGACCTGGCTGAAGTCGGACGCTTAACCGACTGCGCCACCCAGGCGCCCCCCATTTTAAGTTCCATCTTGATGGATAACAATTATTGCAAAGAATAATTGTCTGCTGTAAAATACTCAGAATGTAGAAGTATATAAACAAAAAGTGGAAGTTACATGCCTTCCAGGGGCTTCTACATCCTGTGGTTGGTTTCTGAGCTGGGATGTTCCAGGTGTAGCTTTCCTGAGGCAACAACTGCTCCTATAAGCTGTAGGAAGGTACTTTAGGGAGGTGTGTCTATGGATGGGTACAAGAGTTCAAGTCCTTATCCCTTCTGCTAAGCCTTTTGAACTTGGGTATGTTATTTCAACTCTTTATGTTTCAGTTTCTTTATCTTTAAAGTACAACCTGATCACGATAGTTATCTCTATATCATAGGGTTGCTATGAAGATTAAATTACTTCACACACATGGTAAGTCTTGACTACTATTATTATGATTTTATATCTTTCTGGCTACTGGAGGTCTTTGATCCAAGGAATAAGGAGATACTACAAATTCAAGAACATGAATTAACTAATGAAAAGACCAACAGCACATACCTCTGAGGTATGGATGGAGCACTTTAATTTTTCCAGTTTCACTGAGATATAATTAACACATTGTATAAGTTTAAGGCATATAACATAATAATTTTAAAATATTTTATTGTAAATTCCAGTAGAATTAACATAAAATGTGTAACATAATAATTTGATATATGTATATACTGTGAAATGATTACCACAATAAATTTAATTAACATCATCACATCACATAGTTACAAAATTGTTTTTGATGAGAACTTTTAAGATCTATACCTTTGTCAACTTTCAAATATGATACAGTATTTTAAACTATAGTCACCATGCTATGCATTATATCCCCAGAACTTATTTATCTTGTAATAGGAAGTTTGTCTCTTTTGACTGTCCTCACCCATTTTCCTTGCCCTCTACCCACTGCCTCTGGTAAGTACCAATCTGTTCTCTGTTTCTAATAGTTCGTTTTCACAGATTCCACATATAAGTGAGATTATACATTATTTGTCTTTCTGTGTCTGACTTATTTCACTTAGCATAATTCCCCTAATGTCCATCCACGTTGTCTTAAATGTCAGGATGTCAGGATGTCCTTCTTTTTTATTTCAGGATAGTATTCTATTATATAATTATATATATATATAATATATATGATATATATATCATATATCATATATATTATATATATCATATAATATATATATGATATATAATAATATATTATAATAATATATATATAATATATTATAATATATTATATATATTATATTATTATTATATATATTATATATATTATATTATATTATATTATATATATTATATTATATATTATTATTATATTATAATATATATTATTATATATTATATAATATATATTATATATATTATTATAATATATAATAATATATATAATATAATATATAATATATAATATATATAATATAATATTATATTATATATATTATATAATATATAATTTAATATATATAATATATTATATATATTATATATGTATATAATATATTATATATATTATATATTATGTATATTATATATTGTATATTATATATAATATATATAATATATATTATATATTATATATTATATATGTATATTATATATATTATATATATTATATATGTATATTATATATTATATATATTTATATTATATATATTATATATTATATATTATATATATATTATAATATATACACAATTATAATAATAATAATGTAATAATATATATATATATTATATATATTATACTTCCTTCATCCATTCATCTGTTGATAGACACTTATGTTGTTTCCATATCTTAGCTATTGTGAATAATACTGCAATGAGCTTAGGGGTGCATATATATTCAGGATAGTGATTTTGTTTCATTCAGATATATACCCAGAAGTCCAATTGCTGGATCAATGGTAAATTTAATTTTAATTTCTTGAGGCCCCTCCGCATACTGATTTTCACAGTGGTTGTACCAGTTTACACTCTCAGATGGAGTACTTTCATACAGTAAAGAGTGTCCTGAGGAGAGAAGTGCTGGCCACTTGGATACACACTTGAAAGGACAAAGTTAGAGAGACCTAGGTAGGGAGACTGGGGCACAGAGAGTGGGAAATCCATTTTTATTGTTTAAATCACCCAGTGGGTGGCATTTTGTTATGGCAGCCCTAGGAAACTAAGACAGTTACCTTCATAATTTGAACCCAAGATACATCCCTGCTGCACACCTTCACACACCCACCACTCTGTCCAAACTGGTTCACTCATAGCACTCACATAGAACTTTTGTTTTTGACTTCTAGGCTTATTCTGTTATCTGGAAAACTTCCACATCTCCATCCTAACTCTTTTTTGTTTTTAATTATTATTTTTTTAATATTAAATTTATTGTCAAATTGGTTTCCATACAACACCCAGTGCTCATCCCACCAGGTGCCTCCTCAATGCCCATCACCCATCCTCTGCGCCCTCCCACCCCCCATCAACCCTCAGTTTATTCTCAGCTTTTAAGAGTCTCTTATGGTTTGGCTTTCCCCCCTAACTCTTTTTCAAGTCACATTTCACATCCCAACACCCTTATATGTTCTGCCCCTTACTTGTTCATGTGGGGGTAGAAAGCACTTTTTGGTCATGCAAATGAGTGAGTGGGGAAAAATGCCTTGAAGTTGGTAGTGAGAAGTACTTAGGGTGACATTTTCTCTCTTTTAGTAATCTCCTTTCATGCTCCCATGGCAGCTGATCTAGAGTCTCAACTCCTACTGAGCAATGGTCTCAGGAAAGCATCCCAATGCTGGGCCTAGGCCCTAGCCCAGACCTACACTGTAACCTTGGCCTCCCCAGGTTTCCTGGTAGGATTGCTGTGAACATCACAAGATTATTCACAATGGCTTGCACATCAGGACCTGATCCTTACTCTGACTTGTCCACTTCTCAGATGAACAATGGTGGGCCTCAGGATGACACCTTCCTCATGGTGCCCCAAACTGTGGACTTTGATGAATTCCATCTCTACTTCTTGAACTAAACCAAAAAGCTGGGACACAGAGTTGGGATCCTCATTTTTCGTCTGGTGGTTTCTCCACATGTGATAACTGCTTCTTCACTTTCCCTCCAGGCCTAAGGGAGTGGGGATTTCAGAGGCCAAATGCCTATGAACTTACCTGAATCTCATTTACCTTCCAGGCTCCACGTTCAAAAACCACTGCATATCTGAGCTTCTGAACCATGAACTCTATTCTAAGTGATAGAATGAGAACATTATATCAGCAGCTGTAGCTAAACTTTATTCAGACTTAGTCATGCTGGCACTGTTCTAGGTTCTCTAAGCCTAGGCACTCCAGTTCCAGAGTCCAGGTAAGATTTTATACTTCCCTTATGTCCAGGTTCTTATGAGGGGCATAATAAATATTGGTGGGTGCACCAAGGGCCAGAAATTGAGTGGGAGCTGCACAATTGGTTGTCTTTCTCCAGGGTGGGCTCCACCATGGCCAAAACCTGTGCTCAACCAAACTCTATCACCTCCAGACCCTTGTCTGCCTCCTCAAACTTTGACCCAAATCATTTTATATGTCCAGGAAGAATGGGATTTTTATGAGTTGAACATCTGGCATGTATATAAGTGGGGGCCATAAAGAGGGATTGAATGTGTTTATGGAGCCTTTATTTCCTCCTCCACCTTTGCATGACACAGGTATGACCTTGAAAGAAGTGCAAACACCATCTGGGGCAGAGGGCTTGGTCACTCGAAGAACCAGTTCTCTTGCGTGACAGGCTACCAGATATTGTTCAAGTGGCAGGTGGTCCCAGGCTGGGGTTGGACAACTTGACACCATCACATCTCTTTGGTCTCTGCATACCCACATGTTATCAAAGGTAGATAGCAATAAAATTCCTTGCCTGAAATGATAGTCACTGATTAAGAAACTTCCTTCTCTTTTGCCATAATTCTCTTCTCTCTACATTTCTCTTTAGACTGGTAAAATTGGCTATGACATCCTGTTTTAAAGACTCAGTTCTGAAGAAAATCCTTCCTCAACAACCTGGATGATCAGGCCATTTGAACATGCCCCATGCCAATGGAAGCACATGTTCAGTTATACACATTGCCCTTCCTCTTCAAATATTTTTGTTCCTAGTCTGCACCTTAAATTTTTTAAATATAATTTATTGTCAAATTCGTTTCCATACAACACCCAGTGCTCATCCCAACAAGTGCCCTTCTCCCTCTCCATCACCCACTTTCCCCTCTCCCCACCCCCATCTACCCTTAGTTTGTTCACAGTCCTTAAGAATCTCTTATGGTTTGCTTCCCTCCCTCTATGTAACTTTTTCCCCCCCTTCCCCTCCTCCATGGTCTTCAGTTACATTTCTCAAGATCCACATATGAGCAAAAACATATGGTATCTGTGTTTCTCTGACTGACTTATTTCACTTAGTGTAATACCTTCTACTTCCATCCACGTTGCTACAAATGGCCAGATTTCATTCTTTCTCATTGCCAAGTAGTATTCCATTGTGTATATAAACCACAACTTCTTTGTCAGTTGATGGACATTTAGGCTCTTCCCATAATTTGGCTATTGTTGAAAGTGCTGCTATAAACATTGGGGTACAAGTGCCCCTATGCATCAGCACTCCTGCATCCCTTGGGGAAAATCCTACCAGTGCTATTGCTGGGTCATAGGGTAGATCTATTTTTAATTTTTTGAGGAACCCCCACACTGTTTTCCAGAGTGGCTGCACCAGTTTGCATTCCCACCAACAGTGCAAGAGGGTTCCCATTCTTCCACATCCTCTCCAGCATCTATAGTCTCCTGATTTGTTCATTTTAGCCACTCTGACTGGTGTGAGGTGATATCTCAGTGTAGTTTTGATTTGTATTTCCCTGATGAGGAGTGACGTTGAGTATCTTTTCATGTTCCTGCTGGCCATCTGGATGTCTCCTTTGGAGAAGTGTCTATCCATGTTTTCTGCCCATTTCTTCACTGGATTATTTGTTGTTTGGATGTGGAGATTGGTGAGTCGTTTAGAGATTTTGGATACTAGCCCTTTGTCTGATATGTCATTCGTAAATATGTTTTCCCATTCTGTTGGTTGCCTTTTAGTTTTATTGTTTCCTTTGCAGTGCAGAAGCTTTTTATCTTCATGAGGTCCCAATAGTTCATTTTTGCTTTTAATTCCCTTGCCTTTGGAGATGTATCAAGTAAGAAATTGCTGTGGCTGAGGTCAGAGAGGTCTTTTCCTGCTTTCTCCTCTAGGGTTTTGATGGTTTCCTGTCTCACATTCAGGTCCTTTATCCATTTTGAGTTTATTTTTGTGAAGGGTGTAAGAAAGTGGTCTAGTTTCATTCTTCTGCATGTTGCTGTCCAGTTCTCCCAGCACCATTTGTTAAAGAGACTGTCTTTTTTCCATTGGATATTCTTTCCTGCTTTGTCAAAGATTAGTTGGCCATACTTTTGTGGGTCCAATTCTGGAGTCTCTATTCTATTCCATTGGTCTATGTGTCTGTTTTTGTGCCAATACCATGCTGTCTTGATGATTACAGCTTTGTAGTAGAGGCTAAAGTCTGGGATTGTGTTGCCTCCCACTTTGGTCTTCTTCAATATTACTTTGGCTATTTGGGGTCTTTTGTTGTTCCATACAAATTTTAGGATTGTTTATTCTAGCTTTGAGAAGAATGCTGGTGCACTGAATGTGTAAATTGCTTTGGGTAGTATTGACATTTTAGCAATATTTATTCTTCCATTCAATAAGCATGGAGTGTTTCCCCCCCACCTTTTCTTTGTATCCTCTATTTCCTTCATAAAGCTTTCTATAGTTTTCAGCATACAGATCTTTTACATCTTTGGTTAAGTTCATTCCTAGGTATTTTATGGTTCTTGGTGTAATTGTGAATGGGATCACAATTTTATTTCTTTATTTCTTTATTTCTTTTATTTTCTTTTATTTTCTTTATTTCTTTATTTCTTTTATTTTCTTTTATTTCTTTCTTTATTTATAATCTTTATTTCTCATTCTGTTGCTTCATTATTGTTGTATAAAAATGCAACTGATTTCTGTACATTAATTTTGTATCCTCCGACTTTGCTGAATTCATGTATCAGTTCTAGCAGTCTTTTGGTGGAGTCTCTTGGGTTTTCCATGTAGAGTATTATGTCGTCTGTGAAAAGTGAAAGTTTGATTTCATCTTTGCCAATTTTGATGCCTTTTATTTCATTTAGTTGTCTGATTGCTGACACTATTACTTCCAACCCTATGTTAAACAACAGTGGTGAGAATGGACATCCCTGTCGTGTTCCTGATCTCAGGGGAAAAGCTTTCAGTTTTTCCCCATTGAGGATGATGTTAGCTGTGGGTTTTTCATAAATGGCTTCTATGATGTTTAGGTATGAGGTTTTAGAAGGTAAAAACACTTTCTTCTATTTCCATTCGAGTCAGGTGCTATTGCATGGAAGCTTCATGGTGTATAGCCAGCAGTGTGGACAGCAAGTTGAAGATGATAGCCATGTATTGTTTTGAGTATCATCCAGGAGAAGTCATATACTTATATAACAAGTGACCCCAAGGTGCCAGAAGCTACAATGTTAAATATTTATTTCTTGCTCATATTATCTGAGTCAGCAGTGTATATTTTCCAATTCATATTAACCTGGGACACAGGATGATGGAGAAGATGCTATCTGAACAATTGCTGGTTGTCATGGTGGAGGGAAAAGAGAGCATAGAGATTAGCACCACTGAATTGTATAATTAAAAATGGTAAAGGTAATAAATTTTTACATTACATGTATTGTATCACAATAAAAAAATGGAGACAGAAAGAGAGAGGGAGAGAGAGGATAATCACATACTAACCACACACTAGCTTCTGGTGAAAAGTAGAACACATATTTCTGCTCACATTTCATAATTCAAAGAAAGTCATATGACCAAGCCTACTGTCAGTGAGACAGGGAAGTATAATCTACCCCAATGGAGTGTCAGTAAATCTCTGGAAATATTAATACCTTTTCCAAGACCTTGCTTTGATTCAGGAGCAAGTCCTTGGCTATTCCTCTAAGAACTGGGAGATGGGGCAGCAGCAGGTAGAGTTAGTTCTCTGTTGTTCTCCTGATGTTGAGGGAAGTTGGTGGAGGGAGCAATAGTCATTAGAGGGACTTAGGAGACACAGATAAGCCCTCATTCAACTTTAGCCAAGTTGCATTTTCTCTGAGCCTCAGGTTCCTCATCTGAAAAAAAAAAAAAAAAAAAGGAGATTGGATCAGACAAGTGCTGATGTCGGTGTCAGCTGGAGCTGATTACCTATGTGGAGATCTCAGATCCATCAGGGAAATGACTAGTGGTATATTCATAGATTTCAGAGAACAAAGTGAAATACTCATGGTAACTTTTCTCCATGCCCTCACCAGCACATGACTCCAGAAGTTTTACCTGTTTCTAGTTATATCTTGGCTTACTTTCCCCCTGGTTGGTGTTTCCTCTTCTTTATTCTCTGCTTCCTCAAAGCCTGTTAATGATGCTTTAGAGGAATTCTACTTTCCCATTGCAGGGAGTGTGTCTCATAGTTTTCTGGTTCACACATTCATGTTTCGTCTTCCCAATCATCTATAACCTTTTTCAATGTTACATCTATGTCTCCCACTTCTTTTTTTGAGCCCCCTACTACTCTGCTTCTTCCATACTCCCTACAGTACATTTCACAGAGCTGGACCCAAATGCAGTTTCTAGATCACCAACTACAATTTATATATGCTTACCTCATTCTGTTCTCATAACATTACCACAAGAAAGATACTATTTCTCTCATAATACCATCTGCCTTGAAGCTCTTCTGTCAATCCAGTGAAATGTGAAACATTTTGTACCATGTCTGGCACAAAGTAAATGATCAACAAGTCACAGGTGGGACTATTATTATTACTATTAATGATAAAGAAACTGAGGTTTGGAAGCGCCAAGTAATGTCACATATTGCACAGTTAGCAAGTCAAGATGGAGTTTAAATTCAAGTTCTTCTGATTCCCAAAGCCCGGTATTGTAGTCTGTGGAGCCACTATTTAATATCTCTGTTTCTGGCCCTCCTGAACAGGGTATATGTTGGATTGCCCTTCCCCACTCTGACCATGATGATTGCCTTCGTCAAAAGTGACATTTGTCGCATGAAGGTAAAAGCTTTAGAAACCAAAGGTTCTCATACCCACTTCTTATGACAGCTGTGCAATTTTTTTTAATTAAAATACTGAGTTTATTTCACATGTATATTTTTGTCTCCCCACCATTTCCATTTGTCTGACCACCACTACTACTATGTCCTATCATAGCATTCCATACATACTTAAAACCAAGCAAAGGGTGGAGCTCCATCTTTAAAAACTAAACATATTTTGGACAACACATTCTTGGCAATGGAACCTGGACAACATTTATCAGACACGGTAGGGAAAGTTCTCATTCTGCATTATAAAAAGGACAGCCAGATATCAACTGTTACAGAAACGAAATAAGATGGAAAATTTTAACAAACTGTTTAAACTATTTTCTTAAAGAGACTTCCTCCACTGCCTGAGATCTTGAATAGCCTCTTGGTCAGTCATTCGGAAGCAATTCTTCACATAATTGATGAACTTGGCTTCCACTTTGGGAAGAGAACCACCTTTTTCTATACTTGCTTGCATTTTTGCTTTAGTGTCTTCTACAGAGCTAGGTCCTTTCAGTGTTTTGGGAGTCTTTTCCTGTTTTTTGAAAGATTCTTGATCTTTTGATCTTGGTGTTGATGGTTTTGAGTCTTTTCCATTCTGGTTAGATTTTTGTGCATTTTTGGCTAGAGTATCTCATATAGATTTCTTTACTGGAGACTTTTCTTCAGCTTCCTCATAATCAAAATCATCATTGTCACCATCTTCATCATCATCGTGGTCATCCTCATCTCCATCATCATCTTCATCAGCAGCAAGTTTTACTTTTTTTCTGTGGAATCTTGCTACCACTTCCATGGGCAGAATGCTTTCCAGATATACTAAGGAGTTTCACATCCTCTTCCTCTTCATCTCCTGACTCTGCACCCATCTTCCTCCACAGCTACTAAGTGCTGTCCACTAATGTACACAGGCCCTGAGCCGCATTTCAACCGTAAGACCACAGGTGGTGTTATTTCAAAGCCCCTAAGGAAAACCATTGGCTGTACATTTTCAAAGTTGCCATGTGACTTTAATTGGACTGCCTTCATAATTCATTGCCTCTGCTTCAACAATGTGCAATTCATCCTTTGCACCAGCCCCTAAACTGACCGTTCTTAAAGATAACTGGTACTTGTTTTCATCATTAGCCACTTTAAAGTGATAATCTTTGTCAGCCTTTAGTTCACAACCGAAAAGATAGTTCTGGGGCCTCAGGGGGCTCATGTTCATGTCCATCAAATCTTCCACGAGGTGGTGGCATGCACTTAGGTGGGAGATAAGGCGGACAGAGAGAAACGACTACTGTTCCACAGAACAGCCGCGCAGGACGGAATCGCACCAGGGACGGGGCTGTGTAATGTTTTTTGTTTTGTTTTGTTTTGTTTTGTTTTTAGTTTTCTTTTATTTTTTGAGAGGCAGAGAAAGACAGAGTGTGTGTGGAGGAGGGGCAGAGAGATTGAGAGAGGGAGACACAGAATCAGAAGCAGGCTCCAGGCTCTGAGCTGTCAGCACAGAGCCCCATGCAGGCCGAACTTACGAACCCATGAGATCATGACCTGAGCCACAGTCCAATGCTCAACCGACTGAGCCATCCAGGCGCCCCCCTTTTTCTTTTTTTCTTTTCTTTTCTTCATTTCTTTTTTTTTTTTTATTAGACGGCTGTGTAATATTAAGATGAAACCTCTGTCAGACTGGATTGCTGCATTGTAAAGATGAGCAGAGTACTTCTATCAATGCATTCCAGACATGAAACATGAGGGAGAAATTAACATTTGTAGTGTTAGGCTACTGAGAGTTAGGGGTTGTTTGTTACTGTAGCATAACTTAATTCAAGTGACTGCTATACTCAGGAAAAAAAAATGCTTATGTAATTATTCACATTCCTTTTGAGGATCTGTGATATTGATGCTCTTCTTACCCACCAATCAGGGCTGATAGCTGCTTTCTTGTTATTTCAAACAGTATTTATCTTTTCATTAACAAAGCTCTTAGTGGTAGGTCAGTGATTCTAAATAGGAAGGTACTATCTCCTAAGGAGTGTTTTGAAGATTTATAGAGGTGTTTTGAATTGTTACAATTATTATTTGTGGTGGTGGTAATACATGACATTTATTTTTATTTATTTAAAAAAATTTTTTTAATGTATATTTATTTCTGAGACAGAGCATGAGTGGGGGGTGGGGGCAGAGAGAGAGGGAGACACAGAATCAGAAGCAGGCTCCAGGCTCTGAGCTGTCTGCACAGAGCCTGACATGGGGCTCGAACTCACAAACTGTGAAATCATGACCTGAGCCGAAGTTGGTCACTCAACTGACTGAGCTACCCAGGCGCCCCTATAATACATGACATTTAATGGGCAATAGGGATGCTGGACATATTGCACATTTGGGGACAGTCTAATAAAGTTTTGACCCAGATTTCTTGTGACTCTAGAATATCCAGGAGGACAATCATGTTAGTCAGAAACTTATAGTTACTGTTACCTAGTATACAACTCACTTTTATATATAAATACAAAGCATTTGGGGACATAGTTTTTGTACTGCATTTTCCAAGCATGCAATTATCATGTAAAGAGGCCTAAACTTTTTGCTTAGAACTTTACTGAGAGCAATTCACTTTGGAAAATTCCATCATCCATAGTAATAGCATTCATGGCAATTTGAGAGTCCAAAACACCACACACACATGCCCCAGTCAGACTGTTGCTCTGGAATTCCTTATCACTCTATTTATATTTACAACTATGAATATTTTTCTCTTATATTAAAATGTCAAAATATAATATCTTTCCCAAATCCATTCTCTTAAATCCAGTCATCTGACGTCTTTGTTATATCTTCTACTCTAGTTGTGCTCAAACATTTCCACATTGAAACACTCTTACTATAAATGACCTTTCTATTGGTGGTCCATTATATAAAATTTCATGGCATTGATCTATTGAAAAAGTTTGTAGGTGGGTGAATTTATTCATAAGTTGCATTTCCATATAGTAATGGAGTATTGCACAGTATGTGTTAGTAGCAGGCTTTGGGCCTGAGTGAGTTATGAATTATTAGGCTAGGCTCTTGTTTTTCCACAGGCTACTAGACACAGAGGAAAGTAAGATGCTACTTTTGGGCAGATGCTAATATTCTTCTATTTTCAGACAAGGAAACAAAAGTTCAGAAAAGATATTAAATGTCAGCACTGGGTAACACAATGAGTGCTCCTCACTCAGCCTCCTCCCTATGCTGCTGTCCATGAAGCATGGACATTGTAGTTCTGAGAGTCAAATGAGAAAGCATTAGAAACAGGCACATTGGCAGATTCAAGTAACATGAGCACTGATGTTTGTGCATTTATCATTTCAGGAAGCTTTTCCATCCACTCAACAATGGCAGTCCTTTCCTATCATCACCATCCAGGATGTTTGCTACACTGTTCCTTCTGCTTCCATATCTCTGGCTGTCTATAGTTGACAAGCACTTTGGTAGACATGTGGTGTCTCTTTGCTCTGAACAAGCCATCTACAAAGGGAAAGGTTCTCCCTGCACAGTGCTGCTGGGTGCTGCTGCCTGGAAGGGAGAAGGAGTGTGTCTCAGGCATGGTCAGGGAGTGAGGCCAAGAATGGGGACTCTCTGTCTTTCAAGGCTTGGGCTGACTGATGCGTCTATGATGTGTCCACCTCACAGAGTACTTCTATGTGCTGGCCTGGATCAGTCTCTTCTGGAGGCAAGAAAGGCAAGCCCTATCATCCTGGAAACCCCCGAGCTGGAAGTCCACAGTGACAGATAAAACCTCACGTTGAATATGTACAATACATTGGAACCAGGAACTCAGTGGCTCCAATTCAGAGTTGTGTGAATTTAGATCTCAAACTGCTCTCAAATTGTTCCCAGAAACAGTTTTGGTGGAAGAGATAGGGTGAAAAGCTTCCCTGGTATGGGATCCCATGTAAGTGCAGCCAGGGCAGAGGACCTTATTTGGGTGCTGGCTATGGGAAACTCAAGCTGGAGCCTCCAGAGAGAGGCTGTTTGATTCCACAAGGACATCTCTTATGGCTTAGCCTTCTTTCATTGATGGGTGCATGAAATCATCTCACCTGGTTAGCAGATATTCACTGTGGACACTGCTTTCCTCACCCTAACTTACCTGGCAGGTTACATGGGTACCCACTCTTCTGTGATGGTGACTCGAGGGGAGTAACTAACTAGCATTGGGGTTGTTGCTGCTCAACTAAGTCTGGGCTCATGCCAGAAATGTGGGGCCAAGAGGGAGGCAGAAAGAATGCATGAACCTGTCACAGAATGAGTATGGAAGCCTAGAAGAGAAGGATAGATATTCACTGGCCCTCTTTGACTCTGGAAAGGAACCTCTTTGATCTTTTTCTCTCATAAAGAGATCAACATCAACAGAAATTAAAACCGTGGACCTAGCTAGTGACCTAGCTTAGGGCTGTGTATGCCCCAATTAAGATGCAGGAAGGATTAGTAGGAGAGGGAACAATTTAAGGTGAGTTCCTGGTTTCTGGCATGGTTGACTGGCTGGATTTTGGTACCATTACCAATAATGGGAGGGGGAATAGGAGTATAAGAAGGTTTGAGAAATAAAGTAGGGGAGGGGTTAAGTTTAGCTGGAATGGTATTGAGTTTCACTTCCCCATCAATATCCCCTGGTGGAGACAGAGATACAGAAATGGCACTCAGGAGAGAGAGGTTTGGGATGGAGACAACCTTGAATCCTCTTCAGTGGGGGGTTCTTTATCTTTGGTTCTTCAGTTATTATTTATTAAAGCTTGCTTTGGAAAACCTCACAGCTTATTAGAAATCTGATCAAAACACCATGTTTGAGAGGGGCTGCCCTAGGAGAAGTCTGATTTTCTGGGCTGGATGTGTATGTTTGCATAATATTAATTTTTTTCTAGGTTATACATGTTAAAATTCAGCTGAGAGCAACCCTATCCCCATCCTCCTTGCCTCTGGCCATGCCTCCCACTGTGGAAGAAGCATTTCAACCAGGGTTCCATACATAACCTTGTTGCAGGCTTGTTGCCAAGAATTCTCTGGAATTCCTTTCATTTGCTGGGGTCCTGATTTTCACACAGCAACTCCATTATAAATGTACAGGGAAATGCTACTGATGGTTAGCCTGCTTCTCTGCCTGCTCTTAGCCTTCACTGTAAGCAGATCACACCCATATGAAAATGGGAAGAGAAGGAGGAGTTGAGGGGAACCTGATGTGCTTTCTAAGATCTCCGGAATGGCCTGATACCTTCACCAAAGGTGGACAATGTGTGTGTCAGGATCACTGTAGTATATTCCGGGGACCCAAGCCAGGTCTGCCCAAAGTGTGCAGGAGTGGGACCTGTGGTAAAGAAAGAGTGCAGCTGTGGTCTGTGGGGTGGTTTGGAGTCAGAAATATTAATGTTGAATCTTAGCTCACCCCCCCATAGGTATGGGTTCTGGAGGCTCCTCTTCTTTAGAGGGGTTGGCTTCACAACTTTGTGGATCTGAGGAAATCTGTGTATTTTTCATAATGTTTCCAGTAGTATTTTGGACTATGTGTGGAAGAAGGACATGATATTTCGGGTTTCCTATAATGAGATGTAGCCACAGCTGAAGACATCAGCTTCAGTAAAGACAGAGAAGGAATTAATCTGGATTTCCCTTCGTCCAACTTCTAATATCCCACTGGAGCCTTCTACTGGCCAAACCTAGTTGGAAACCAGTGGGAAAAAGATCCTGGGAAATGTGGTTTTTAGGAAAAAGAGCTTGTTTCAGAACAGGAGAAGACCACAAAATGGATCTATGAAGAAACAGGCTGTAGATGATGAGCTTAAAGATATGGTGGTTTGGGGTGATGAATCTCCAAAACGATCTGTTAGAATTAGAACTAGTACCTGGGTAAAGATGACCCCATCCACACAGGGGATGAAGAGGTCTCTTCCTGAAGATAGACCATTGCCCCTTAGGGATGACAATTTGGAAGGTTGAAGCCAGGGGTTTTAGTCAACATAACACCAGAAGGTGTTGAGAGTTTTAGGAGAACTAAAAGGAACTGGACTTCTACATATTGTATGATGATTTGTTTTCATGTCTCTGAATCTTTTGTTAAACTGTCAGGCCCTTAAGATGAGAGCCTATGCAGCCTTATCCTTGGGGCTCTCTAAGTGAGTGCTAAATGAAGAGTAAAATTTTAGAACCTGTCCACGTGCCTTCCCCCAACCCATAGCAGGAATTGGAAGAGGCATGGCTCTCTACAGTCCACAAGACAACTTGATGAACATATGGTGTCTCTGTTAGGATAATTGGGACAATGACCTCATTTTATATAGAGTCTGAAGTCCAGAGAGAATGAGACCAAGCCACATAGTGAGTCAGAGTCTGAGTGTAGAGAGAAATGCCCTTCTAACATTTTCCTGAGTGCTCATAAATTACTGGAGGGTGATCTAGTCAGGCCTTGAGTCCAGGGTTAACAACATGGTGGAGAATATCCAGGGGTTCCTCATACCAGACCTCAGTGTAGGAGATGGAGGACAGATGAAGGGGTGGAGGTGGGCAGCAGGCACCCCTCACTTCCACTCATTAAAGAAATACAGGTATAGAGAGATGAAGAGGCATTTTTAGTCTGGGATCACTGCAGCTAGGACCAGAAGTCAGCCTGGCTGGGGCCTTTGCTGCCCTCCACCCAGTGCTGCCCATATCTCTCTACCATATTCTCCACCCTCATGTCACTGCTAGGTCTTTTCACCTTGGTTGCTGTTCTTTGGAAGAACTCATGTTTGAGAAATTTACATGTGGTGATTAGAGTGAGGGGTGCAGAGGATGGGCAGCACCCAGGACCCGTGAATCTCTCCCTACTTGTTCTGCCTAGAGAAATAATAAAACAGTGCTCCACCTCCCTGTCTCATCCCAGGGAGGGATGATCCACATTCTGGGGCTCTCTCCTCTGCCATTGGCCATTGCCTGGCATGGGACTAGGCACAGATAAGCCTCCCTTTCCCTCAGAACTCTGGAAGTTCTCTTCTTCCTAGATTCTTTCTCTTCCCCAGAAGGAAAAAGTAAAGTTGCATATCATACTTCATACCCCCTAGAGTTCATCATTGGAGAGAATTCTGTAATGTCTGGGGCCCAACACATGCTATTTAATGCCCATGTCACTAATCTTATGTATCAGATAATTAGCTTCTTTAACATAGGAAACAATCAACACCTCTAAATATCTGCACATAGGTTTACCAAATTATACTTCCCCAACTGTATAAACACCAACTATAAAATTAACAAAACACCTCTAGGGATTGAATTAGAATCAAAGCCTGATGTATCAGCTTCTCATGAAACAGTTAATCCCTTTAGTGCACTGAGAAGTCACCCACAGCTTTACACAAAGCTTGACAGCATGGAGACATAAGCATCACTTCTAACTGCTGTAATGCAAGGGATTGACAATTGTTTACTTTTTCTTAGAGCTTGCCTCCCTCAGGTCTCAGGAGCCTCACTATTTTTACTCTTCCCCATGGTGCTATAATGTTACTAGAACTTTTAAAGCAGAAATGGCCTCCTGCTAGTTATGGTCTTGTGGTCCTTTTCTTTAGATAATTTCCACTAGACACATCAGTAAGACTTTAAAATACACACTGTTCTCATAGTTTATTTGTTTACGGCACAATGTTCTTCCCCCATTGTGTTCTCTTGGCATTGCCCTTGGTCAGTCCTGTGTATCCAAGGGCCTGATCAATATGGTATAAAGACCTGACCTGTTAGCAGAATTAAACACCCTAGAACCTTCCTCAGTATTTTGTTACAGTTAGTGAGGGCCTTGAATTTGATTCCCAAGATGTAGGAATTTCAAAATTAAGAAAAGCTGGACATTACTCAAAATGGTAAAGACAGATTTCAATCAGTAATATTCTATTGCAATAGGGAAAAGAGTCCAGTGTTAACTGAACTCAACTTTGATTTGAACAGAGATGACTGGGCATTTTAAAGAAAGAATGAAGGAATAGTGAGGGGAAATGAGGGGCTTGAACAGAGTCAGGGAAGTGAAAAATTACAAAAATAAGGAAAAGGTCATGGGTCCATGTTAAGCCCATCTGGGTTTACTAATTTAGGCTTATGGAAGTTAGGATTCTCCCACAGAGGCTGGGAGACAAGGGCCCTTATTCAAGTGTGGATTGGAATAATCATTTCTTTTGGCAGCTTTAAAGTTTCTCAGGCAGGCAATTTTAAGGGGGATAGGTTAATCCTAGGGATTACAGACCTGAACTTTTAGAGATCATGTTGGTATTTTGTTCAAGTCTTTATAGGCCAGGGCTGAGATCTAGCCAAGAAGAGGGCTCAGAGTAGCCTGACTAGAGTTTGGTCAGGGAGTGAATTTTTATGGGATGGCTCTCTTTGGCCCCCACCCTTTCCCATTGTGTTGAAGGACCTGTCATCCTGGGAAGAAAGTGAGAGCATTTCAGCAGCCTTCTTCTCCCCCTGGCAATAGTCCCTTAATTCTCCATCTCTGGCCCTAGTTGGCAGAAGGAAATCTTGCCATCAATGTATCCCCTTTTATGTTCTCACAAGAGCAACTTATTTTTTATTGATGCAGATTCTCCATTCCAGAGCAGATTCCTTGTGGGCAAGCACGAAGCTGTAGCAGTTACTAAGGTGTCCTGGTGAGGAGTGAATCGGGAAAGTGGGAGAGTGCTGTGATGTGAGGATGCAGACAGCCTGGTGCCATTATGTCTGATGGGCTTTTGCTGTGCTAGCTGCTTGCTTTGGGAGCTTGCTGATATGGGCTGTAGGCACTCCTTAATTTGGGTGTTGCCTGGCTGGGCAGGCTCTCATGGTCTGAAAGACTTAGTCCAGGTTATAGTGTAGTTTAGGTTTCTTAATTGCTGGGTTTGACTTGTTACTGGGTCATGAATCAATATAGTGCATCTTGACTATCTTTGAAAAATAGTAATTATTATTATTATACAAACATGTACACACCCTTTACTGTTGAGCTCAATCTAAGTGTTCTATATGTATTTCCTCATTTAATCTCCACATCTACCCTATGAGTAGGTGCTGTTATTATTCCCAGTTATTAGTCTCTTTCTAGAAGAGAAGAAACTGCAGTACAAAGCCCATAAGTCACAAAGCTAATATCTGGCAGAACTGGAATATTTATTTTAATTGAAATACATTAACATATAGCCCTGTGTAAATTTAAGGTGTACAATATGTTAATTTAATACATTTATATGTTGTAATATGATTGCCATTGTAGTGATAATTAGCATTCCAACACATTACATAATTATCCTTTCCTTTTAGTAGTTAGAATAATTGAGACCAGTCTCTTAGCAAGTTTGATGATCATAATACAATATTGCTGTCTACATTTACTTTATTGTGGATTATAACTCTAGAATTTATTTACTACTTGTTGTAGGTTTGTACCCATAAGCAATATCTATTCTGTAATAGGTAGTATCAATTACCTCCCCTGGTAACCACCATTTTATTCTCTATTTTTACAAGTTTGGCTTTTTAAAATTGCACATATAAATGATATCATACAGTACTTGTCTTTCTCTTTCTGACTTATTTCATATAGCATAACACTCTCCAGGTCTATCTATGTTTTGTAAATGGTAGGATACCTATCCTTCCTTCTCACAGCTAAGTAATATTTCAAATACTATTTGAACATACACACACACACACACACACACACACACACACAACTCCTTTATCCATTAATTTGTTTTTGGACACTTAGGTTATTTCCATATCTTGGCTATTGTGAATAATGCTACAATAAACATGGTAATACATATATTTCTTCAATATCCCATTTTTATTTCCTTTGGATATATACTCAGAATTGCTGGATTATATGGTAGGTGAATTTTTAATTTTTCAAAGAAAGTCTGTATTGCTTTTCATAGTGGTTGAATGAATTTACATTTCCACCAACATTGCATGAGTTCTCTTTTCTTCATATCTTTGCCAGCACTTGCTATTTCTTGTCTTCTTGATGATAGCCATTCTAACAAATGTTAGTTGACATTTCATTGTGGTTTTGATTTGCATTTCCATGATGGATGGTGATGTTGTGCATCTTTTGATGTACCTGTTGGCCATTTGGATGTCTTCTTTCAGAAAATATCTATTTAGGTTTGTTTTTTTGCATATTTTAAAATTAGATTTTTTTTTCTAATTTTGAGTTATATGAGTTCTTTATATATTTTGGTTATTAACTCCTCATCTGATATATGGTTTGCAAAAATTTTTTTTTTCCATTCTGTAATTTTTTTTTCATGTTTGTTGTTTATTTATTTATTTTTTGCTTTGCAAAAGCTTCTAAGTTTGACATACTCCTACTTGTTGATTTTAGTGTCATATACAAAAGATCATTGCCAAGACCAACATCAAGGAGGTTCTTCTCTATATTTTCTTCTAGGAGTTTTATAGTCTCAGGTATTATTTTTAAATCTTTGAACGATTTCAAGTTGATTTTTGTGAGTAGCATAAGATAGGGGTCCAGTTTTATTGCTCTGCATGTGTTTGTCCATTTTTCCTAATATCATTTGTTGAAGAGATGGTCTTTTTCCCATTGGGAGTTTTTGGCTCTCTTGTTGAATATTAGTTGACCATATAAGCCGGGGTTTAGTTCTGGGCTCTCTACTCTGTTCCATTGGTCTATGTGTCTGTTTTGTGCCATTACCATACTATTTTTATTACTTTAGCTTTGTAGTATTAAAAAGTGTGATAATTTCTGATAACTTCAGCTTTGTTCTTTTTTCCTCAGTATTGCATTGCCGATTCCAGGTCTTCTGAGGTTCATGAAAATTTAAAATTTATTTTTTCTATTTCTGTGATAAATGCTATTGATATTTTGATGGGAATTGCATTGAATCTATAGATGGTATTGGGTGGTATGGACATTTTAACAATATTAATTCTTCCGATCAATGAGCACAGGGTGGTTTCCATTTGTCTATGTCATCTTCAATTTCTTTCAGCAAAGTATTACAGTTTTTATTGTACAGATCCTTCACTGCCTTTGTTAAATTTATTCTTAAGTATTTTATTGTTTTTGATGCCGTTATAAATGGCAGTTTTAAATTTTTTTCATACGTTTATCCTTAGTGTATACAATAGTAATTAATTTTTGTATGTTGATTTTGTATCCCACAACTTGAGATCTGAGTGTTGAACCCGGCTGGGCTGGGCCTAGATTTTGTGATCTTAATTGTTATGCTTTCTGTCCTTCAGTATAGGAAAACAATAACAAAAATAACAGCACAAATGGAAGAGGAAATAGAATAGAGAATACCAGATTGCATGTTGTAAGGTTTAAGTATTATCTTGTAAAAGTTATTTTAATTGTGCATGTGTATGTATTGGATCACAATGTGAAATCTATTTCTTAAAATTGGTCATGGTCAAGAATTTCGAAAGATCCTCATTGGACCAGAAGATAGTCTCTCTGATGTGAATTTACAAATAACTGGTTCAGCCTGTTGCAGACTGAATTTATGGTTTAACTCTCAGGTGGCAATTTTGAAAATTAATAAAAGGAAACATCACTATAATGGTTAGGAGGCCAGAAGGGAGAGTTTTCATGCCATACCACTTGATGTCAATCACAGAAAAAATTGTTACTTATATACCCCCCAATAGAATAATTTTCAATAGTAACGCATAATCAATAACAGGCCCCAAACAGGAAAGGATGCATATTGCATTTCCTACAGGAAATCAACTCCCCCAGCAACTCACCCAGTGAGAAACCATCATCACAATGAACTTTTGTCTTTCTCCAATGAACTTTTGTTTAAAACAATCTCTTCCGGGGCGCCTGGGTGGCTCAGTCGGTTAAGCGTCCGACTTCAGCTCAGGTCAGGATCTCACTTTCCGTGAGTTCGAGCCCCGCGTCGGGCTCTGGGCTGATGGCTCAGAGCCTGGAGCCTGCTTCTGATTCTGTGTCTCCCTCTCTCTCTGCCCCTCCCCCGTTCATGCTCTGTCTCTCTCTGTCTCAAAAATAAAATAAACGTTAAAAAAAATAAAAAAAATAAAACAATCTCTTCCAACTTTCTCTGTCCTTTCCATAAAATACTTTTTTTTTTGTCCTAGCATATGGTTTTTACTGTAGCCTGCTTTTCCCAAATTGCATTTGTCTGCTATTCCTTAATAGAGCCATTTTCGCTGGCAAAATAACTGTTTTATTTGTAAGGTCGACACAATGATGAACAGCAATATAGTGGAATAATGTTGTATCCTGTAGTACACTAGCAGCTGTCATTTACTGAGACACACTGTGAATGCTAAGAACTTTGATCACAGTGTTATGATGTCAAGATCAGAATAGTAGGTTGAGATGAGGGTGGAACAAGGGACTAACTGCATCTGATCCTAGGAACTACCTCTTATGGGACCATCCTCGCCAAGCTCATGATTTCTTTCCAGGGATAATTTGCTGTTTTAAAACTCCTTTGGAATTCCCTGGAAATTGACTTGACAGAAAAAATGGCCATAAAGTAGTTCATCTTAGTGGATAGGTTTTAAAGGTCAGCATGATCAAATATGTCTTTATTTACTCCCTTCCTCTTCTTCATGTTCCAGAGAACGCCTACTGGAGTTAGGAGAGAAGATCCTGCATTTATCATTATCCTCCGGGATCCTGGCTCCTCCCCTGCAGGTTTACTGTCTTCTCTGCACCTTTATATCATTCATATTGAGGCAAATTACTTCACCTCTGTGAGCCCCAAGTTTGCCTATCTTTAAAATGGAAATCATAATAATGCTTGCCATAGAGAATTGTTATGAGTATTTACTAAGAATATATAACCTATGAACAGGCTCCCATATAAAAAATGTGAATCTTTCTTGGGAAAAATAAGCTATTGAAATATTAGTTATTATCAAAATATAGGATATTTGGTGCTTGACTCAGTACGCACATAAAAACATTATAAAGTCCATGGTTGATTTACTGATGCAAATCCTACTCCTACTATTTTGCTTTCCCACCAATAATTGAATGAGATTTCCTGTTGCACCATATCCTTGTCAAAATTTGGTGCTGTCAGTATTTTGGATTTTACCCATCCTAATAGGTGTATGTAATGGTATTTAACTCTTGTTTAGGCACGCTTAAACACATGAGAAAGTTTTTTAATTATTTTATTTATTTCTTTTCGTTTTCTTTTTTTTTTAAATGAAATTTATTATCAAATTGGTTTCCATACAACATCCAGTGCTCATCCCAACAGGTGCCCTCCTCAACGCCCATCACCCATCCTCCCCTCCCTTCCACCCCCCATCAACCTTCAGTTTATTCTCAGTTTTTAAGAGTCTCTTATGCTTTGGCTCCTGCCCTCTCTAACTTTATTTTTCCTTCTCCTCTCCATGGTATTCTATTAAGTTTCTCAGGATCCACATAAGAGTGAAAACATATGGTATCTGTTTTTCTCTGTATGACTTATACTTATACTTATAAGTATGACTTATACTTATAAGTATATACTTATAAGTATATACTTATAAGTATATACTTATAAGTATGACTTATACTTATATACTTATAAGTATGACTTATAAGTATGACTTATGACTTATACTGAGCATAATACTCTCCAGTTCCATCCACATTGCTACAAAAGGCCATCTTTCATTCTTTCTCATTGCCAAGTAGTATTCCATTGTGTATATAAACAACAATTTCTTTATCCATTCATCAGTTGATGGACATTTAGGCTCTTTCCATAATTTGGCTATTGAAAGTGCTGCTATAAACATTGGGGTACAAGTGCCCCTATGCATCAGCACTCCTGTATCTTTGGGTAGATTCCTAGCAGTGCTATTGCTGGGTCATAGGGTAGATCTATTTTTAATTTTTTGAGGAACCTCCACACTGTTTTCCAGAGTGGCTGCACCAGTTTGCATTCCCACCAACAGTGCAAGAGGGTTCCCATTTCTCCACACCCTCTCCAGGATAAGTAGTCTCCTGATTTGTTCATTTTAGCCACTCTGACTGACATGAGGTGGTATCTCAGTGTGGTTTTGATTTGTATTTCCCTGATGAGGAGTGACGTTGAGCATCTTTTCATGTGCCTGTTGGCCATCTGGATGTCTTCTTTAGAGAAGTGTCTATTCATGTTTTCTGCCCATTTCTTCACTGGATTATTTGTTTTCTGGGTGTGGAGTTTGGTGAGTTCCTTATAGATTTTGGATACTAGCCCTTTGTCTGATATGCCATTTGCAAATATGTTTTCCCAATCCGTTGGTTGCCTTTTAGTTTTGTTGATTGTTTCCTTTGCTGTGCAGAAGGTTTTTATCTTCATGAGGTACCATTAGTTCATTTTTGCTTTTAATTCCCTTACCTTTGGAAATGTGTCAAGTAAGAAATTGCTGCAGTTAAAGTCAAAGAGGTTTTTTTTTTTTTTTCCTGCTTTCTCTTCTAGGGTTTTGATGGTTTCCTGTCTCATATTCTAGTCTTTTATCCATTTTGAGTTTATTTTTGTGAATGGTGTAAGAAAGTGGTCTTGTTTCATTCTTCTGCATGTTGCTGTCCGGTTCTGCCAGCACCGTTTGTTAAAGAGACTGTCTTTTTTTCCATTGGATACTCTTTACTGCTTTGTCAAAGATTAGTTGGCCATACTTTTGTGGGTCCAATTCTGGAGTCTCTATTCTATTCCATTGGTCTATGTGTCTGTTTTGGGGCCAATACCATGCTGTCTTGATGATTACAGCTTTGTAATAGAAGCTAAAATCTGGGATTGTGTTGCCTCCCGCTTTGGTCTTCTTCTTCAATATTACTTTGCTATTCGGGGTCTTTTGTTGTTCCAAAAAAATTTTAGGATTGCTTATTCTAGCTTCGAGAAGAATGCTGGTGCAATTTTGATTGGGATTGCATTGAATGTGTAGATTGCTTTCGGTAGTATTGACATTTTAACAATATTTATTCTTTCAATCCATGAGCATGGAATGTTTTTCCATATATTTGTATCTTCTTCAATTTCCTTCATAAGGTTTCTATAGTTTTCAGCATCTTTTGTTACATTTAATCCTACATCTTTTACATCTTTGTTTAGATTTATTCCTAGGTATTTTATGATTCTTGGTGCCATTGTGAATGGGATCAGTTTCTTTTTTTTGTCCTTCTGTTGCTTCATTATTAGTGTTATAAGAATGCAACTGATTTCTGTACATTAATTTTGCATCCTGTGACTTTGCTGAATTCATGTATCAGTTCTAGCAGACTTTTGGTGTAGTGTATCAGGTTTTCCATTTAGAGTATCATGTCATCTACAAAAAGTGAAAGCTTCACTTCATCTTTGCCAATTTTGATGCCTTTGATTTCCTTTTGTTGTCTGATAGCTCATGCTAGAACTTCCAACACTAGCATGAGGTGAGAGTGGACATCCCTGTCGCGTTCTTGATTTCAGGGGGAAAGCTCTCAGTTTTTCCCCATTGAGGATGATATTAGCTGTGGGCTTTTCATAAATGGCGTTTATGATGTTTAAGTATGTTATTTACATCCCGACTTTCTTGAGGGTTTTTTATTAAGAAACAATGCTGAATTTTATCAAATGCTTTTTCTGCATCGATTGACAAGATCATATGGTTCTTGTCTTTTCTTTTATTAATGTGATGTATCACATTGATTGATTTGCGAATATTGAACCAGCCCTGCAGCCCAGGAATGAATCGCACTTGATCATGGTGAATTATTCTTTTCATATGCTGTTGACTTTGATTTGCTAGTGTCTTGTTGAGAATTTTTGCATCCATATTCATCAGGGATATTGGCCTGGTTCTCTTTTTTTGCTGGGTTTCTGTCTGGTTTGGGAATCAGAGTAATGCTGGCTTCATAGAATGAGTCTGGAAGTTTTCCTTCCCTTTCTATCTTTTGGAACAGCTTAGAAGGATAGGTATTATCTTTGCTTTAAATGTCTGGTAGAATTCCCCAGGGAAGCCATCTGGTCCTGGACTCTTCTTTTTTGGGAGATTTTTGATAACTGATTCAATTTCTTCACTGGGTATGGGTCTGTTCAAGTTTTCTATTTCTTCCTGTTTGAGTGTTGGAAGTGTGTGGGTGTTTAGGAATTTGTCCATTACTTCCAGGTTGTCCAGTTTGTTGGCATATAAGTTTTCATAGTATTCCCTGAAAATTATTTGTGTTTCTGAGGGATTGTTTGTAATAATTCCATTTTCATTCGTGATTTTATATATTTGAGTCATCTGTCTTTTGTTTTTGAGCAGCCTGGCTAGATATTTATCAAATTTCTTTATTTTTTCAAAAAAAAAACAACTCTTGGTTTCATTGATCTGCTCTAGTTTTTTTCAGGTTCTGTATTATTTATTTCTGCTCTGATCTTTATTATTTCTCTTCTTCTGCTGGGTTTAGGCTGCCTTTGCTGTTCTGCTTCTATTTCCTTTAGGTGTGCTGTTAGATTTTGTATTTGGGATTTTTCTTGTTTCTTGAGATAGGCCTGGATTGCAATGTATTTTCCTCTCAGGACTGCCTTCGCTGCGTCCCAAAGCGTTCGGATTGTTGTATTTTCATTTTCGTTTGTTTCCATACATTTTTTTTGATTTCTTCTCTAATTGCCTGGTTGACCCACTCATTCTTTAGTAGGGTGTTCTTTAACCTCCATGCTTTTGGAGGTTTTCCAGACTTTTTCCTTTGGTTGATTTCAAGCTTCATAGCATTGTGGTCTGAAAGTATGCATGGTATAATTTCAATTCTTCTATACTTATGAAGGGCTATTTTGTGACCCAGTATGTGATCTATCTTGGAGAAAGTTTCATGTGCGCTCGAGAAGAAAGTATATTCTGTTGCTTTGGGATGCAGAGTTCTAAATATATCTGTCAAGTCCATCTGATCCAATGTATCACTCAGGGCCCTTGTTTCTTTATTGATCCTGTGTCTAGATGATCTATCCATTGTTGTAAGTAGAGTATTAAAGTCCCCTGCAATCACCACATTCTTATCAATAAGGTTGCTTATGTTTGTGAGTATTTGTTTTATATATTTGGGGGCTCCCATATTCGGCGCATAGATATTTATAATTGTTAGCTCTTCCTGATGGATAGACTCTGTAATTATTATATAATGCCCTTCTTTATCTCTTGTTACCGCCTTTAATTTGAAGTCTAGTTTGTCTGATATAAGTATGGCTACTCCAGCTCTCTTTTGACTTCCAGTAGCATGATAGATAGTTCTCCATCCCCTCAGTTTCAATCTGAAGGTGTCCTCAGGTATAAAATGAGTCTTTTGTAGACAGCAAATGGATGGGTCTTGTTTTTTCTTCTCCATTCGGATACCCTATGTCTTTTGGTTGGAGCATTTAGTCCATTTATATCCAGTGTTATTATTGAAAGATATGGGTTTAGAGTCATTGTGTTATCTGTAGGTTTCGTGCTTGTAGTGATGTCTCTTGTCCTTTGTGGTCTTTGCAACATTTCATTCACAGAATCCCCCTTAGGATCTCTTGTAGGGCTGGTTTAGTGGTGACGAATTCCTTCAGTTTTTGTTAGTTTGGGAAAACCTTTATCTCTCCTATTCTCAATGACAGGCTTGCTGGATAAAGGATTCTTGGCTGCATATTTTTTTCTGTTCATCAGATTGATGATTTCCTGCCATTCCTTTCTGGCCTTCCAAGTTTCAGTAGATAGGTCTGCTACTACCCTTATGTGTCTACCTTTGTAAGTGAGTGCCTGTTTTTCCCAGCTGCTTTCAGAATTCTCTCTTTATCCTTGTATTTTCCCAGTTTCACTAGGATATGTCATGCAGAAGATTGATTCAAGTTACATCTGAAGGGAATTCTCTGTGCCTCTTGGATTTCAATGCCTGTTTCCTTCCCCAGATTAGGGAAGTTCTCAGCTATGATTTGTTTAAGTACACCTTCAGCCCCTTTCTCTCTTCTTCTTCTGGAATTCCTATGATATGAATATGTTCCATTTGATTGCATCACTTAGTTCTCTAATTCTCCCATCATTCCTGGATTTTTTTCTCTCTCTTTTTCTCAGATTCCTCTTTTTCCATAAATTTATCTTCTAATTCACCTATTCTCTCCTCTGCCTCTTCAATATGTGCTATGGCCACCTCCATTTTATTTTACACCTCATTTATAGCATTTTTTAGTTTCTCGTGACTATTTTGTATTCCCTTGATCTCTGTAGCAATAGATTCTTTGCTGTCCTCTATACTTTTTTCAAGCCCAGAGATTAATTTTGTTAGTATTATTCTAAATTTTTGTTCTGTTATATTGCTTAAATCAGTTTTGATCAATTTTTAGCTGTCACTAATTCCTGGAGTTTCTTTTGAACAGAATTCTTCTGTTTCCTCATTTTGGGAAGTTCTTGTGGTAGCTCCAAACTGCCGGGCCCTTCCCCTTTGCTGTCTGGAGAAACTTAGGTTGGTGGGCCGGGCCATAGTCAGACAGATGTCTGCCCCCAGCCTGCTGCTGGGGCCACAGTCAGACTGGTGTGTACCTTATCTTCTCCTCTCCCAGGGGCAGGACTAACTGTAGAGTGGTGTTGTCTGGGTTGCTTGCACACTTCCAGTCTTGTGGTACTGCTTCGATGGGATCTGGCCAAGGGCTTATTAGCTGGGGTGGATCTGCAAGGTGCACAGGGGCAGGAGGGGACCTGAAGCACCGGGAGAGAGGTAGGCCTGTCAGAGGGATGGATCCACAGAAGGACACCAAGTTCAGTGACAGGAACTGGTTCCCTTTGGAATTTCAGCTGGGGTATGGGAGAAGGAAAGGCGCTTGCCAGTGCCTTTGTTCCCCCGCTGAGCTCTGTCCTTCTGGGGCTCAACAACTCTCCCTCTTGGTGTCCTCTTGCCCTCTCTGCTCTCCAAGACCAAAGCTGTTGACTTTTAACATTCCAGATGTTAAGTCCTGCTGGCTGTCAGAGTTCATGGAGTCTGGCTCCTCTGCTTTTGCAAGCCAGACTTTGGGGGCTCTGCCTTGCCTAGCATGCTGCCCCTCTACAACCCGGCTCCCTCCCACCAGTCCGTGTACAATGCACCACCTCTCTGCCCTTCCTACCCTCTTCCATGGGCCTCTTGTCTATGCTTCTCTGTAGAGTCTGTTCTGCTAGTCTTCTGGTGGTTTTCTGGGTTATTTAGGCAGATGTGGTTGGAATCTAAGCACTCAGCAGGACGAGGTGAGCCCAGAGTCCTCCTATGCCGCCATCTTCCCCTCAATCCCCATATTTATTTATTTATTGAGAAAGAGGGGGAAGGGAAGAAAGAGAGGGAGAGAGAGAGAATCCCAAGCAGACTCTCTGCTATCAGCATGGAGCTCCATACAGGGCTCAATCTCACCAACCATGAGATCATGACTTGAGTTGAAATCAAGAGTCAGATTCTTAACCAGAGACACCCAGGTGCCCCTCAGATTTTTAATTAAATTTCAGTTAGTTAACATATAGTGTAGTATTAGTTCAGGAGTAGAATTTAGTGATTCATTAATTACATATAACATCCAAGTGCTCTCATGAAAATCCATCACCCATTTAGTTGATCCCCTCACTTACCACCCCTCCAGCACATCTCACTTTGTTCTCTACACTTAAGAGTCTCTTTTATGGTTTTCCACACTGCATTTTTTTCTTTCCCCTATGTTCATTGTTAGGTTTCTTAAATTCCACATATGAATGAAATCCAATAATATTTGTCTTTCTCTGACTAATTTCGCTTTGCATAATAAACCTAGATCTATCTATGTCATTACAAATGACAAGATTTCATTCTTTTTGATGGCTAAGTAATATCCCATTGTGTATAGATACCACACCTTCTTTATCCAATCATCAGTCGGATGCTTGGGCTCTTTCCATCATTTGGCTATTTTTGATGCTGCTATAAACATCAGGGTGCATGTATCCCTTCAAATCTGTATTTTTGTTTTCTTTGGGAAAATGCCTAAAAAAGCAATTGTTGAATCATAGGGTAGTTCCATTCTTAGTTTCTTGAGACCAGTGTACTGTCTTGGTCACTACAGCTTTGTAATATAGCTGGAGTTCCAAAATTGTGAGGCCTTCAGGTTTGCTTTACTTTTTCAAGGTTGCTTTGGGTATTGAGGGTGTTTTGTGGTTCCATACACATTTTAGGATTGTTCTAGTTCTGTGAAAAATGCTGTTGGTATTTTGAGAGGGATTATATTAAATATGTAGATTGTTTGCAATAGTATAGACATTTTAACAATATTTATTCTTCTAATTCATGAGCATGAAATGCTTTTCCATTTCTTTATGTCCTCTTTAAGTTATTTCATAAGTGTTCTATAGTTTTCAAAGTAAAAAATCTTTTACTTTTTTGGTTTAGGTTTATCCCTAAGTATCTTATGGTTTTTGATGCAATTATAAATGAGACTGATTCCTTGATTTCTCTTTATCTTTAATTATATTTATCATTCATTACATTTACCTTTCTCATCTTCATTACAGGTATAGAGAAATGCAACAGATTTCTATACATTGATTTTGTATCCTGCGAGTTTCCTGACTTTGTGTATCATTTCTAGCAAATTTTGGCGGAGTCTTTTGACTCCATGTTTCCTACAGAGTATCATGTCATCATCGAAGAGTGAAAGTTTGACTTCTTTGCTTATTTGGAAACCTTTTATTTCTTTTTGTTGTCTGATTGCTGAGGCTAGGACTTCCAGTACTAAGTTAAATAAAAATGGTGGAAATTGACATTCCTATCTTGTTCCTGACTGTAGAGGAAAAGCTCTCAATTTTTACTCATTGAGGATGATATTAGCTGTGGGTCTTTCATATATGGCCTTTATAATGTTCAGATATGTTCTCTCTATCCCTACTTTGTAGAAGGTTTTTATCAAGAATGGATGCTGTCAAACTATATGATGAACTAATCTTCTACAAAGCAAGAAAGATATCCAATGGAAAAAAGACAGCCTCTTCAGCAAATGGTGTTGTGAAAGCTAGGTAGCAACATTCAGAAGAATGAATCTGGACTACTTTCTTCCAGCATACACAAAAATAAATTCACAATGAATGAAAGACTTAAATGTGAGACAGAAAAACATCAAAATCCTAGGTGAGAACACAGGTAAGGAAAGGCAAGGGAAACAAAAGCAAACATGAACTACTGGGACTTATCAAGATAATTGTGTTTATAATTGTTTGTTTCTGTGGTGTTCATTGTGATCTCTCCTCTTTCATTCATTAATTTATTTGGACCCTTTCTGTTTTCTTTTTTCATAAGTCTGGCTAGGGATTTATCAGTTTTATTAATTCTTTCAAAGAACCAACTCCTAGTTTCATTGATCTATTATGCTGATTGTTTTTGTTTCTGTATCATTTATTTCTGCTCTAATCTTTATTATTTTCCTTTTTCTTCTGGCTTTAGGCTCCATTGGATGTTCTTTTATTACCTGCTTAATGTGTAAGTTTAACTTGTATATCTTATTTTTTAATTTAATTTAATTTAATTTAATTTAATTTAATTTAATTTTGTTTCCTGAGGTAGACCTGTATTGCTATATACTTCCCTCTTATGCAGCATTTGCTGCATCCTAAAGGTTTTGGAACTTTGTGTTTTCATTTCCATTATGTTTCCATGTATTTTTTTTTTCTTTAATTTCCTGGTTAGCTCATTCACTCTTCAGTAGGATTTTTAAAAATCTCTATGTATATTTCATCTTTCCATTTTTTTTCTTGTGGTTGACTTCGAGTTTCACAGTGTTGTGATAGGAAAATGTGAATAGTACAATCTCAGATTTTAATTTATTTTATTTTTTTTATTTGTTGAGCTCTGATTTGTGACTGAGCATGGGATCTATTCTGGAGAATATCCCATGAGCACTTGAAAAGAATGTGTATTTTCCTGCTTTAGGATGAAATATTCTGAATATACCTGTTAAGTACATCTGGTCCAGTGTGTTATTTGAAGCCATTGTCTCCTTGTGGATTTTCTGTTTTGATTACCTGTCCATTGTTGTAAGTGGGGTTTTAAAATACCCTACTATTATTGCATTATTATAAATGAGGTCATTTATGTTTGTAATTAATTGGTTTATATATTGGAGTTATTCCAAGTTGGGGACATAAATATTTATAATTGTTAGATCTTCTTGATGGATATACCCCTTAATTATGATTTAGTGCCCTTCTTCATCTCTTGTTATAGTCTTTGGTTTAAAAAATCTAGTTTGTTTGATATAAATATGGCTACTCTAGCTTTCTTTTGACATTCAGTAGCATGATAAATTGCTCTCCAAGCCCTCACTTTCAATTTGCAGGTGTCTTTAGGTCTAAAATGAGTCTCTTGTAGGCACCATATAGATGGTTTTTTTTTTTCCATTATGATACTTATGTCTTTCTATTGGAGCATTTAGTCCATTTACATTCAGAGTTATTATTGATAGATACAAATTTAGTGCCATTTTATTAACAGTTAAGTCATTTTTTCTGTAGATTTTCTCTGTTCCCATCTGTCTTGGTCACGTTTGGTATTTTTCTCCCACTCAAATACTCCCCATGAATATTTCATGCAGGGCTAGTTTAGTGGTCATGAACTCCTTTAATTTTTGGTTGTCTGGGAAATTCTTTATCTCCCCTTCTATTCTGAGTGACAACCTTGCTAGATAAAGTATGCTTGGTTGCATATTTTCCCCATTCAACATGTTGAATATATCATACCACTTCCTTTTGACCTGCCAAGTTTCTGTGGCAAGGCCTCCTGCTAGCTTTATTTATCTTCCCTTGTAAATGAAGAATTCCTTTACCCTTGCTGCTTTTGGGAATTTTCCTTATTGCTGTATTTTGCAAATTTTACTATGATATGCCTTCTTATTCACCTGTTGTTGTTGTTGATTTTGATGGTATTTCTCTGTGTTTCCTGGATTTGGTTGTCTGTTTCCTTTCCCAGATTAGGGACATTTTCACTCTCATTTGCTCAAATAAATCTGCCACTTCTTTTCTCTCTTCTTCTGGGACACCTATGATACAGATGATATTACATTTTTATGGAATTGCTGAGTTCCCTAAGTCTACATTATGATCCAATATTTTTCTTTCCCTCTGCTTTTCAGTTTCATTATTTTCCATAGGTTTATCTTCTTTTTTTTTTATTTTTTTTCATAGGTTTATCTTCTATATCATTTTTTCATTCTTCTGCCTCTTTCATTCTTGTGGTCATTATACCAGTTGGTTTTGCATTTTGGTTATAACTTTTTTTTTTTTTTTTGGAAAAGTGATCCCACATGGCAGGGAAGGAGGGAGACCTGAAGTTCCCTTGTCCCTCAAACACAGTCGTGTTGATTCCAAAGGACTTTGAATTGCAAGAATCCTGGCTGCAGAATGACAGAGACATCTCCAGGGATCCATGGGGACAACCTGGTGGGCCATAGTGCATGACTGAAAACTGGAAGAGATAAAATGGGTGGTGTAGGCAAGGAAGGGAGGGATCCCCTTCTACAAAGAGACAAAAGGAAGAGAAAGAGAGGCTTGAGAAGCATAAGACTGTATCTGGACAAGAGAAAAACCACGGCATGAGATAGAGAAAGATCCAATCACTAACTGTGGGGCTTTCTCTGGACTGGGGCTGGTTGCCCTGTTCATGCACCTGGGGAGGAAAGGAGCCAACCCCAAGCTCAGTAACTAGTTAGAGGTTCAGCCCACAGTGGGAGGAAACAATCCCCTCCCTGGTGTGCTGTGGGAATAAGGTATATAACCATTCAAAGGACAAAGACTGCCTGCACCCACCAGCCAGAAGTCATATATCAGTGGCATGGAGCAGCACTTCCCCAGAACTGGGGAGCACATAATGTGATCCTTTAAGACATCAGGGTTTAGGGGCACCAGGGTGGCTCAGCTGGTTAAACGTCCGACTTCAGTTCAGATCATGATCTTGCAGTTCATGGGTTTGAGCACCACATCAGGCTCTGTGCTGACAGCTCAGAGGCTGGCGCCTGCTTTGGATTCTGTGTCTCCCCCTCTCCCTCCCCCTCCCTGCTCATGCTCTGTCTCTCTCAAAAAATAAATAAATGTTAAAAAAAAAAGATATCAGGGTTTAAATCCCAGCTGAGAGCCAGAGAGGTGTGGGAGTTGGCCAAAGAGGAAAACAACACCCTTGGCACTATTAAGACACCTGTTGGTGGTTCGGAGCAGCATTTCCCCGGAACCAGGGCACATGGGAAGGACCTTTTAAGACATCAGGTTTAAATCCAAGCCAAGGGCAAGGGAGGTTTGGGAGTTGGTGGAGTGGGACAAACCTCCTCATTCACACCTGTGGCACAATGAGGACAGCCTAAACAGAGTGGCTTGGGACACCTGGTCCATGGAGGAGAGACTGGGGTGTCACCCTATTTCTTCCCATTGCCAGCAAGGAGGAATTCATGGAAAGGACAGTGGGCCCACCATGGAGGCAGAACCCACCTACATTAAACCACACCCTTCCACACCTGGTAACTGCTTATCTACTGGAGTGGGATTGATGCTGAGGAACTAGACAGTCCTTTTTCCAGACCGGCACTGAACTGGTTCCAAGGCACCCAGCAGTTTTACATTTTCTTATTTAATTCTTGCACAGTTCTTTCTATATATCTATATCTATATCTATATCTATATCTATATCTATATCTATATCTATCTATCTATCTATCTATCTATAGCTATAGCTATAGCTATAGCTATAGCTATAGCTATATATATATCATCTATCTATCTATCTATCTGTGTGTGTGTGTGTGTGTATAGATAGACACAGATATCTATATCACAGATATAGATATCTGACACAGATATCTATATCTATATCTGTCTATTTTTTTTCTTCCGTTTCTCCTTATTTCTTCCCTTCTCTAGTCTGGTTATTATGGTTGTTTGTTTGTTTAAGCAGACATATTTAATCTATTCTCTTTATACCTGTTCTACATCTCCTTCTTTATTTTCCTGTCTCTCTCTCTGGATTAAGCTGTATAGTTTCTCTGTCTGGTGAAGTTTCTTTTCTTTTCTTTTCTTTTCTTTTCTTTTCTTTTCTTTTTCCCTACCCTTGTCATTTCTCTGTTTGTATGGGACAAGACCCCTTCCATTAACACCACCCCCATCCTGTGGTTGAGTTGTAGCTGGTGTTTTTGGTTTTTTGTTTTTGTTTTTAAATTTTTATTATTTGTTTGTTTTGGCTTTATTTGCTTGTTTTCCTTTCCAGAGCTGCTTCAATGAACAAATCAAAACACACCTGATGGAGGGTCCAAAACATCAGTAAGAGTAGGGAGATAAAGCAAACAAAGTCACAACAAAAGAGAGCAAGTAACATTCTCCAAAAACACCTCTTGAATGGCCAGATCCTGGACAGTGTATGACCCCTCTTTAATATAGTAGTGCTCACAGGTGCAGGGCACATAAAAAGCTTTTAAAACACATAAGAGACAGAAAACTAGCCAGAATGATGAAATAGAAGAATTCTCTTCAAAAGAAATTCCAGGAAGAAATGATAGCTAAAGAATTGGTCAAAACAGATATAAACAATATAACTAAATAAGAATTCAGTATAATAGTCATAAGATTAATAGCTGGGTTTGAAAAGAAATAGAAGACAGTAGAGAATCTATAGCTGCAGAGATCAAGGAACTAAAAAGTAGTCATGATGAATTAAAAATGCTGTAAATCAGGGGCAAAATAAACTAGCTGCCGTCACAGTGAGTATTGAAGAGGCAGGGGGAGATTAAGCAAAATAGAAGATAAAATTATGAAAAAAGAGAAATGTGAGAAAAAGAGAGAGAAAAAAATTCTGGACCATGAGATGAGAATTAGAGAACTATGTGATTCAATGAAATGTAATAATATCCATATCATAGGAGTTCTGGAAGTAGAAAGAGAGAGAAAAGGATGGAAAGTATACTTGAACAAATCATAACTAAGAACTTCCCCAATCTGGGGAAGGAAACAGACATCAAAATGCAGGAGGTACAGAGAATGCTCTTCATACATAAAAAGAATCGATCTTTTGCATGACATATCATAGTGAACCTGGCAAAATACAGATAAAGAGAGAATTCTGAGAGCAGCTAGGGACAAATGGGCCTTAACTTACAAGGTTATACACATAAGGGGAGTAGTAGAACCATGGCAGTCCAGAAGGGAGTGGCAGAAAATATTCAATGTTGTGAATAGGAAAAATATTCAGCCAAGGATCCTTTATCTAGCATGGCTGTCACTCAGAATAGAAGGATAGATAAAGGTTTTCCAAGACAAACAAAAACTGAAGGAGTTCATCACCAATAAACCAGCCCTACAAGAAATCCTGAGGATGGAACATTGCAAGGACCACAAAGGACCAGAGACATCACTACAAGCATGAAACCTACAGATAACACAATGACTCTAAACCCATATCTTTCAATAATAACACTGAATACAAATGGACTAAATGCTCCAGTCAAAAGACATAGGGTACCTGAATGGATAAAAAAAATAAGACCCATCTATTTGATATCTACAAGAGATCCATTTTAGACCCAAGAACACCTTCAGATTGAAAGTGAGAGGATGGGGAATCATCTATCATGCTACTGGAAGTCAAAAGAAAGCTGGAGTAGCCATACTTATATCATACAAACTATATTTGAAACTAAAGTTTGTAACAAGAGATGAAGAAGGGCATTATATCATAATTATGGGGTCTATTCATCAAGAAGAGCTAGCAATTATAAATGTCTATGCACCAAATTCAGAAGCACCCAAATATATAAAACCATAAATCACAAACATAAGCAATCTTATTTGTAAGAAGGTGGTAGTTGCAGGGGACTTTAATACTCCACTTACAACAATGGGCATATAACATAGATAGAAAATCAATAAAGAAACAATGGCCTTGAATGACACACTGGACCAGATGGACTTGACAGATGTATTCAGAGCTTTTCATTCTAAAGCAGCAGAATACACATTCTTCTCGAGTGCACATGGAACATTCTCCAAGATAGATCACATACTGGGTCATAAAACAGCCCTCAATAAATATGAAAGAATTGAGATCATGCATGTTTTCAGATCACAATGCTATTAAACTTGAAATCAAACACAGGAAAAGGTTTACAAAACCTCCAAATGCATGGAGGTTACAGAACATTCTACTAAAGAATGGATTGGTCAACCAGGCAATTAAGGAAGAATTAAAACATATATGGAAACAAATTAAAATTAAAACATGACAGTACAAATGCTTTGGGATTCAGCAAAGGCAGTCCTAAGAGGAAAATACGTTGCAATCCAGGCCTATCTCAAGAAACAAGAAAAATCCCAAACACAAACTCTAACAGCACACCTAAGGGAACTAGAAGCAGAACAGCAAAGAAACCCCAAGGCCAGCAGAAGAAGAGAAATAATAAAGATCAGAGCAGAAATAAACAATATAGAATCAAAAAATTTAAAAAAAACCAGGAGAACAGATCAATGAAACTAAGAGATGTGGGTTTTTTTTTTGAAAAAATAAACAAAATTGATAACCCCCTAGCCAGACTTCTCAAACAGAAAATAGAGAGGATCAAACGAAATAAAATCCTGAATGAAAATGGACTTATTGCAAAGAATTCCTCAGAAATATAAACAAATATCAGAAAATACTATGAAAAATTATATGCCAACAAACTGGACAACCTGGAAGAAATGGACAAATTTCTAGACACCCACACACTACCAAAACTCAAAGGGGAAGAAATAGAAAATTTAAACAGACCAATAACAAGAAAGATATGGAACCCGTTATCCAAAATCTCCCAATGAATAAGAGTCCTGGACCAGACGGCTTCCCTGGGGAATTCTACCAGCCATTTAAAGCAGAGTTAATAATATCCTTTTCAAGCTGTTCCAAAAAATAGAAACAGAAGGAAAGCTTCCAGACTCATTCTACAAAGCTAGCATTATCTTGATTCCCAAACCAGACAGAGACCCCACTAAAAAGGAGAATTACAGGCCAATATCCCTGATGAAAATGGATGCAAAAATTCTCAACAAGATACTAGCAAAGCAAATTCAACAGCATATAAAAATAATTATTCACCATGATCAAGTGGGATTCATCCTGAGCTGCAGAGCTTGTTCAATATTCACAAATCAATCAATGTAATATATCACATTAATAAAAGAAAAGATAAGAACCAAATGACCCTGTCAATAGATGCAGAAAAAATCATTTAACAAAATACAGCATCCTTTCTTCATAACCCCCCCCCCAGAAAGTCAGAATAGAAGGAACATACCTAAACATAATAAAAGCCATAGATGAAAAGCGCACTGCTAATATCATCCTCAATGCGGAAAAACTGAGAGCTTTCCCCGTGAGATCAGAAACATGACAGGGGTGTCCATTCTCACCATTGTTATTTCACAGAGTTTTGGAAGTCGCAGCATCAGCAGACAACAAAGTGAAATAAAAGACATCAAAATTGGCAAAGAAGAAGTCAAACTTTCACTTTTCTCAGATGACATGATACTCTACATTGAAAAAGCAAAATACTCTACCAAAAAGCTGCTAGAACTCACACACATATTCAGCAAAGTTGCAGGATACAAAATCAAGGTACAGAATTTAGTTCCATTTCTATACACCAATAATGAAGTAACAGAAAGAGAAATCAAGAAATCGATCCCATTTACAATCACACCAAGAGCCATAAAATACCTAGGAATGAACTTAACCAAAGATGTAAAAGATCTGTATGCTGAAAACTTTAGAAAACTTATAAAGGAAATTGAGAAAGACATAAAGAAATGGAAAAAAAACATTCCAGGCTCATGAATTGGAAGAGTAAATATTTTAAAATGTCAATACTACCCAAAGCAATCTACACATTCAATGCAATCCCAATAAAAATTGCACCAGTATCCTTCTCAAAGTTAGAACAAACAGTCCTAAAATTTGTATGGAACCATAAAAGACCCCAAAACGCCAAAGTAATATTGAAAGAGAAGACCCAAAGCGGGAGGCATCACAATCCCAGACTTTAGCCTCTACTACAAAGCTGTAATCATCAAGACAGCATGGTATAGGCACAAAAACAGACACATAGACCAATGGAATAGAATAGAGACTCCAGAATTGGACCCACAAAAGTATGGCCAACTAATCTTTGACAAAGCAGGAAAGAGTATCCAATGGAAAAAAGTCTCTTTAACAATGGTGTTGGGAGAACTGGACAGCAACATGCAGAAGAATGAAACTAAACCACTTTCTTACACCATAATAAAAAATAAACTCAAAATGGATGAAGGACCTAAATGTGAGACAGGAAACCATCAAAACCCTAGAGGGGAAAGCAAACAACCTTTTTTACCTCAGCTGCAGCAATTTCTTGCTCGACACATCTCCAAAGGCAAGTGAATTAAAAGCAAAAATGAACTATTAGGACCTCATGAAGATAAAAAGCTTCTGCACCACGAAGGAAGCAATCAACAAAACCAAAAGGCAACAGACATAATGGGAAAATATATTTGCAAATGACATATTGGATAAAAGATTAGTATCCAAAACCCATAAAGAATTTACCAAACTCAACATCCAAAAAAACAAATAATCCAGTGGAGAAATGGGCAGAAGACATGACTAGACACTTTTCCAAAGAAGGCATCCAGATGGCCAACAGACATATGAAACCATGCTCAGTGTCACTCATCATCAGGGAAATACAAATCAAAACCATGCTGAGATACCACCTCACACTGGTCAGAGTGGCTAAAATCAACAACTCAGTAAACAACGGATGCTGGCCAGAATTTGGAGAAATGGGAACCCTCTTACACTGTTGGTGGGAATGCAAATTGGTGTAGCTGCTCCTGAAAACAGTGTGGAGGTTCCTCAAAAAATTAAAAGCAGAATTCCACTATGACCCAGCAATAACACTGCTACAAATCTACCAAAGAATATAGGAGTGCTGATGCATAGGGGCACATGTACCCCAATGTTTATAGCACCACTTTCAACAATAGCCAAATTATGGAAAGAGCCTAAATATCCATCAAATGATGAATGGGTAAAGAAAATGTGGTTTATATATGCAATGGAATACTACTTGGCAATGAGTAAGGATGCAATCTGGGCATTTGCAGCAGCGTTTGTGGAAGTAGAAGGTATTATGCTAAGTGAAATAAGTCAGTCAGCGAAATACACATATCATATGTTTTTACTCATATGTGGAACTTAAAAAACTTAACAGAAGACCATGGGGGAGAGAAGGGGAAAAATAGTTACAAACTGAGAGGGAGGGAGGCAAACCATAAGAGACTCTTGAATACAGAGAACACACAGAGGATTGATGGGTGTGGGGGAGAGTGGAACATACATGATGGGTATTGTAGAGGGCACCTGTTGGGATGAGCACCAAAGCCAAGAGCACACTATACACATTGTATGTTAGCCAATTTGACAATAGATTATATTAAAAAATAAAATAAAATAAAATAAAATAAAATAAAATTAAATTAAATTAAATTAAATTAAATTAAATTTTGGCCTGACTAGTTTTTATGTCTTTTATCTCTGCCATAAGGAACTCCCTGAAGTCTTCTATATATCCTTATGGTTGTTGTTTTTATTTTTTTGTATTTTTTAAGTTTATTTATTTATTTTGAGTGAGAGAGAGCATGAGTGGGGAAGGGGCAGAGAGAGAGGGAGAGAGAATACCAATCAGACTCCACATTGTCAATGCAAAGCCTGTAGTGGAGTTCAACCTCAAACTGTGAGATCATGACCTGGGCTGAAGTCCGATGCTTAACCAACTGAGCCACCTAAGTACACCTATGATTGTTGTTAAATTCTGGCTCAGGCATATTACTCATATCTGTTTTTATTTGATCCCTGGCCATGCCCTCTGCTTGTCCTTTCTTTTGGGATGTATTCCTTCATCTTGGCATTTGTCTAGGTTTCTGTCTTTTCTCTGTGTTAGGAAATCCCATTTTGTTTCCTGCTCCTGAGAGTAATGGCTTTGTTAAGAAGAGTCTTATACTGTCCAGGACCTGGCATTTCAGGAAATGTTTCTGGTGTATGCTGTGTGCACTCTGTGCTGTGTTTTGGCTGCTCTTTTCCTCAGTTAGGCCTCTGTAGGTTTTCTCCTTGTCTCCTGTGGATAGTGTTTGGACCTTGGCTAGTGTGTGGTGAGTTTTAACTATGTATGCTCTTATTTGCTTGTTGAAAGAGTTCTAATCCTATTTTGACTAGAGCTGAAACTTTGTAGCACTTTATGGTCAGTAGACTTGGTGTGTGTGTGTGTGGGGGGGGGGGTTTCTGGTCTTCTTGTGGAGGGGACCATTGCTCTTTTTCTCAGGCACACTTGCTTTAGCACCTGCAGAATGCAGGGGGTGGGATATGGTGTAGGCAGCTCAGGCCTCCACTATTAGTGCTGTGTTGCTCACTGATGTCAGTCCATGCTGATGGACAGAGGACAAAAATGGTAACAGCTCTCTTCCTTGTTCCTGGAGAGGGGAGTTGGTGCATGCTGCTGTTTGGGAAGCCCTTATAGAAGAGTGAATTGTCTTCCCTAATGTCCCAGATGCCTGCCTTCACTCTATGTACAGGCAATCTGCCCACATGGAAGCATAGTACAACTGTGTTTTATCTCAGGCATGCTGACTGTTTCAAACTCCAAATTTAGGGACCTGGCCCAGACCCTATGCTGATCCTCTGGTGAAGGTGTTGCTCTGCTGGGGCTAGTGTGTATTTGTCCCAGAAGAGCAGTCACACCATCTAGCAGGATCTTGGTGTATAATATGCAGCAAAAACCTGATGTCCAGGTTAGCTGCCCCCAGCAGGTGTCTCTGCCCCTATGCTAAGGGACTGGGCAGTACAATAACACATAACAGCTCTTTTGCCCCCTTAGAGGCAGTGCCACCTCTCCCAGATGTGTTCCAATAAGGGGGTAACTTGTCTTCTAGTGTATCCCAGGGTATCCTCAAATTGTCTTTTCTGCTCCCAGGTCTTTACCCTCCTTTTCCACAGGAGCACCAATGCACCCTCTAGGTTTCACCCAGCCATGGCAGACTTGAAATGTCAGTCTTTGAGCTTTACTGGCTGTAAAGCCTCATGCTAATCAGCCCTTCTAGTTTTCCTAAACAGTGATTTTGGGAAAGTGTTTTCCCTGTGCAATCCTCTGTGCACTTCTCTCTGTCTGTCTCTCTCTGTCTCTCTCTTTCTCCTCTGTCCATGATCAGGGGTCCTTCCCCTCCATAGCAGCCACAACCCTTTTCTCCCCGAAATCACATCTCTACACCTCCTAACCTTCCACAATGTAGCCTCTTCTCTCCCTCTTGTTGTAGAGTCTTGTCTCTCAGTCCTAAGATTGATTTCTTGTGTGTTCAGAATGATTTTATATTTATCTAGCTATGTTCAAGTGATAAGGCAAGCATAGGGTCCTCCTCCTACTCTACCATTTTAACTTTTCCCATCTTCTTAATCTTAATGACTGCATTTGAATTCAGAGAAAAGACTTGAACTCTGGGGTCTGAAGCCCCAGAATGGTTAGCTTTGTTAGAATAACACACTTGAAACTAGACTGAATTCTTCACTTATAGTACTTTCCTGGGGTACAAAAGGGGGGATGACATGGAACAAAGTCACACAGCCCATGAGAACCAGAAATAGAAACCAGCTTTATGTTCCATACACTATTATTGTCACCAACATCAATATAGTCTTTTCATAGTTTCATCCTTTAATAGCTCATTTAATATGTCTGAAATGGTATCATATTCCTAAATAAACATTCCATTTGAATGAGTCACAAGGACATGGAAATCCTGTCCTTATACCCATGAGTTAATAGACACAGCCTTGGAAGCAAGCTACAGGAGATATTCTCATGACTTGTCTGTTTTCAGCTGCCTTTGTACTTTTTTTCCCCTTCCTTTAGTCCTGACAGTCTTTCCTAACTCTTCTCCATTCTAGATGCTGTTTTTAGAACATGTTGGCTGAACAGAAGAATGAGTTTCATGTCCTAGACTCCCAAACAAACATCTGGAACTTCCATAGGGTTTCTAGATTTTATTTTTAAAAGAAAGTATAGTAAAAGAAAAACATACACACTACAAAACAGCACTATCATTTGTCATCACTATCACCATCAGAGTGATTGGAAACTATTTATCACACTTTAATGAAATTGGCCAGTTTTGCCTATTGGTGGAGGAGCATTCTGTGACAGATTGGTGGGAAACAGCAGACAGCTACATCTAGAAAGATCCTGAGTCAACTCACTTTTGTCCTGGGCCTCACAGAGGAGGCAGAAGGAGGGAAGGAAGGTCCTGAATTATCCTTTTTTCTTCTGTGTCTATCTCTCCTCACCTCTCCCTAATTTCTATCCCTCTGTCTCTTTTAATGAAGGCTCCACTCTTCTACTTTCTCTCTCCACTTCCCATTCTCCAGAGAAATTCAACTCCACTGAATACCAAGAGACATGAACTACCTCATGCTTTGTTTCTTTCAGGAGTCTCCCCAGTACCATCACTTTGGGCTCTGAACAGCTGCTAATGGAGGCCATTTTCTGTCCAGGGTTTCTGGTTCTGAAGAGTGGAAGGATGAGAAAGGAGGTAGGTAAACAGATCCAGTTCAGACTCCTCAATAGTGGAAGTACCTGCAGTTTACCTCACTCATTACTCAGAGGGCAAAAGTGGGTGTTAATATTCTTCCCAAGACAATGTAATTCAGTCTTTTATAAAGAAAGCACATCTTCCTGTCAACATGACTTTGACTCTGCTCCACATGGACACAATAACCTTGGCATGATGTTTAAGGGATGTTGGTTAGTCTGGCTCACCTACCTCATTTGTTAGAAATGATGTAGCCAGTGGAGAATTATTTCTCTTTATGTTTTGTAGATGAGGGCAGGAGGTCACCATCCATTCTCTTCTCGGTAGTTATTACTAATTTTACCATCTTATAGATAAGGAAGTTGTGATTCATGGAGAAAAGTTAACATAATAGCTAGTAAATTACAAAACTAACTTTGAACACCCATATCCTGCCAACAAGTCTAGTGCTCTTTGCACCTAATCTAAGCTTCTTGTAAGAACCAACATAAAATATTGAAGTGAGCTCAGGAGGGGGTGAATACTAACCTTGTGATTCTTCCATAAACTGGTGTTCCTCTGCTCAGTCCCTTAAGCAAGGCATGTCTTTCACCAACGAGCCTTTTTTTGATCATGCTTTTTGTCCTCTTCTGGGAGCCATCTGACCTCCTTGTCTTTGTATGGTTCTTTCTCACTTATCAGAGATGTCTCCCTGCCTTAACCCAATTCCTTCCTATCTCAGCTACCATTTTGTTTCCATCTCAAGTCTTCGATTTGCAATTATCTTTATTTGCCTGTTTACTTGTATTAAAAAAATGTTTTCTTGTTTGTTTGTAGTTGTTATCAGCTTAAATCTTAGGGAGGGCAAGGGCTTTGTATTCCCACTATCCAGAGCTTGGCATAAAGGCACTAACATATATTTTCTTGAATAAATGAGGACATTTAGGTCTTAATTGTCAGAAAAAGGATTTGGGGAAAGGGGCCTCCATTTTAATTTAGTGCTTTTTGTGTGTCAGCCACTATGTGAGTCAGTATCTGTGTGAAATAGACATTTTTCTCCTTTTGTTTTGATGGAGATGCTGAGAATTTTAAACAAGGTTACAGACCTGATAACTGGTGTAGCCAGGTGTCAAGCCAGGCCTGTCTGTTTGGTTTTGTTTTTCCTCATCAGTCCAGTGGAGGTCCACAAGAGTAGATCATGCAAACAAACTGATTTTATATAATGTTGGATGCAACAATTCTTTCAAAAGGCCTTGCATTTAGAGCCAGGAGTCTATTGGGAAATGGTCATGTTGAAAATTTCCTGAGATAATTCTTTATTTAGTACTAGACAGGTTGCCTGCCACAAAGGAAGACCAGGTAAACTTTGAGTGACTAAATTAATGATAATAGCCACATTTTCTTGGGCTAGATTTATAATAGTGTATGCATTGTGCAAAAAGCATCATGGCTTTCCTCTTAATCTTTGTAACACATTGGGTATTGTGGATGTCCCTTTCTTTCAGGTGAAGAAACCAAGACTCAGAGAATGAGTCTTAAATGAACTGTTTAAGCTCAATCAATTGGTAAGTGACAGAGGAGCACTCTGAGGTCAGGCTTCATCTTAGCCCCTGCTCTGTGTGGCTTTGTGTATTCTCCCGGGCTATGAAGTCACTGGTGTAAGCTCATAAAGTGACAGCAGTGGGAAGCATCATTTTTGGAGCCCTTTCAACATGATAAGTACATACAGAATGTCAGTGATTTCCTTTAAGCCTCAGAACAGCTCTTAAGAAGTAGGTGGTATTGCTGTCTCCATTTGACAGATAGGGAACCCAAGACTCAGGGATTGTTATCTTGCACAGGGCATGGACTATTGGGGAGGCCTATCTCTTAGAGCATTCCCATTTTCCCTGAGTGGTGTCTGCAGATCAGGAATACTTGGAAGAGTAATTTAATGATTTTAGCTCATTTTCACGTTTTCAAGCTGGAGGAACAAGCCAGGCAATGAAAGTTCCCTGAAGCAAACACAGATGGAGAGCAGGTGGAACATGGGTGAAGGACATTTAGCTGAGTTTTTGGCTTAGATCTCTATTGGAGTTTCTGTTCTGGATGTCCTGCCCTGACCCTGCCTACCTCTGCAAATTTATTCTAAAATGGAGTGCACTTCTCCGAGAACTCATTGTCAAGCTTTGTTGATGGTTTAGGAAACCCATTTTCCACATGGCTTTCAGGTTCACACCCCAAAGAAGCTCTCCAATATCTGGGTGAGTTTTAGCTTACCCCTGCTGAATGGTCATGAGGACAGCCAGCTTTGTTCTCTTCTAAGGTGATAATAGAACCAGGGTGCCTGAGGCATGCCCAGTGTCCTTAGTTTAGGAGGAAAGTTAGATTGTGTGTTGAGGTCTTTCTTCTCTTGGGTCCCTGGACTTCTTGGCTAGTCAGAAGGAGTGTCTGCTTTAGGGCATGCGTTTTTATAATGTTTCGTGACTGATTCCAGCTTTTTAGTTCTGATAGTTCCATGCTGACTATGGAATAGAACGGGAGGAGGGAAGGTGGGTCAATGTTCCCAACCCTGGGGCCGAGGCTGGCCCTACATGAGCTGTGTTGGAGTGGAAAGAATATTGGCCCAGGTGTCTGAAGGCCTAACAGAGAGGCCTCTTTGGGGCTCAGCATCCTTATCTGTCAAGGGGGGTTATGATACCCATCTACATACTGTCTAGACCTTGGGTAGGGCAAATCCAGGACTGCTGTGAATGGCTGTGTACAGCTGAGCTCCAGGGCTGCAACCAAATCACTCAAGATCAATCCCCACCTCCCATGTCATTGTTGTTATATGACATTAGAAACAACACAATGGGATGGGGTGAGGAATGAAGAAGGAAATAAATAACGAACAAGCATTTCGTTGAGGTCTGATGTTCCCATTTTATAGTTGGGGAACTCAGGCCCAGTGAGACAGATTAATAAGTAACTTATGTGGCAAGAAAGGCAAAGACCGCATTCAGATCCAGACCTTCCTAGTTGCCTTTGGCCCATTTTCCTGGGCATCTGGTGCCTTCTGAGAAGGATTAATGTAGATTAGCCTGATTCTCCTGTCAGTTTTCAGTGTGTTAACAGAGTGGTCCCTGGGGCTGTTATTGTGCCTTTCAAATCCCCCATCTTAGGCTGGGGAAAGTCCAATGCATAGGCCTTTTCTTTCACCACATCCCATTGGCTACTCCTGCTACCACCTCTCCTAATGGGGTGTCCCAGGTGGCTGGAGTGAAGACATAACAGATTCTGTAAGGGAGGGACTTACCTTTGTTTAGGAAAATGCTGTTATAGCCATCCTGAGGGTAGGAGAGAGCAAGAGAAAAGAAGGGATGGTCAGAGGCTCTGCTTACAAAAATGACCCAAATTTCACCTTCTTCATGAAACCAATGCAGACCTCCTTATTTAAAATTGAATCCTGTGTTCCCCAGCATGCTTGGTCCTTCACCTTTGCTTTTGCTTTTCTCTGTCTTTTCATCAGAGCAGTCACCACATTCTAATCTACTCTGTAATTTGCTTGTTTATCACTTTATGTATGTTTTCTGTTTCACATTCATGACTACACTCAAGGAGGGCAGTCTCTGTCTCTTTGCTCAGATACCTCCCAAATGCTTGGAGCAGACCTGATGCATAGTGCAAAAAAAAAAAAAAAAAAAAAAAAAAAAAAAAAAGTTTGTTGAATGAAAGCATGAGCTTGGGAAAAGAAGGGAAAGCTGAGTGACAGAGTAGGTCAAATGGATAAGTAGTATTTTCAGGATGCCTGGGTGCTCAGTCGGTTAATCATCTGACTCTTGATTTTGGTTCAGGTCATGTTTTCATGGTTTGTGAGATGGAGCCCCCCATCTCAAGTTGGAGCCCCGGGTCAGGGCTTGGGATCCTCTGTCTCCCTCTCTTTCTGCTCCTCCCTGGCTCACGCTCTCTCTTTCTCTCAAAATACATACATACATACATACATACATACATACATACTTTTTTTTAAAAAAACAAAGGTATTTTCAAGAACGGGGAACTCCAAGTTTAACTGCAGGCTGGGGATATTGGTGTGATGTGGTGTGTATGTGTGTGTGTGTGTGTATGGATGTTCATGCATGTGTGTGTGTGTGTGTGTGTGTGTGTGTGTGTGTGTGTGTCTGTGGTTTATGATGTGTGTGAATATATGTCTGAGTTTGTGTGTATGTCAGTGTGTGCATGAATGTGCATGCATATGTGTCTTGAGGTGGCAGGGACAGCAGAAAGAAGAAAAGAGCAGGTAACTCCAGTTTATTCTCAATGCCAGGAGCATCGATGGCACAATGTGATGCTGCTGGGAGGTGCTGACCCAGGTTCTTATCAATAGTGGCTTCCCTGATGGTGAGGCTGGATGAATTCGAGTGTTGGTGTTGGCAGCAGAAATGCTTGTGGGCCCCTCACACAGGTGTGTAGGATATGCTGCAAGCAAGGGCTTTGTGACCCCTCTACCCTGTAAGGTTGCACAGTGGGTTTTCCCTCATCTTGGCTAAAGGACTCTGAGACTTATTGAGGCCCCATGGGGCCTGACTCCCCTTTCCTAAGCTGCATGGACTCTATGTGACCTGATTCTGAGTTCTGACTCTGCCTGAGCTGTGTGATCTTGGGCAAGTCTCTTATGTTTCTCTCCTGTGCCTTCATTTCCTTATCTGTAAATGGACTAATCAAGGTGACTGCTTTATCAAGCTGGTATAATGTGAGGCTTGTGATTTATTAACAGATACTGTAATCCATTCTGTGGGCCACAGCCAACATAAGACCATGCCTGAGACACATCTTACTTCTTGCATGCTTTGCCAAAGGCAGGCCTTAACCAAAGTTGCACTCAAATTCTGGAAGCCTCAGATATTTGACCAAATGCACAGCTGCCAAAGGATTAAGCTCCCTGTGGCCCTGTGACTGGGCAGAGTCCAGCCTGACCCAGAAGTCCCTCCCTGCAGGTAGCTGTGGTTTCTGATTGTGTAGTCACCTGCTATATAAGGCCCTTTACACTCCTGCTCTAATCCTCTGCTGGGATCCACCTTCTGTGGGCAGTCTCCAGGACAGACTCTGAAGGTGAGGGGTTGAAGCCAAGCTGTGGGTGGGGGGAGGGTGTCCCACCTTGAGAGGAGCTGAAACCAAGGGAAGGGCATTGTGGGGGTGGTTGCGGTCCAGGGCATTCTCATGGCTCTGGCTTCTTTAGCAACACTCAGGAAAGGGAAGGCTGGTGAGGAGAGATGTGTGCATTGTGGGGTTTGCTCATGGTATGTGCTTTGTCCTTTTCATACCTGCTCTGAACTCTGCTTGCCTGTGTATAAAATGAAAGCAATTGTGGTAGAACCCTCTCAGGCTATTGAAAATACCCAATTATAGAATGAGTGGAAGGAAGTACTTTGCAAAGGGTTTTTTTAGATGCTGCGTGTTCACATTTTCCATATGAGGCTCCCTTTCCCAACCTCCACCTCACTGGCTTCAGAGGTGGCAAGCAGGGCCCAAGTTCTCACCACTCCAGACTCTGACTCTCTGCCATGTGTCCCTGGACTGGATCCTGATCTCTCTGGGCCTCCTTTATTTCCCTATGAAAATGAGGCTAATAATCATGTTTATGCCACAAGGAGAAGCAATTTATGTACCAGGCATGGCTGCTATGGCCTCTTTACGCTCATCTCTTTACCTCCCTTTCCATCCTCTTCCACACTCACAAGGCTTGAGAAGACCCTTCCCAGGAGGCTCACCCCCATGAGCCTCTCTCCCTACTGGGGTTCCTGAAGCCTGGAGGGGTCATCGGGCATGGGGACATGCAGGGTGCAATGAAGAGAACATCTGCCACAAGCTTCAAATTAGACATACTTAATTTTTCTCCTTGTATTTTTTTTTTTTTTATATTTTGTGGCCATTAGATAATATATGGGCCCATCTGCCTCCCCTGATTGAACTAGTTTCTTTTCATTTTCACCAACCCCTAATAAGTCAACTAAGAGATCATAGTTGAAGTGGTGTGTGTGGTGTGTACATGTATGTAGTGTGGAAAGGTAAGAGGTGAGAGGTGGGCTGCAGCTCCCAGGTGAAGGTCAGTTCTCCCTATCATGGTGCAACTCAGCTTTGGAGCTTAAAGGATTCAGAATGAAGTCCCAATTTTGACCTAACAAGCTGAGTGAATTTGGGCAGCATTCATTATCTCTGTCTATAAGTTTGCCACCTCCTGAGCAGAGCAATAAGCAACACTGTGCGCTGGGACTTTCTGTGATGAAGGAAATGTTCCAAAGTTGTGCTGGCCAATAAGCAGTCACTAGCCAGGTGACTGAGAAACAGAATGCTGGTTTTTTTCAACATTTCAATGAATCTAAATTCAAATAGCCACATGCAGCTTGTGGCTACTGTTTATAGGGTAAATGAGCTAACAATCAGGAAGGACTCCGTGCAGAGCCAGATACTTCCCCTCCTTGCTCCTTTGATACATGGGCAAGATGAAATTCTGGGAGCTCTGATTCAGGATCCTAATGAATACAGAGAAACTATAGCTATCAGATGATTGGTGGATACAGAAAGACTGCTGTGCTGGAGCCTCTGGTTCAGTCCTGTAGCCTGATTGTGTTCAGGCCTGGGGCTCTGGTACTCACATGAGTTTGAGGCAGTGTGGGTGGTGGTTAGGGGCCTTAGCTAACCCCAGCTCTATCACCTCCCAAGAATGTGACCTTGACTTTGAGTGATTTATTTAACCTCTCTGGGACTTGATTTTCCCTACGAAATGAGGGCGATGTTAATAATAGTTCCTGTCTGCTAGGGTGGAGGCATTACATGAATTAAAGAACACAGAGTGCTCAGAATAAAGTGCTCAATAGGTGTCTGCCCACTGGGGTGGTGATGACAACGGTAAGCCCCTCAATTATGTGTATGAGGCCAGATATTAGCTAGAGGATTACATTATGCTCTGGGACAGGAAAGCCCAGCTTTCTTCTTGGATCCCATTCCCAGTGGGGCTGGCAATCTTCTGCTTGCCCATCTTGTACCTGAAGTGGCTCCGTAGGAAATGCACAGGCTGCGTTTTGTATCTGTGTGTAGATGTTTCTGCAGGCATCCAGAATTGGGGAAATCCCAGACTGATGCACATAAAAGGACAGCATAGAAACTGCATCACAAATCTGTGCTCACAGCTAAGAATGCTGACTCTTTCTTTCACAAGGATGGGCTGTGTGCTGGGCTTATCAAAGTATGATTACAATTAGGGGATGTTCCAAGACCCCAGACTGCCTTATTTGTGTCTCTTCAGGCTTAGAGCTGTACAGCCACAGTCCTTGTCCTTGTGAGACACCAGATCCAGCACCATGAAAGGCATCCTCCTTACCTGTATCATCGCGGCACTTGTGGTAACAGCTGTAGGTGAGGGAAAACAATGACACCCTTTGGGAATAAAGACCTCTTTTCACACCTCATCAAGGTCTTCTGTTCTTGGTGCTCTGGGGTTCTCTCATGTGGCCTCTCATGTCAAAGTCTGGTCAGTGGATAATGGGAGACTTCTCTGTGCACACTGGTGTCAGTGGAGCTGGGGCTCTGTGCTGTGGTTATTCCCACTGGGAAATGGTGGACAGTGGTGAGAAACTAATGGGGGTGGCTATATCTCACAGCCTCAAGTTTGGGGGATGCCAGAGGGAAGGGATACCTCCCAGCTATTCCTTTAGCTTGAGATGGATGTGGTGCTTTGTCCATAGTACACTCTATAAGTGTCTCCTGAATGTTGACAATGTTGGACATCTTGTCTCCCCAGAATCCCTCAGTTGTGTGCAGTGTAATTCATTGACAAACTCCTGTGTCAACAGCAACATCACTAGGTGTCCCTCAAGTGCCAATGTCAGCTGTACCAGTTTCTTGGCCAACTCTTCTCTAGGTGAGTCTGGGATGCTATAACCCCCCATTTCTGGGATTAGCATGGGGCAGGAGCTGGATAGGGTGGCGAGGGAAGAAAGGAAGGCTGAGGAAAGGCCCAGCTGTGCAAAGAGAGAGATGGGCTCATGGATATGCCTTCCAGAAGAAGCAAAATTCAGAAGTCAGATGAGAATGCAGGAGCAAACAGGCAAGCCCTTGTGGCTTTTTGGAATGGCTGCCCTTGACTGAAATCTCATTCTGTACCTGAATTAGTGGATGTGAGAAGCAGGGGAACCTCTTAGTAAACCGCAAAGCAGGAACTTTGCTCTGGGTGCTTGCATTCTTCCATTTTTCCTCCCCAATTTTCTCTGTTTCAGTGCTCATTCCTGTTCCAGACCCAACATACTTTCACTCATACTCCCTCCCAGGGTGTTTTCCTGGCATGATTGTTACCTCTCTCTCAGAGCACTTAGATTTATTTTTAACTTTTTATTATGGGCATTTTCAAATATGCACAAAAGCAAGAAGAAGAATATAATGCATTGCCATGTAACCACTATCCTGTGTCAATAATTATCAACATTTTGCCTTTTTTTGTAATAATATTTTATTTATTTTTTGAAATTTATTTTTTCTTTTGTTTTTAAAATTTACTTTTTTTTTTTTTTTTTGAGAAAGAGAGAGACAGAGAGAAAGTGGGGGAGGGGCAGAAAGAGATGGGGGCAGGGACAGAATCCCAAGCAAGCTCTGAGCTGCCAGAGCAGAGTCTGATGTGGGGCTTGAACTAATGAACCATAAGATCATGACCTAAGCCAAAATTGGATGCTTAACCAACTGGGCCACCCAGGTGCCCATGCAATGGTATTTTAAAGCAAACTTAGATATCATGTAATTTCACCTAAAAATACTTCACTATTCATCTCTGATAAGGACTTTTTTTTTTCTTTTTATGTAACTACCATACCATTATATGCCTAAGAAAATTAGCTGGAATTCTTTAATTTTCTGTAGTAGCCAGGGCATCTTAAAAATTTCTCAATTGTTTCAGATGTTGTGTTATAGTTAATGTATTAGAATTTATATATAAACAAAATCCCCACACTGTATTTTGCTGTCAGATCTAATATGTCCAATTTGTTTTATAACAGGAATCAATCATCATTTTGTTGTTGTTGTTCAATCCCACTGATTTGTTGGAGAAACTGGACCATTTGTCCTATAGTTGTCTCATATTCTGGCTTTGGTTAATTGCTTCTTTGTGGTGTCATTTCTTTCTTCCCCTATTTCTGGTATTTTCCTATAAATTGGATCCATGCTGCTCAGTAGAACTTTCTTCAATAATGGAAAAGTTTACATCAATGCTGTCTTATATATTAGCCTCATGTAGTTATTGGCCACTTGAAATGTGGTTATATGACTGAAGAGCTGAATTTTAAATAGCCACATATAGCTACTAACTACCATATCAGATAGCTCTGATCTAAAAGCTTGACTGTATTCAGGTTTAACATCAGATTGCACTTAGGACCATCAGATCTGCTTGGCTATTTTTCAAGATGCTAAGACTGATAAGTGCACTCTGGAATATTGGCCCGAACTACCATTTTCAAGCTCCTCATCAGTCTTTGTCCTGAAGTTTAGCCTGCACCTCTGCTAGTCTCCTGCTAAAGGAAGGAACTACCTCATGGGGAAAATTTTTTCTTTTTGCAGGAAACTCTCCCAAGTGTCTCTGAAATCACATTGAACTGAGGATATGTTTCTACTGTTTCCTAAAGCAGTCACTATTCAGGGTCTCTGCCCTCTCTGAAGCTTCAGCACCCAGGGATGATATTCTGTGTTTGTCTTTGTGCAGCGGCAGCCATTGCATTATATCAGGATAAGGCCTGCTCTGCAGACAACTGCAGGGAAGGAAGAGACATGGTTGAAGCTTTCACTGTCCACGTGTCTGGTG